>NC_138825.1:80220522-80692221 GCF_965183815.1 Platalea leucorodia
TTTTCTCAAGTACTCTTCCTTCTCCCTTTTATGTTGAACTATAATTCATATATATTTTGAGAAAATTAGCTGTTTCAGATTTGGTGAAAAATAAACAAAATTAGCATATATTTGTCAGGATACTGAAGAGGGGATTGTTAGTATTAAGCACGTATTTTTAGACAATCAATTCATCTTTAAGAATGAGTTTGTAAATTTTGTTGCTTGTATCTTGCATAAATCAATAGCTTACATAAGCACTGAGGAATTTATTCAGATGCCCACACATAGGGTTTAGTACTATATGTCCTGAGACATTCTCCTAGGTCTCCACCTGCCACTTCAAAAAGGCATGAGTTTTTTGCACATCCTTTACTATGTGTTAGTTCAGGGCATCCAAACTGATGCCTGTGCTCTAGCTGTCCATCTTAGCCTCCCTTGTGGCTTCGAATTCAGCTGCCTAAAAGGATATGAAGTTTTCTGAGACCTTCCTGTGTGGCTAGTAGATCTGACACAAGACCTACAAGACACCCACAGCATTCTGGAGTGGCAGCTAGAAGCTGGGTGAGATACTGTAGGGCACCTAAAATGGCCCCCGAAAACGTTGTTTAGGAAACTGAATCAAGTCCCACATCCCTATTGTATGGACATTCGCATGACCTAAAGATATCACCATGAAGACATCTCCATTTAGATGTCATAACCTCAAATGCTATCCTAGTCCAAGTACTGAAGCTTGAAGCTGGCTTAGGCATATATATCACATTATGTGCCAGACTGTGCAAGATACAAACTGACATTTCTTTGTTCTAGCAAAGCTCCAGTCCTTCCAGCAGAGAGGAAAAGGCTCACCTTATTGCATTGCTTTGTATTAATGACTTTCTGCATGCCAAGCTCATGTCAAGAGCTCTCCCACGACAGTATTATCTCTTAATAAGAAAAATTGACTCTATAAAGTTATAGTTCCTAGTTGGAAAAAATATATGTTCCATAGGTACTTTGAATAATCTTTGCAGATATTAGAAAATAATTGTAACTTTCTATTAAGAATGGTTAAAATTCATGCACTTGTTTTCTAAATTTGTGCTCCAAGACTTTCTTGTTAGGGAATAACCTTAATTCTATCCATTTCCATCCATGCTCTGACAGGCTCTTGTCAAAGGTGTCACTAAACCCACTTTTCTCTGACACAGAGTTCTAAATGTGTTTTGCAAGAAGTGATCGGGAAATTGAATTTTTATGTGGTTTTTTGTTTGTTTGTCTTCTAGAAAAATAATGTTATTACTCAGAATGAAATGGCAAACTCAAGAATCCAATAATGAAAGTCCTCAGTATTTAATTATGAAATGTTTATTTATAAACATAGTTGCACTTGTAGGGCACATGCTATGTAAATAGCAGTTAAACTAATCCAACAATTCAGTTGAATTTGTTGCTAGTAGTGGTGGGATGCAACAACACTGCAGGGCTAACAATTGTATCAGCAGTATTGCATCAGACCTGGCGATTTTTCTCTCTCTTTCTGGCTTTGGAGACAATTAATTTCCCAGGCAGCATGAGTCACACAGCCCAAGTGTCTGGAATGCCATGGATAACGTGGAAATGACATGAATGTCATGGAAATGTGCTTTTCAGGCTAGGGTTCCTGTGGCTTTCAGAGCAGTCCAATTTCAGCTAAACTTCCAGCCTTATGTGCTTTCCAGGCTCCTTCCTTCCTTAGCAATCTCTGTAAGAACAGAAAGGGTAGCTACAGACTGTAGAAACTGCAGTTCTCTGCTCTGCACCCAGAAAAGCTGAGAAATGGCAGAAAGTTGCAACTACTACATAATTTTCTGTTTTGTTTGCTTGTTTGTTTTTTCTGGGAAATTTCAAGGAATCATAATTGACAAGAGAGAAAAGTTCCTTCATGCTATTGAAAAAGATGCTGGCTAACTTTAAAGGTGACTAAAATGGTTCAAGGAAGGTAAAAAGTTCTTACTTATCCTCTCTATTTTCAGAGAGAATGTGTCTTTGAACTTGTGTGTGGTAGAACTTGATAGGTTGCCTTTTTCAGGAAAGTTTCCCAACAAGGCTTTTGGGAGTCATTCCAGCTAAAGGAATGACATTCAAAAATTGGCAAATTCTCTCTGGCCCTATATACATAATACTTTAAAAAGAGTTACTTCTTGCTGAAATTATTGGATGCCAAAGGATTTTGCACATCAGAAGTTTAAGGCTTTTCTTCACTTGGAGGAATGTATAGTTTGTCCTAGAGGGAAGAGCTTTAATCCATACTGGTTAAGCATACATGTTTTTAACTGTTTAAAAATATACATACAAACCATAGAAATGCATAGCATAATGAATTTAAAACCCCAAATTTGGACATAGTTCATCTTCAAGACTGGGATGCAAACTGACTATATAATTCAGACCTCTGCTTCCTCCACAGTGCCCAAATTTTAAACAGTATAAAGGACATCTTGTGTACAATTTTCAATGCAAATCCTCATGTGTCTGCTGGTATCCTACCCTTTCACTGACATATTGTTCTAGTTTTGCCATTAAAAATCTCTAAAAAGAGATGGTGTCTGTGCTTTCTTGAAAAAATGCCAAGCATACTGGGTGCACTTACATGCTGAGGTAAAGATTTCTATCCAACTTCCTTCTTCAGCAATCATTATTTTCTCTTCATTTCTAGCACCACATCCAATCAAAAGGCAGACACCTGTTTTTCAGCTTCTCTTCATCTAGCTTATAACTACCCTGAAATAACTTGCAATCTATGGCATATCATCTTAAACTGTGAGGTAACTAATTAGCAATTCCAAATGGAAAGGGAACTGGAAGCAGAAAGCTACCCTCCCACAATAAGTATGCCTGACAATTTGTGAAATCCAGGGCGTATAGCACTTACAGATAAATGTGGTGAAAAGGCAGAATATGTACATTTGACATTTGGAACAAAACCCGTCTCATTATCAAGACAGTCAACAATCCATAATTCTGATACTCGGACCATCATATACTGAGCAAGGTTATTTACTGAGTTCATTAAGATATCAGAAATCCTTCAGATAGAAAACTCTTAGAAATACTTCTTAGCTCAGTAAGGTAATAGCAATGTTCCTATAACCTTGCTGTGAAAACCAGAAAAAATAAAATTGTTGCAGGCCAGATCATAGGAGGAGCTATGCCTCAGTGTCAGACTCTCAATGATCTCTATTTCTTTTTAATACAGTTAAAAATCTTAGTTGCTTTCAGTTTCTACTGAACAGATGTTTTCAGTGAATGGCTACAATGAAGCGCATGATTTATTTCCCTGAAACAAATTCAGGATGCAAGTAATTTTCATCATTTCCTCTAATTTGCATTGTATTATGTTTGTCTGTTCCAACATATTCTAGTCACCAGTGATCTAAGTGACTGATTTCAGCAGCCCAGTGATGAAGGTAGCTGGCCAAGAACTCCTTCAGGATTTTATGTAAATATTAATGGCCACAGCTGCCAGAGGGAGAGTTCTTTACTTCCAGGGCTAACAGGCAGAAAAGCATCATAAAAAGAAAGAATGTTTGGAAGGGATCCCTGGAGATCATTCAGGACAACTTGCTGTTCAAAGCGGTGCTGGCTTCCTTAGAAGTTAGACCAGGTTACTCTGAGTCTTTTCCAGTCAAGTTCTGAATATCTCTGAGGGTAGTTATTCTACAGCCATTCTGCACAACTTGCTCCAGTGCTTAAACACTCTCTGTGTAAAGAGTTTTTTTCTCATGTCCGATCAGGATTTCCCTTGCTGAAACTTGTGACTGTTGCAACTTGCCATTCACTGTGCACTGCTGGGGGAAGTCTGGCTCCATCTCCTCTGCAGTCCCCCGTCAGTGGAAGTCTGCAGTAACATCTCCATCAGACTTCTTTTCTCCAGGCTAAAGAAACCAATTTCGTTCAACCTCCAACTATGTATTGTTTGCTCCACCCCCTATTCATCACAATGATTATCTCCAGCTTGCCTTATATTGTGGGATGCAAAAGTTCAGAGAAAAATCACTTCCCTCAACTTTTCACGATGCTCTTATTGATAACCCAGTATGGTTATGTGTAAGGTTTATTGTGAGATTTACCAGATCTTCAGCAGCTGACTCATGTTCGCCTTGTTGTCTGCCAGGACCCCCAGCTCTTTCTTTTCATTCATTCAAGCTTTGTACATTCCCCCCAAGTTTCATTTTAGGATGTAACCCTATTGCAAACATCACATATCACTAATACTATGGGAATTCAGAGGTACGTAACAGTGCTGGGGAAGTTTAGAGCAGCCCAAGAAGTACAGAGTAAAATGATCAGGTCAAGACACCTATTGCTTCTCTTCTATCCCAGCAATCCCATATATGTTGCAAGACCTGGAGCTTTTATAGAGTTCAGCTGATATGGTAAGGTTAACTCATGCTTTTGCTCCTTCTGACTCATTGTTATACGCCCCTTGTTAAGTCTGAATATTTTTAAAATGGATAAAGTAACTTGTTACAATAAAAGTCACATAACTACTGGTTTTGTATCTCCACTGACCAAAGGCCTCTTAAAAGAGTTGCAGACACAGAATGTCTATATCAATGATTCAGCTTTCACTTTAAGGTCCAAACACCCTTACTTCAGTCTGCCCAGTCTGTGCCTATGACACTAATAACATCAGTAAGAATACTTAACAGTAATACAACCCCTGTGTTAGATGTCAGTATAAGTCAGCAGCTCAGCTCAGGAACCATAGCTGACTCAAGCTCATAGAAGATGATTGATGATGCATGCATGAGTATGCTTTTCAAAGTAAATAAAAAAATACATAAATTAAAAGTTCTTAATAGGCAATTCAAGTGCTTCTTGCAACACAGCTGCAAATACTGCCAAGCAGATGGAAAAAAGGCACAAATGATGATGTGGACTCCCAAAATTGTGTGTCTGCCAAACAGCCTAATAGAGCAGAATAAAATTCCTCTCAGTGACAGGACAAAGACAGTATTCTCTGTTGTTGTCACTATAGGCTGCTATGAGCTTATACCTCTGCCTTCCATTTTGATACATTTCATTCCTGTATTTTAGCCATTCTACTTTCACAAACTGACGCTTCTGATGGTTGGTGATTGTATAACATTAATAAGGCCATAGCAGTCTGTATGTATTTACAACCTCTGAGTGTGATCACAGATGTAGAGATTGATTTCTACTCTCTGCCATATGCATCAGCTCACTTTTTTAAGATGACTATTTCATCTTTTCTTCTGCTCTTTTCCTGACTTTCCCTCATCCCAAGATACAGATTTTCTGTATTAGCTGCAATTGGAGGTTCCCTTCCCATACACATATTGCCTTTGAACAGTTTTTCTTCTAGGTCTGTTATTTTACTATGAAGCCATGCATGTAACAGTAAGATACCCTGTACTCTCATACCAAAGTCTCAGAGGGCAGGATTCATCTACCAAATGTGGGGCTTCATTTGGCCTCTCTTTCCAGGCAGTCAGCAAAGTCAGTAAGCACTTCGGTGGCTTAATTTATCTTGTTCTAAAGTAGATGTCTAAAATAAGTCAAAAGACTCATGGCCTGGGATTGCTTATTTTTCCTTGTTGACTATAAACTAAGCTTAAGGTGACTAGTCTAGATGCAGATACCTACACAGTAAACACCTAATTAACTGACATGAAATCTAATCAGCATCTATGACCACTAGTGAACAAGTCCAGAGTATAAAATGATTAAATATAAAAACCTAAATTCTCACTGATATTCTTGATGAAAGGCATTGATTCCTGTTGAGATTTTTTTTTTAAACAGGTGTTGGGGAATCTTAAATCTTGACAGTGAAATACTGAATAGAATGGGATGTTTTCACTGATTATAAATGCATGAAGTTTTAAGTGTCTGATTCTCTTTTAACCAAAGTCTTGCGTGGTTATTTATCACTGGGCAATGTGGGTGCTTAATGCTATGCTTGGCATTTAGTAATAGTGTGAGGCAGTGGAAAATAACACTCTGATATTCTCTGGATTTTTTCCCAGGGCCGCATGAAGGTTTTTTTCTGACATACTCACCCCATGGTTACTCAACCTTGAGATTACTTTCTTGCAAAGATGTAGTGGTCTGACAGTAGTGTCTAATTTCAATTTTTATTACCTTCCTGTAACTTTTAATGAGAATTTAAACCCTTAAATGTCAGATTTTAGGGTATATTTAGATAAGGCTAATGATCTGGTCTGGAGTTATTTTCTGATGGGTATGAAAACTGTGAAGAGCAGCCAGTTTGCCCTGTTCCCAGAAGAATCACTGTTGTAACTGGACCTCTAGTTACTTTAAGAGCAAAGAAGGTCCTTTGTGGGCATATTATTATCACATTCACTGACAGGACAGCAGAACGGCTATGCTGATGCACCAACTTTACATATGACAAAAGCTATAATAATTTTGAATGTGCCTGTTCCAAAACCCTAGGCAGGAGATCATCCTGGTTTACTTTAGTTCTATAAGGGAACCAATAAAAGAATAAGGGCCTGAGGGGTTAAAGGAAGAAGTCTCTAGTCTCTCACACTGGTGTACATGGGAACAGTGACTGTCCAGCAGACCTACTTAAAAAAACAGAGGTCATGGGCACATAGCTGTCTGACTGTTTAATAATAAGCGATAAGCAGTATTAACTGCATTTCAGACCTGTCTTGTTAGACAACTGTATCTGCTACAGTTTATTAATCAAGGAAGACTATGCCAATAGCTATGTCTGTTGTCATGCATGTCTGTTTTCATGCAAATCTGCCTGCCACATATGATTGTGTCTCATTTTATATGTATCAGCCAGATGCCACTATTTAAGAAGTTTATGACTGCACTATATTTAAGGAAGTATTTCCTCAATCCAGGTTTAGAGATACTGCTTAAGCAGACTCCAGACATAAAATAAAGCTACTTGTCTTCATTGTTTGAACAGATATGAAACCATTTTAACAGACCCAAGCAAATATAAACATAATTTATAGCTACCCAATCAACTGAGAAAACTCAAGTGACAAAGGCAAATGATATGTTCACATGTACATCTTAATTCTAGGCCTTTTTGACTTAAAAATACCTTTTTTCAGCAGTACTGGAAAGTGTTCCCTTCCCCTTGGGAAACCTAATCTGAAAAGCTATCCTGAAGGTACATAAGGTGAGGGCTTTCTTTCTCAGACTGAGTAGAAGCCACTCTGGTTGCACAGAGGTAATGTTCCTTGCACTGAATAGGACACTTACAGGGGATGAGTGGATTTTCCGTGGAAGTCTCTTTTGTTCTGGGTGAGACTTCAAAACCAAAGTGCTGAGTAATCTGAGGACAAGACTATTCTGGTGGTGCTTCTTTAAGAAGTCCAAGCTTCATCGTGATGCTTGTGGAGCCAGATCTAGTGGGCATGGAGTGGCACAGATGATACATGTTGGGGGATTTTTATGATACCCCTTAAGGTGAATTAAACATACGTTTGTGCTTAAATATAAATATCAATATAAATAGAAAGTAAAATAATGAACAATGCATTGGGCAGAATCCTACTGCCATAAGTGGTTCTATAAGGAGTCTACAAAGATGTGTCACAAGCTGACTCCTTATATACACTTGCACCAGCACCAATCCTGTGAGCAGTTGCATGAGGCATCTTGGCCCAGCCTTGGGTCCACTCCCTAGCCCAGCTCTGCTGCCCAAAGGTGACCCCTGATCACATACATTCCAGGATGACTACAAGACATGGCTGCAGCTGTTTCTTATCACCAAGGGAAACTTCACTCCCTTGCAGGGAGTCCTTCTGTATCTGGCATTCCTGCTTCCAACCACTTTAACTTCTTCTGCAGTTGGGCCTTCTTGCCTTCCATGCCAGATCATTCCTCTGTCACAAATTACCACTGCTGAGCAGTTACAATTCAAATTTCCCTGTCATACAAGTAGGTGAACACCTGATTTATAAATTTAAATTATGGTGAGGTACAGGGAACCACTGTCCAGCTACAGCTACCAGCTATAACTTCACTTTTCATCACTAGTGAGGGTCATTAGGAAGAAGAGCCAAAATTGGTGGTTTGACATATGTTATTTCAATGTTCAATGCTGTTTCAGTGTTCAATGTTATTTAATATACTGTCTCAAGGGCAATATTAACTATGTAGATGCCACTGCCCCTATCAGTTTAATTCTATATGCTTTTATCGAAGAGAAAAAAGAACAAGGTTATTTCTGCTGTAGGGGATATTTCTTATTAAATATGTATGTGATGTTTTTCCAGAAAAACATTCTAACAACATTGCAGTATTGGTCGCATTCTTAGCGATAGAAGTGGTATTTTACAGGTTCTACTTACGTAGAAATCAGACTATGTGATCTGAAGAAAGCCCATTTGACTTTAAAAATCACAGTTGTGATTTTATATTACCCATGGAAAATACATTATTTTCCAAAAGCAGAGAAGCATTTTATTTCTAGATGCAGAAGAGGACACATGTGAAGCTTCCAAGAGAAAACTCTTCTGCAGCCTCTCTGCAGCCTGTACGAGACCACAACATAGCCAACAGCATGGAGAGATCGCAGATGGCTATTTAAAAGTAACTGCATGAAGTGCATTGTTGCAAACAGTACAACCATGAGCAACTCTTTGACATAAATGGAGTTGCAAGAGAGAATAACCAACATGGATAAGACCAGAAACAGTCCGCTAAATGAAATTTGTATGTGTGGGTTTGGCTGGTTTTAGTTTCAGTATCTAAATGTGGTGGGTTTACTTTGGCTGGCTGCCAGGTGTGCACCTTCCCCCCACCCTTCCCTTCTTGCCGGGCTCAACTTCACTCCCAGCTCTTCTACCTCCTCCCCCAAAATGGCACAGGGAAATAGGGAATGGGGTTTGCGGTCAGTTCATAACGTTTTGTCTCTGCTGCTCCTTCCTCCTCACACTCTTCCCCTGCTCCAGTGTGGGGTCCCTCCCATGGGATACAGTCCTTCATGAACTTCTCCAGTGTGGATCCTTTCCACAGGCTGCAGTTCTTTATGAACTGCTCAAGCATGCGTCCTTTCCATGGGGTGCAGTTCTTCAAGAACGTACTGCTCCAGAGTGGGTCCCCCACAGGGTCACAAGTCCTGCCAGAAGACCTGCTCCTGCATTCACCCCTCTCCACAGGCTGTAGTTCCCTCCAGGAGCCTGCTCCAGCATGGAGTCCTCCACAGGCTGCAATGTGGATATCTGCTCCACCATTGTCCTCCATGGGCTGCAGGGGGACAACCGGCATAACCACGGTCTTCACCACAGGCTGCAGGGGAATCTCTGCTCTGGTGCCTGGAGCACCTCTTTCCCCCTCCTTCTTCACTGACCTTGGTGTCTGCAGAGTTGTTTTGCTCACATATTCTCACTCCTCTCTCCCAGCTGCTGTTGCACAGCAGTTTTTACCCTTTTTTAGATATAGGTATGTTATCACAGAGGCATTACCAACATTGCTGACTGGCTCACCTGTGGTCAGAGGCAGGTCTGTCTTGGAGTCAGCTGAAACTGGCAGACATAGGGGCAGCTTCTGGCATCTTGTCACAGAAGCCACCCCTGGAGCCTCCACTACTACTAAAACCTTGCATAGAAACCCAATACACTAAAACGATTTGTGTTTTCCTGGACATATTCTAATTAGTTATTTTGAAATTTGAGTGCTAATATGTCATTCAATATCATGAATTATTGAGAGAGCTGGAACTGTTTAGCCTAGAGAAAGCTCAGGGGCCATGTGTACAATGTGTACAATATGTACAATGTGTACAACGGGTACAAATACCGGAAGGAAGGGTGTAAAGAGGACAGAGCACCACTTTCCAGTGGTGTCCAGTGACAGGATCAGAGGCAATGGGCACAAACCGAAACACAGGAGGTTTCCTCTGAACATCAGGAAATACTTTTTTACTGCAAGGGTGACTGAGCACTATCACAGGTTGCCCAGAGAGGTTGTGGAGTCTCTCTCCTTGTGGGTATTCAAAAGGTGTCTGGACACAGTCATGGGTTCACAGTGGCCCTGCTTGAGCAGGGGGGTTGGACCAGATGATCTCCAGAGGTCCCTTCCAACCTCAACCATTCTGTAATTCTGTGATCCTGTGAATTGTAAAAAGTTAAACAACTTTTAGCCAGAGAAGGGATCAAATTAAAGAAAGCTCTATGGTGTATCTGCATTCCTCCTAGAAAAGTTTACTATTCCTGACAAAAATTGTTTAAGCTGAAATTAGCTCTTAACAAAGTTTTTTCTTTATAGTAACAATAATTATTAGAATATAAATCTAAAATAATAAATTATAATGAATATATTGCATACAAGAGAAGAAGATATAATCAATCAAAAATGTAATTACTTTTATTTATTTAAAGTATTTAGAGGAGCACTATTGGGAAAATTATATTATAAATTAAAAGCTGAAGTTTGAAATTATACTAAGATCAACTATATTAATGTTCTTATATGATTTTTACTAGACTATTAAAGATCTTTTTCTCTTGACTATAAAGCTTTCATCTTTGATATCAGCATGGAGGTACAGCAGAAAAGTCCCCATTTCTGTAAGTATTCTGGATGTTTATTAAAATAGAGATTATTGTTGACTGTCTTCTTTTTAGGTCCCTAAGCGCCATATTCTGTTATTATTACAACTACTTTTTCCCTGTTTCTATTGCAGTAATTACTGAAACATTAAAGCCTATATACCTATATACACACACATCTCTCTCTCTCTCTCTCTCTGTATATATTACATTATCCACTGCTGTAGATGTGTTTGTTTTTTTTTTTCGTGTACTCACCCTACATAGTTCCATTGTGTTTTCTTGTAAAATGCCTTGAGTTGACAGTAGACATATGAACGGAGTTTGAAGCTACCAGCGTATACAACTATAGCTAGTATATAATTACTGTAATGTGATATATAAACATACCTTAAGTTCTCTTACCTACAGTTATGGAATATCTGGGTCTAACACTTGGAATTTCAGACCTGCTCTGAATTTTACACCAGGACAAAATGTAGGAAATCCCTGTATTGGTTGAAGCATATTCTCATTCAGATTGCATTACACTGTTGCAGTAGCCAAATTACTCTGTAGATAATCTTCCGAGTTACCGACTTGTTCTACATTCCTCAAAAGCTTAAAAAGACTTATAGACTTCTCCCTTTATAGAGGCAATCGAGAGCCTACAGTAAATGAATAAATTCATATTACATAATTCCACTATATGTGTGTGTTTGCTAGCTGGGGAAGCTCAACTGCTATCTGTTCTGGGAGGAAATAATTATTGTGAAGCAAGAAAGTGGGATCTCTTAGATTTCTTAGAGCAATGCACTCAGGTACATATTAAAGGCAAAACTATCATGCTCATTTGCAGCAGTTCATTCATACAGAGCTTTACCATTAAGATTTCTACTAAAATAAAACCTCTGAATGCTTTTCTCACATGGATGGATAATGAAGTTATAAAAAGCGCACTCAGAGAAGCCAATGTCATAGCAGAAAAGCTAAAAGAACTTTTTTTTATGACTGTTCATTTCAGAGAAGTTTGAAAGTTTAACACAATAGAAGTCTTCATAGGGGAGAAATATGAGGAATGATCTCATGTTGAAGTATTGTTAGAAGGTGATCCATCAGGAGAAATAAGCAGCAAGGACTAGATTCACTTTATGCATAAACTCTGAAGAAGCTTAATATGAAATTACTACAGTGGTGACTGGTGTATAATCTCACATTTAAATTAGTCTTGCTACCACAGGAAAGGAAGATGGTAAATGCAGTGTCATTTTCACAAAGGTCTTTAGAAGAAATCCATAGGAATACAGACACTGGTCTGAGTGCATTTGACTTTTGTGCCAAGCAAAGCAGTCAGAACTATAATAAAGAATAGAATTAAGTGAATGTATAATACTACGATGAAAAGTCAATACAGCTTTTGTAGAATAAAGTCACACCTTACAAATTTTGAAGATGTCTTTAGTGATGTCAATGAACTTGTCAGTAAGGTTCATAACAGTATATATGGGTTTCCAAAAAGCTTTTAACAGGCTTTTTTGGGAAAGTGGAAAAGTCCTGTCACAGATAAATAGTTGACTGGAAACAAATGTAGGAGAAATTATCAACTCCTGTAATGGATGGAGGGTAATGATAAGAATCCCACAGGACCTGTGGGATTGAACCTGTGTTGCTCATTGTATTCATGAACTGTCCAGATCAGGCATAAGAAGTGACTGATAGTGCTGGCTGATGATGCATAATTATTCAGGCTACTCAAATGTAACAAAGACTGTGAATATCTGAGAAATCATATCATGAGTCTGTCTGACTATGAAATAAATTTAAAAATGTAATAATTGCAATATTCATAAATAAAAGCAAGTGTACAAAGAAAAATGTAATCCTAACTGAAGATATACCACAGTGGACTCACAATTAGCAACTACCTTGCAGGTACTCCATGCCCATGACATCAAGTCCTTGTGAAAACCTCATTCAGCAATGCTCTAAGATGTAAACTGAATCTTGGAATTTACTAGAAAAGGAATAGAAATCAAAAAACACTTATGTCCTGAATATTGGTGCACAGCTGTAGTCAGACTGTCCAAGAAAAAAGATAGCAGAAGAATGAAGGGAAGGGCAATGAAGATGATCAAAGCAAGATTTTTTTTAAGAAAACCATCACAAAAAATAGCATCAATACACACTTGTAGATATATGATATAATGATAAAAAGCCAATGCAGCTTATACAGTAGGTACAGGAACATTTATTTTAGACTAGGACTTTTCAGCATGGAAAAGAGAAAGATCGGAGGGATAGAAAAGAGATAGATAAAGTAATTCATGATATAGAAAAAAAAATGTACAGGGAAAAGTTGGTTACCGTTTCTCATGTTACACAATGCAGAGAGCACTTAATTTCTTTAAAGTTTAAAATAAATAAAGCAAAAATTAAAATATTTTTTACATAGTGCACACTTGCATTCTGTATCTCACTGTGGTAGGATGGCTTTTATGACAAAAATAAACTATTCAAGACAATACTACATTAAGTCACTAAAGTTGTGGACGACTAGTAAAGCACAGCCATGCAGACGCAACCCCTAGTTCAGGGAGGGCCTGTGCTACAGATTGCTGAAAGCTGACAGGACAGGCAAGTAGTAACAGCACCTAGTGCTTGTCCTGTTTCTCAGATTAGAACTAGACAACCAAAGAGTGTTACTTTGTCTTGTGTGACCGGGGAACACCCAAGGATATTCATTTCCAGCAGGAATGGATACATGTGCTCTTAGTTGGTTAACACTTTTTTTCTGGCTACTACTGATTTTTTTTGTAAAAAGATTAGTGGTCCAGTATCTTGACTAAACAGGAAATTCTGGGGACTGCCATATGCTGAACAAGATCATGCAGCCTCACACTGGTTTATGTTGTATGTGAATTCAATAGAGAATAATTTTTTTTGCATATCAAGGTTACCTTGTCTGTCAAACTGCAGGACTAAATGGAAGAGATGATATGGTGGAGCAGTGATTGGCTAAAAATGTGAACCACAACAGGATGCATTAAGGGAATAGAAGACCTCTTGTCCTTACGAAGGGAACTATATTTCTCACTGAGGCACTGAGCCATAGAGAATCCTTTCCTTTAAGCAAAGCTTATCTCTACTGTTATTGCACTCATACCAAAACCTAGGGTTTCACTTTGTAAACCAGAATTATAAAAGAAAAGGAACAGGTTTTCAGTGCATTCATGTTAAGTAGTCAGCATCTTGTGCATATGTTGTTTACTATGCTTCTGGTGTTGGCCTTGTTTATCATGCGCTGTTACTTCAATTGCATATAACTCCGTATAATATATGGAATGCCATATCCATATAAAAAGTAACTAAATATGTTAGGTTGACATAGAGAGTTGTAGCTTAAATTAAAAATATGTTCTGATACTTAGCTGCACATTCTACATTTCCTGTTTATAATACATTTTAACATACGAAAAGACAAATTAGAAAGAGAAACAGTTCCATCGTATACAAATATTTCCATAAATGTCTCACCAGAAAAGGATCCAATCCTACCATTAAAAAAACTGGTCTAACAAAAGATAATGTTGCACATCATAAAAGGAAGTTGAAAAGGAAATATGAGCATCACAAAAATATTTAAGTTAGATTTAAAATTTGCATACCTGGAACTATTAATGCTATACTAATGAAGCACATATTTGAAGCAAAATACTAATGGCAAGATAGTAATGGAAAAATGGCAGTGAAGTAAACAAAATTGACAAAATTAAACTGCTTCAAAAAATGCAAGCCAAAAATTAAAAAGAAAGAATACCCTTAATCTGTCAAAATCACATTCTTATTTCGCATTGATAGTGATTGTAGAAGGATCAAGGAATTTAAGAGCTGAAAATGTGAGGAATTTTCTTCTGCACATTTTTATTTCAAACCCTGAATAGACACTTGACATACTGGCAGATCTGATCTTTACACAAACCAAGTGTCTGCCAGGGCCTGAAAGACACAATGTGACCAATGTTTGAAAGATCTTTCAAAGCCAGAGTTAGGGTCACTCAAGTTAAAGGAAGCATATATCACTCTGATGTGATTAAGACTATCAGTTCAAATAATCTTGAGTTTTAGAGAAAACTATAAATTCTATAATATTTTGTACCTCGTGATCTCAAGGACATTTTTGAAGTTGTCTAAAAAACATTCCTTGCTGCATTCAGTGGAAAAAGAACATTGAATTCTAAAATACTGCTACTCTTCAGTTGGAAGAGGAAAATCCCTTCCTCAGGTTCTGTCTATGTGTCTCCCAGTGAAATACTAAAATTCAGGATTGCACCAAGGAAATTGTTTTAGTACTATGTTTCACAGAGGATAGATGGGACTTGATATTAATAATGTGTGCTATCAAAACACCAAAATTGGTTCCTTGTCAGAAACACAAGAGGAAATATACACTGTAATAAAAAAAAAAGTTGTCTTTGCAGAGAATTTACATCTATACCCTGAAGATGATTTCCACCCACACTCCTCCATCTCCTTTCCTCTAACAGATCACACCAGCCATCAGATTACCTGATTTACAAGACCCCATTACTCATACCTAAAACCTACTGGAACCTGTATTCTAAGGGGTCTCCTGACCAAAGTTCAGTTAAGAGTCTTTCTCTGAGCAGGCTATAATATAAGCTGGGTGAGGCAGCACTCTTCAGCTTCTGGGGTTATATAAAAGACTCAGACTGAGGCTGAGCACATGGGAGGAAGTAAGGGAGAAGGGTGAAGAGGAGCACAAGCCTGACTTTACCCTAGTAGTTAAAGAACTCAGAGAGAGATTTATGTTTTCCACACTCTGCTCCTAGAACAACAACTTCTTTATTATTTAAATTAAAGAGCAAGCATGTGAAGTACAGAAACACTCTTGAAGATCTGAACTGGAACCCAGGACTCATTCATAGTCTACAGGTCTTCAGTCCTTTGCTCGATAAATGTTTGAGAGTTCTTCTTCCATATAGTGGCACAGTTTTATTGGGAGGAATAATGTCTTACTGTTTAAATGCTTACATTCTTTATTGGTTCTGGCTTTGTAGCAATGACAGGTTTCTTGTTCCTTTTATCTTCTCACTAGGTTTGAATCACTACTGTGCCTCTCTAATCTAAGACTGTAGCTTTTAGTAATGCAGCAGTTCCATTACCAACAACTATAATTGGAATTATGTCTCTATCTTCTTAATGGTGTTGTTTTTCTTCCCTGATATGCCTGCAAATCAATATTAATGCGAGTATTTAAATCTACAAAATCTGCACTTAGTCTATTTGAAGTACTAGATGAAACTTGCAAAGCTGTTCTCTTATTCAGTTCCTCCTTCCAACCTAGTCAAGTTAAAATCATAGAAAAGTGTCAGGTTTGTGATTTATTCTCAAAGCTTTTAGCTTTAATAGCCCGGTGCTGTATGTTAAATTATAGTTTTTTGTGAAGTAGTGAATATATATGCTCCTGACGTGCATAGGAAATAAATGCACTATTTGAGTGAATGGCAGATTCTTAGAGTAAGAGAAGGGATGGAAGTTGGAAAATACATTTAACAGGTACTTTTGCAGGGGGCTTTCCCCCCTGCCTTTAATGCCTCTCTTCTTTCCGAGACAAAAAAAGAAAAAAAAAAAAAGCCTAAAGCTTCAAAAATTAAATGCTGCTTTTTCTGAAGCCTCCTTTTCATCTTTCTGTTCCCTTTTCCTATCTCCAGGAAATACATTCATCCTTTAAACATACAGGTGAGAAAATACTGAAATATATTTCAAAAGCAAACAGTTTGTTATTTGAAAGGAATCCTGTCCAGCAAGTTTCTCTGGGCAAGCTATTCTATATACATGTAGTGTTGTCTTTGTTGCATTTAGTGATGCGGAGGTTGCCACAACAAATGGTATAATCAGAAAAATACTTCTCTTATCTGAGAAAGATCTTTGTTTTTTTGGGGACATTTGTACTATGCTTATTTAAGCAGCACTTCCCATTAATGTCTTTGAGTCTGTCTTCATGGATCTTTTACCCATTTACAGCTAATTGTTGTATTTATTTGTGAAATAAATAATATGCAAAGACTCCACTAAAAATTGGGATTTAGTATACAATTAATAAAAAAAAAAAATCCAAATCCCTCCTCAGAAGACAATAGGACTAATTCTCCAAAACTTTATGTGCTCTACATTCAACCAGGTGTTTACTTCTGTTAGGCTGAGGGGGATAGTTTATGGCCAATGCTGACCACAGCCAAAATCTTTGAAGGATCCAAACCTCATTTAAGAGTGAGAATGAGAAAGAAAGTGCTATGCAATGTGCAATGGCCTATAATCTGAGGCTGAAGTTTTTGGCTATACCTAAGCTAGCCATCATTACTCTGCCCCTTCTAAGTGGCATGTTTCCTTTGCATTTGGGAGAGTGACTGTGTTACAGCATAGCGACGAGACTTAAAGAGCTAAATAAGGAGATGTTTATTCTATTTTTCATGTTTCATCCCTGCATCAAATGGCCAGAAGATCACTGGAACTTGCACAAGGAGAGCAGCAGGAGTTTATGACTGAGAGTGAGATACAGCCAGCCAATTTCAGCAGTAGGTCTAGCTGTCAGATCAGCTTAGTTGTGACATGAATTTGTACCTGAAGTACTGAAGGCATTCAAAGTACTGAAAATCTTGACATACAGTCTGACCAGGCAGCTCACAAGACAGGGATCCAAGGACACATCCTCAACTGACTTTGGCCAGTTCCTAAGGAACATCTGTGATGTGTTTTAGGGTGCTCTTTACAGAGGCTAATGTTAACTCAGAAAAATTTATTTCTCAAGGATTCTCCTACACATAATGGAAAGAGAAAAAAGGGGCAGAAACTGTCTTCCAGAAGCACATTTAGAAGAACTAAAGTAAGTTTCTGAGTGAAATTTGTCTCCATCAATTTCTATTGATATGTATAATTATCCTTATTTAGCTGGAGTAAGGAGAACAAAGAATGCTAATACTAACAGTGTGCCCACAGAAAGTTTTGAGCCATAGCAAGAGAAAAGCAAATACTTAGAGACGAGCAACTCAGAATATCAGGATAGTCAAGGTTAAAGAAGAAGGACATTAACAGTGGAAAAGAGGATTTGCAGAAAGGATATTGAAGGGAAGCCTTAAACCAGAGGAGAATGAGAAAGATTCTGGACATCTAGGAGCTATTGATCAAAACTTGTTTCCAAGATATGAAGAAGCTGAGGCATCAAAATGCCTGTAAGTTTTCTTGGTTTTGCTGACGTCTAGACAAAGTTATTTTGTAAGCAAAACCAGCCATGCTCAAATTCCTTTGTGCTCCATGATGCATTCACCATATGCCTTGGAGGATGTAACCTGTACCTGTCTCCTCAATACCAGTACCTTCTCTGAGCATTTGGGGGAACACTCAGGAAAACTGAAGATGCTTGAGAGATGTCATTAGTATGGTGTCTTAACTTCTTTCTAGTGTCAGTAAGCCAAGGACATGTGAGTTTCTGTGCTATGTGAGTTTTGGGAAGTATTCAGTAAGAGAAACTCAAGCACATCTATGACACTTCCCCCTAATGCCTGGTTTCTGGGTAACACAGTTTATAACTCAGCAGAGCAGCACAAAGGGAGCTAATTCAGGCCATATGAAATATTGTGCCTATTTGCTTTCTCCACCATTCCTCAGATCATCAAGTAACACAAACTGCACCATCCTGGTGGTTTCCAACCCAGTGGATATGTTGACCTATGTCACGTGGAAGCTGAGCAGCCTGCCAAAACACCATGTGATTGGAAGTGGCTGCAATCTAGACACAGCTAGATTTCACTATCTGATGGTTGAGAGACTTGGTATCCACCCAACCAGCTGCCATGGCTGGAACTTGGGAGAACATGGTGATTCTAGTGTGGCTGTTTGGAGCGGAGTTAATGTGGCAGGCGTTTCTCTCCAGGAGCTGAATCCTGCTATGGGAACTGAGTTGCAAGGACAGGATATGATGGAAGATTCCTCAGCCTCCTCTCCTTCATGCATGATCTCCTAAATGATGGACAGATACAGTGCAATAGAGACAGCCAGGGCATATCCATGGAGAACAGCCTTTCCTATTCACCTCTGAGGTTAGCTACAGGGAGTACAATCTACATCTTGGATTTTACTTAGTTAGCTAATTTTTAGGAATATCAATTAGTACAAATGTTACTTTTCCTTTGATTTCAAAGAGCATGTTATATTTCTGAACTGTAATTGAAAGTATATAGTTTACATTTAGAGTCTTTTCTATTCCCCCCTGTCCTATTGACAGTCTGTTTTCTATTAGAGTTTTAAGTGCATCATTGCATTTAACTGCTGCTGTTTGTTACAGATAGTAGGGTCTGGAAAGAACAGTAGTATACAGGTAGCAGTGGATAAAGTATATAATTAGCTTACTTCCTGAGACTCAAATGTTAGTAAACTTCCTTTCTGTTCTCTTGGAGGATATAAAATATGTTTCATCTTATTTCAGTGGTTCAATAACAGTGCCTATCACTTCTATTTTTATTTATTAATATTTCACAAAGTGGCAAGATTTTTTAAGTTACAGGTCATGCAGAATGTATCAAAAAAGTACAATGATAGCAAATAAAGCTCTGCTTCCATAGAAGACTATGAAAGCTGTGCATTTATTTGTCCAGGTAAGATTAAAAAATAATGGACAGCAATCCTTAGGTTTGTAAAATCCTAAATATTTTCAATTATTCTGTAGGGGGCAGCAGAATCTAAACAAAATAAATATTAAAGTTGGGAGGTAGGGCGAACAGAAACGCTGAATTGCCTGCTTTTCCCTGTATGTAGGTAGGTAGCAATATACCTGAACTGCTACAAAATTAACAACATTCCCTAATTATTATTCTTTACATTAACAAACACAAGTTGCATGCATTTCTTTTTATCTAATCTCTTATTTTATATACAGAACTACTGAAGCTGAACAAAACCAGTGAGATAAAATTAACACACAAATTGTTTTTTCCTCCCTTTGGGCAGAAAAAATGCAATTTACAAGGAAAATGCAATCATATATAAATATTTATGAAACCAAAAAAGTCAAACAACATCAGTGGGGTTTTCTATATGTGTGAGGTAGCAAAAATAATACCAAGTTAGACTATTTGATTAATTATTAACATTTCCACTGCATCCCAATGGGAATTTATTCTGGAAAAGGAACATTTTGCTATTTGTTATTGTCCATAATTAATTTTTAGGTTGCAAGCTAGAGCATGAGTAAAAGAAATTTAGTTTTTAATTAACCAGTAATACGGTTCTACATTTTCTGTCATGAAAATAGTAGAATTAAAGGTACAATTCAAGGACATGTCCTTCTTTCCCCCACCCTGCACAGTAAGGTTTTGGTAGAAAGAAATTAAGAAAGCAATGGGGATAAATTATCTTCGTTATTATTCTGTGGGGAGAATCCACTCTGGTAATAAGTTTAAATGATATGACTCTAAGTAAAGGGTAACATTTTTCATTTAACGAGACATCTGGATGAATCCTATTTAATCATGTGACCTGAAAACTGTAGAATACATTATCTTTCACTTTTACAGCTGTGGGTCTTTGACAAAATATTTTGACTGTGTAGCTGAAGATAATTAAGTATAAGCAGTATCTACAGTTCATAACCTTCTGTTTTATTCTTAATACACCACTTCACAGTTTTTTGTAAAATAGCGTACTAGACTTTCATTGTTTGTGTTTTCTGTGTTTTATTTGTTTATTTCTGCTTCACTGAAGTTGATGAGAGACTTCTGAAAATCCTAATGAGATGTTGATAAAGTTATAAAAACTATCAGAATTTAAAAACAACAACAGCAGCAGCAGCAAACTCGTACATACTAAAATATTGTTAAGGTGACACAGTACAGCTACAAGACAGTTTACTGAGACTTTTTAAAGCATATGAATCAGTATATTATAATGGAGATTTCAGAACCGCAACATAGCACAAACATCACACTTAATTGTAAATTAAAACAAAAATGTTAAGTAGTGATCTACTTATAAAATGACAAACAATGCTGAGCATGCAGTGGGAGGCAGCTATAAATGCTTATATCTCAATTTAAGTATTTGACACTGAGATGACTGCTAAACTGCCTTCCTCCACTTACTGTAATATGAAATTATTTCATTGAAGCCCAATAGCTTTCTTTTTTTCACACTGCTGAGGTTTGAAATAAAACACTAAGCTACCTTCATTGCAGTCATTTTATAGTCCAAGGCAGTGATAGTAAACTTCAGAACATTTGTAGAGTCTGTTAACATAATCATCACAACAGATTTTGGTTTCTTTTACAGAACAGGTATTTATCTAGCCACAAATGAACTTTGAAAGGAATTAATAGAATGAAACCATTTCCACAGAGCAAAGATAACAATTTTCTCCCTCCATATCTTGCATAAGATCAAGCAGACATAGACACTGTAGGCCCGAAAGTGTTTTCAGTGGGTGTTTGGTGTGGGCAGAGTGGAGTACTGAGTCCCTGGAGCTTACTATTCACTAGTAAGAACAGATACACATTCTTCTCCTTAGTCCCAAAATGTGACATTCCCTGAACTGTCTATCAAATTTATATGACAAGTTCCTTAGTCAAGGACAAACCTGTGTCTTAGAGAAAAGTATAATTTTAAAGTGTTACCAAGATTTCCAGTACAGAAAAATCTGAATTTTATTTAGGTACCCAGACATGCTTATGAAATAAAAAAAAAAAAAAAAAAAAAAAAAAAAAAAAAAAAAGTGTTCTTTATTTACATGGAGCATAAATGTTTCTATTGAGAATTTAAAATCAAGATAAATATGCCAATGGGAAAAATGGGACTTTTCTAATCTCTAAAATGATTTATTTTTTATCCCCCCCCCCAGTAGATATTGGAGATTGCTGAAGGGCTGGACACCCTATTTCAAAAAACTTGAAGACTGGGTAGAAAGATGATGATGGCGTTGTCTTTGCTACTATCACATTTTTTTCTTTTGGATTTGAAAAGTTTCCTTCTTTTTTCTGGTATGTAAATCTTGTAAAAATCTGATCTAAGAAAAATATAACTTTTGTAAGCTGTAGATTTTGAAGACTGAAAGAGACTAAGAGGTCATCAGCACTGATTTCCTGCTAAACACATTTCATCATCAGATTAGCAGAAAAGTGTTATAATAGATCAGCCTCCTCAGTCAAGAACTCAACTTCCTTCTGCTGTGTACACAAGAAGACCTTAATCTTTCATCTCCAGAGAGAATGCACTCATACTCTAATGTGAAAGAAACACAGTAAATGTTCTGGTCACCATACTTCCTCATCTTCTAATAATCACATACTAAAATTTATGTATGGTAGATAGCCACAAGGCTCACTGTACCTAGCTCAGAAAGCCATGGACAAGGAAGAACTCTGCAAACTGGTCATATACATGAGACACTTTGGCTCTGTTAAGGGCTTATTTTCTCCATTGTAGGATAGCACTGGGCTAATCATCAAAATTTCCAAGTCCAACCTTACTGTCCCTGTTACCTCACTTTCTTTCACAGGAAGGAAAGGACACGTGGCTTCACCATCACTTACACAACCTAGCATGAGCATGGGAGCCACATTGACATCAGGAGCTCCAGTCTGTCTGTGTGATTTTGGTAAGTCTAAAGCCTAACTACAACTTTTGGGTAATGATCTCTCATTAAGGGCAAGGATCCTTGTAACCCTTAAATACGGAAATGGTGAATTGTACATAATAATTTATATCATATTGTTTCATACTTTTAAAACACCCATGAGTAACAAGACTATTAGGAGTCTAGATACTCTATATATGCAGCACTGAGTACGACTCCTCCAAAGACCTACTATTAAGCATCTTTATAGTTTCATTTTTCATTCCTTGTATGATTTTAACATATTTTAGCAGATTTCAGTGACAAATAATCTGAGTTACACTTCTGAACACTTTACATTCATACATTTTATGAACAAAAGTAATAATAAACTGTTTTTCAAACACAAGATCAGTTTTCCCAAGTCAAACTTAGCTCAATAGACTATTTCCAGTGCTACCTAATAGTAGAACAGTGGTAGAAAAAGACTTAGCCTCTTAAAAGGTATACGTCAGCCAAAAGCATTTGAAGGTCTTCAAATAACTTTGGATTTATAAATTTCCTGCAAATAGTTCATGGAGTGTAGCCAGCCTGGCATGATTAGTCATACTCAATATTGCTCTATTTCTAATACATGAAATTAAAAGATTACACTTTTTGTAATGGTCTTTCTCTTTTTCATTGCTTTGTTTGTTTATTTGTTTGTTTAGAAGATTCATATTTCCTTTGTATAACAATAAAGGATAAGAATGTATCTCTATGATTTTTATTTTTCTGAAGCTAATATATTTGCAGCACAAGGTCTGCTGACCTTAAGATCATTAAATATCTCTTTCTTCTCTTGTGCTGTGCTTCAGGAAATGAGTCAAATGTTCAAACCTCACCATGTGTCCCTGGTTAGCTGCTCTTGTACTTTAAGCTAAGCACATGCTTCTCTGCCTTGCTGCATCAGGGGCAAAGTGCGTAGCTCTAAGAAACAGCTGACATCCTTTGTATGTAACATAGCACCGAAGCACACAGTACTCTGTTGGACTGGACCTCACTTCAAACTGTCAAAACAAATAAGCAAGAACAATTCATTAAAATGATTTTTCATTGTCCACAGGTATGGTCCTGCATTTGATATACGGTTATACAGTAATTTATATGTAATATTTTTTCTGATATAACACTAAGGGACAAAACGTGTTTCAACAGATATTACGGACAGTTAAAAAAATATGCCAAGATATTCAGGAAAAGCAAACACAAAGGGTAAAAATGTATGGAAAGTTAACAAAGCAAACATATGTAGCATTTTTAAAATTATTATTCATCCATCTTGAGACCACATGCGAGGTATTAGAGAATTCTTCCAGTTGTTTTTTAAAATTAAATCATTAGAAAGTATTTATGCACAAGGATCTGGAAATATCAACAATGACACAGGAGAAGGGGTGTAGCAGTGACTTTAGAGTGAACCTACATGAACCTCACTCAAAGTATCTTTCTGCCTCTGGAATAAAATATGGCTTAATAAAGTATTCAAAGATTCTTTCTATGTCCAACCCTCTGTCATTTAATATCTTCCTTTTCAATCTGTGCTGAAGCTTCATAGAGTCATAGAAATCCAAGCCTGAAAGATAGGACAAAAAATAAGCCAAGCGCATTCATGGGGGGGATATTGCTGTCATTCTGTCCTTTTGTCAGCCTTTGAAGTTGTATTTGGGAGAAACATAAATAAATGAAGAAAATGTTAAGAGAGAAATGGAAGCTCAGCTTGGGTTGCAATTGCACAAACAGAAGGTCCTTTACAAGTAGAAACTGAGTTTTGAAACAATAAAATTTGGGTTTTTTTAACGGTCTACTGGCCTGACTAAACATCTATAACTAGTTAGGGGCCAAGGAGAGATTTAAGTGCTGGAAAATATTTTTTTTTTCCTTACTCACATGTGCATTTCTATTCAGAGAAGTAACTACCTTATGCCTCTTTCTTTTCCCTGTACCTTTCACTTAATTAAAAAGGTTGCAAGGTGGTTCTCTACTGAACAAGCGTTCCCTTGCATGTATGTTTTTGCACCGGCGTTGCTGCTATTACTGTTCTTCTGTCTGCCCAGGACTAAAATACAACAAAAGGAACACAAATAAGACACATGGGTTTCATGAGAGCCATATTCAGGTCCCTTAAGAGCTATAATTTGAGCCTACTGCCTTAGAACATCGTTATCTGAGGCCATAAGTTTTCTGCATGTTGTTAGAAGTCCAGAGAATGCATTAAACAGTGTTCTGCTTTGTATTTTCACTACAGTATCCAAATTCTTGAAACAGAAATTCTTGACCCAGAAATAGAAACAAACAAATAAAAACAGTCATAGATATTTAATGCTTTTTGAATTTTCAATTAACTAACTTGTTTTGTGGCACTTTTCACTTTACTGTGAATTTCTAACATTGGTTGGGAGAACTTATTTCCAAAATAGGTAGAAAATGCACCAAAGGGGAGAAACCTCTTTTGTTTAACCTGCACATAAAGTAAAAGTGTCAGCATAAGGACACATTCACAGTGACATTTTCTTCCAGATTTCCGAAAGAATTTAGTTCAAAGCAATATATTGGTGATTTTAGAAAGCAAGATGCTGTATATGAATTTAAGCTAATGTCCTTTTTAAAACCCTGTCTTACTTCCCTGAGGAGAAGTAGCAGATATTGTGGCTTTGACAGATGGCTTTGAAAGAAAGAAGAAAATTTTTAGACTATACTTACCTAAGTATATTTTACCTATCTTTACTTTGTATACCTCCCAGATGTATACATGACAGATTAAACTATGCACATATATATATTTAAGCAAAATTGGCCTGTTTTCCAAAGAGAAAATCTAATTTAACATATGAACATAAAATCAACTTTGATGGTTCAAAACAAGCATCCACCTAGTCTAGCATGTTGTCTCCAGCACTGGTCAAAAGTGGAGCTGTATGGAAGAACAGGAATAAGATAAGGCTACATTGTATTCCCTCTAAGCAGTTCTCCCAGTTTCTTTTTTCAGTTCAGGGATTCTCCTGAGCCTCTGAGGTTTATCTGCTAAATATCAGTCAATTTGTCTTCCAACTATGTCTCCCATCAAACCTATATAAACTTCTTGCATCCACAGAATTCTTTGGCAAGGAATTCCACAGTTTTGTTAGCTGTTGAGTGAAGAATCATAGCCTTTTTTTGAACCCGAAATTAAAATTAACCTACCAAGTTCATTTTTTGGACACTAGTTCTGTTGAGAAAGACAGTGAACAGTCAGTCCCAGTCTGTCTTCTCCAGGTCATTGATGATTTTTATCATATCTCCCCTTTCCATTTCTTTTCCAGGCTGAGTCCCACCATACTCAATAATTCTTCATACAGAGGCCAATACATACCTTTAATGATTCTTGTTGCCTTTCTCTGAATTTATTTTCAAGTTCTCATATATCCTTTTTCAGATAAGAGAACCTGCACTGTGTACAGGGTTCAGGGAATGAGTGAACCATGAATGTGCCATCATATTTTCTATTTGATTCTCTATTTCTTTCCTAGTATTTCCTAATATTTTTAATTCTTTTGATTGATATTGAGTACTACCAAGCCCATTGTATTTCCATAGAGCTAGCTGCAGTAACACTAGTATCTTACTTCTGAATGGAAACAATCTGTTCGGAGCTCATCACATAGGCAAATGACTGAACTTACTAATGATGTGAAAGATATTTTCTTTCTTTAGATCATTACATTTACTCAATTTAATTTCACTTGACATCTCAACTGCCAAATTTCTTGCTAAGTCTTGCTAAACAAATTCTTCAGTTTGATCTCGCCCTTATTACTTTGAATAACTTTGTTAACATCAGCAAACTTTGTTCCCCACATTAGTAGCCTTTTTTTTTCCAGGTTAAGCAGTGTGTTAGCACCAAGATTGTAGCCCAGATCTTTCCAGAACTCCATGCTGAACCGCCCCCATTGCAAGACTGGCCATTATGCCTACTATATTCCTAAAATTTTGTATGTCTTTTAAACAGCTGTGCCAAACACTTCCTCTTTATCCCATGACTGCCTAGTTTCCTTGAAAACCTTTGGTGAGGAATCCTGACAAAAGACTGGACATCTAAGAAAACTGAATATGTTGTATCTTGAGCTAAGGCAGAAAGGAAAACTCTGAAACTATTCAAATATTCATCTTTTCAAAGACTTCTGTGTTTGCTTGATGCATTATACAGAATCAAACTACCAAAACTAGAAATAGTTTGAAGTTTACCAAGACAGAACATTTGCTCACAAGAAGAGAAAAAAATAACCAGGTCATTTTGTGACAACTGCCATTACAGTATCAGGTTATGTCAAACCTTGTTATTTCTATGTTTGGACTGAGTTTAGAGTTTATTTGGAGTTGGGTTTGGATAAGTAACTAAAGTCTATAAAGATATTTCACTGTACAAACAAGTGAAATCAGAATCTCTATCACTCCAATTTGAAACTCATATCTGTAGTTATTATAGCTGCATCAAGCAGACTAATAAACAACACATTATTTGTTTAACTGAAAGAATGTTTATTTTTTTTACTATCCAAGCCTCGGTTGTAATAGTGAAAATATTTTTCATTTTAATGTAAAAACATGAGAAAAATCTTTGTAAATATATAAAAAAGTTTGTTCTGTTTGAGTTTATCATGCTCAGTGTTCAGTTTTCTAATGTGTTTTGAGATATGGTCCTGAAATCATGCAGTATCCCTTTGTTTTAATGGGTTTGAAAAGCACAACTCTTAAATTGTATGGAAGACATTAGAGATGTAGAGAGCCTGAGGACCCAAGGGAGATGATACAGGAATAAGAAATTTCATAAAACTCTTTAAAGTTCTTTTATATTTTAGGCCACATGGAGTTATCCCAAGATCTGGTTTCTAGAACAAATAAACTGGGTTAATTGGTTTTTCTGAGAATTTTTATTTAATTTCATTTTACTACACTGACACAAGAGTTACATTACACTTCTACAATTGTGGGGTAGTATCAGATCCTAGCTGGAAAACCTCCCTGCTCCAATCTGCCAAAGGATTATGCTCTATTTGTTTAAATCCTGCCTTAAAAAAACAAAAAAACAAAACAAAACAAAACAAAACCCCACTACACATGTCTACTACACATGAATCACTAACTCTGCCCATCTTAAATCCTTATCTTTAAATATCTATGAAAGCAATAAGAGAAAATAAACAGAAAAAAATACTTTTAAACATTCCCTGACTGGGTTAGATACAAGATTGTATTTCTCTAATTCCCACCTACACTGCCCCTTTGTCTTGACTACTAACATTATGGGAATGAGACACAGATATACAGCAAAATATGCCTTTTATTGTTTCTATCTTGTTTCCTTTCTTCATTGTAGTTTTTGGTATTTTGTAATGGCATCTATGCTATAAAAAAAAAAATGTTTGATGATTCAGATGCCTCCAACATCACCTTTTCTAGTAAGCAAGTTTGGAGACTACTTGTATTAACTTTCTCATTGTAGTCAACATATGGAGAACTTGAAAATTTCGTTTAGATGAGCTAGTTTGCTCTCTGAGTGTGCTTGTCTCTCTGTAACTCATTATTGGCATCTTAGTTACCTGGGAATGATCTTCAAGTAGGTTCATACTTAATATGACTTTGCCAATTTTTTTTTTTTTTCTGTTGTGTTTCTGGAACAACTTCCTATCAGTTTCAGCTGTCCTTTTATATGAAATGTCTGGCATTTGTGTACTATTGAATAATTCATTATCTTTTTCAGTTTTTAATATCTCTTCTGATCAGTGAATTGATATTTAACATTGTTACCAAAATATTTACATTCACTTAAAATTATTTGTACATAGTTATAAACTGTTGGTTAAAGAAAAAGAAGAAAAATAGATGGTTACTTGTTTTGCAAATTATTTGCTTTGTATATGGATTCTAGTGGGTAGGATTCTATTTGGTATGATAGTCCATTTATTTGATACTCATGTGAGTGTTACACAGAAGAAAAAACTGTAAAAAATGCTACAGAAATTTTAAAAAGGCACATGAGATGGTAGAAAATCAGAAACTTGATCTTACCAGACTTTAGCAACAATAACACAAATATTTACATATTTATCTACCTTTATAATATCCGACTAGTTTCTGAAATCAAATGCAGTGGCACCTGACTTTTTTAAATTACCAGTATTATTTTCAGTACCTATGGAACCTTTATGAGATTAATTTTTCTCTGAACTGATACCTTTAAGTCCTTTTGAAAAATTTAGTCTTGTCAGGTGTTAAATCTGCTTTTATTGTTGAACGTTCCCCAATACGGAACAATTCCCCTTTCCAAATATTTGATCATGAATCATTCTTTCCACTACTAAACTTTCATGCAAAGACAAATCATATAGTGCAGTTATACACCTATCAATCAGCTCTCTAGCCTTTTGGTTTCTTTGACTGAAATAAACTTCCTGTCAAAACATTTATTTTTAAGCCAAAGTATTTAGCAGGTGCAGGATTTTTTTTCTTACAGTTTTGCGTCTGAGGCAGACCATCTGCTATAAAAAGTAATTGTTTTCTTCTGTTATTCACATTGATGTAAAATGTATTTTTAATTTGTTTGATATATATCTATAGCTGTATATGTGTGCTTGTATACATATGTACTTTCTTCCACCTGAAGCAAAGTTGTAGCTGCAAACAGTTTCCAAGAAATGATGAAAATATGCAGTAAATGGGACTGTATTGCAACCCTGTTGTTTCCCTAGAATGGAAATGTACAATTTTTGCTTGCTGGCTAGGAATTTTCATTGCTGTATTATCAAGTGGTGGCTCCAAAGTAACAAGAGTGCCAGGAAGTGTCTCTTAGAGCCAGAAGAATCTTTAATTCTTGCATAAGGTAGGCATTGTTTAGCAGAAAAATATTTCTGCACAAGCGTCACAGGTGAAGCCTGCCTGAAACTATCACTCAGATAAGTGAGACATTGTCTATATCTGCCCAGCATAAACTCATAAGGTGATTGTGGTATGCACTGAGGAATACAAACCAAGTACAGGGAATTGTTGGAGGAGGCTTCCCCAAAGCTCTGGACCGCATCTGTCTTCCTCTAACCACTTGGGTATACACAGAAAGGAAGCAAAGAACACAGATAAATTCTTAATATCTTTACACCCAAGTAACATGCTTAGGACAGTAGACAGAAGATGATAGTGACCCAGGTAACAGTAATTAATTGACTTTTGATAGGGAGAAAATCAAAGAGATCGACCTGGGGCTGTGTGATAAATGTGGCCGTTGGTGGCTTAAGCCAACCAGCTAAGTTAGGAGGTAATAACTACAGAAAGTGGTGGCTCTTTGGGGGAACACTTCCCCAGATGCCAGACTCTCTGGATGGCTAAGCTTGAGGTGGACCCAACACGCAGAGAACCAGCTCTCAGCCAGAGCGAGGTCCCTCCTTGCGGGTGAGGAGACCACCCTCCTGGCTTGTCTGTCCATAAATATCTTGGTCAGTGTCTACCCATTGACGCAGCACATATGCTGGAGAGGGGAGGGCGCGTGCCAGTGACTAAGCACTTTCTGGGACCTGGGGATGTGTCCTTGAGAGATTCCCCTCATGAGGGCCCACTCTAGGTGGCAGGTTGGATGACAGGCAGGGATGAGGCTGCTGGAAGGGCGCTTTGTGGCTTTGGAGAGGAAGAGGGCATTGCAGGAACATGTGTCACACCCGGCATGGACTTGTGAGGTAGGCAGGAATCAAGAGTGGCTGGGGAAGGCCATTTTTCTGTGTATCAGTGGTCAGAGTACCTCTCTACACAACTTGGGGCTTTTCTTTCACAGTCAGTCCCTCTCTGCCCCACAGCATGTCCTCCTTTACTCTCAGCCTCCCCCCTTGCACCGGGGCTTTGCACCTCACGGCAGACACAACAGTGGTGAGTAGTGAGCCTTCCCAAACAATCTGCCCCAGCAGCACCATGTGAGAGACAGACAAGCCCATCACTCAGGTCCATGGGGAGATGTTGGCACACAGAGCCTGTGGTTGTTCCTGTCCGTGCCAGCACAGCCTCCCACCCGCAGCTGTGCTATCACATTGCAGCCTCCCCATTAATTCACCATGGTCAGTCCTGCTCCCTCCTCCCCTTAACCCCCAAATTCCCCCATAAAAATGTGCTTACTCTTACTCATTCTGACTCTTACTCTGTGCGTCTCAGCTTCTTGCTCAAAAAGCAAAACCATTTCCATACCCATGAGTGTTAATTTTCTCACTAAACTCAATACCTATTTTTCAGGTAAGTAGCATCAATGTTTTCCAGGTAAAGGAAGCTCTGGAAACCAGGCTTCCTTCTTTCTGGATGTTACTAACCACTTGTTTTACATAATTTAATCAAAGAAAGCAATCTGAGACAGCCCTCAGGGAGACAACTTACACAAAGAAAGAAAACAGTTTAAGATTTACATTTCCTTGACAGATGCAATGAAATTCTTAACTTTATGAGAAGTGTGGTTTTGATAACCTTGCCTGTGATATTGTTGGCTGACAAGCACCACACTACTTAGGTGGCTAGTCTTGATGAACCTCATTCGTGAACACTTAATTCATGAAAGATATATGTAACTCAAGTAGTCGATCCAATTTTGTCTCAATTTCTCATGTGTAAATATCAATTTTATGTCCCTCAGGGACATTTCAGGGGTTGGACTAGATGACCTTTAAAGGTCCCTTGCAACCCAAACAATTCTATGATTCTATGACTTGAATTAAAATAATTAGGTGCTCTGATACCACAGTAGCAAGTGATCTACAGACACCTTAGACAGGAAACAGATACCTTGTTTAAAAAATAAATAAAGCCTTTTCCAATATTTATTATTTTCTGAATTTCAAAATCTATGAAAATAATTTTTTGCTTTTTTATTGATATTTCAGTAGTTACATGTTCTCTCCACACCTCTGGGCCTGTGAGAAAAACATGACATATGGTACCTAAATGGTGTTATTATACTATTTCTTTTAATGTTGCAATAATACCTAGCTTCTTTGGTTTGTTTTTGCGGTTTTTCTGGTGCTGGAACATGAATACTACATATTCTTTAGTTACATAGATATGCATAGATGATGACGTGTTGACGTAAAAGTAATTCTGAGTAACGTAGGCTCCAAATGACCAAGTGAAAAGAATGTATAGTCTTTACTAAACTTAACTGGCTACGTCTGCACTCAGTTTACATGAGGACAGATAATGTAACATAGATAAATATCAACAGAACATCTTGATTATTGATTTTTTTTTTAATAGCATGTGCAATTAGCAAGCAGAACTTTCAAGCAAGTAGAATATACAAGTCAGACATATTTTCTTTTGTCCTCTGTTTACTGAATCTTTCCCATTCTCTCGTGGATATTTTATTGTTAAATATAATAAAATGCAGTTGCCCTTATGTTTGGAAAGTTTCCCTTGAATTATTCTACTGCAATTTAAACCTATTGTTTCTTGTATGATCCACAACAGGTACAGAAACCAGACTGCTGCCTTCCCCTTTCCAGCAGTTTTTCAGGTATTTGAAGACTGTCACCTTTTGTCTCCAGAATCTTTTCTAAACTAAAGAACCTAAATTCATCTAATCTTTTCGTGCACATTTCCCTAGATCTCTACTCATGCATGTACATAAGTATACATACATATAAACACATATATTATAAATAATAGCAATAAAAATAATATCTATGAAATTAAAGAATACTTTTAATATATTTAAATCCTATAGTATCTTACCAAAAGACTATAGTTGCCATCTTTTAGCTGGAAAAGAGTGACAGGCAATCCTGTAATATTAAAAGGCTAGAAATGTTAAGTGATTAGCTCAAAATTAATTACCTGGACTCTTTAGAATAAATTCATTAAGAACATACTCATGTAAATAATGCTGTTTAAAATTATGAGCAATTCTTGTAGTTGTACAACAAAATAAATAAGATCTTGAAATGCTTCTCAAAACTCCTCACAATCTCACTGTCACCTTTACTCCTTTCTGTTAACTGAGCAAGTCAAAAGATAAACAGATTTAATTCAATTCAGTTAATGTCATAGTCATTTATTACATTTGTTGCCAGAACTCTCACCCATCAATTTTTTAACATCGCTGTTAATTATTGCTTTACTATAAGGATGAATCCTGAATTGACTACTGTTTATGGGAAAGCAGGAATGCTGGAAACACCCCTACTGCAGAATCCTGTTGGCCAAGTCAAAAGTCAAGGGGGAAATCTGAGGCTGCACAGAGGAGCCCATCCTATTACTTGTCTGAAAAAGAGCATTTCATGGCCTTGCTTATGTTCTCAATTGCTTAATGGCTGATAATCTTGCTGAATCCTTTACCTTGAAAAATCTTAATTTGGGGAACAGGGCACTGAATGGAACGAAAGTAATTTCCCATTTCTAGTTCTAAGCTGGGATTTACTAAAGTGTTATAAAGAAACCATGCTACTTCTTGTGTATCTCTTGTGAGATACCTCTTATATGCCATATTTCATCCTAACATAACTGGTCAAGACAGCTTAACATGCAAGAACTTCTAATGATGCATTGGTAATCCAATATTCAGCCTAGCATGAGAGAACACGTATTTGATAATCAAATACTATTAAAATGAAACAAATCTTCAGTAATCACAGTCATATATAATTTGCCTTTCACTAAAAATATTTTGTTGGCTGGATAGCTCGTGCCATGCTGTATTCTTTGATAAGGAAATGAAAGTTCAAAATAGATTGTTTTACTTATGTCCTTTAAAAGATCCTTTAGCATATTACCTTGCTGCATCCCAGGATAAATAAATGAATGCTCTATCTATTCTTTAAATGCACTGTTTTCATTATAATATTTTCTCAGTGTGAAATAATATCTGGAGATTTCAACTCATTCCCAGTAAAATGTCTTTGAGGATGGTATCTGACAGAGGCACATCTGACTTGTATATTTATGTTACACTTGGATGCATTCCCTCTGTCTTCCAGTAAAGAATGGAGTTGCAGCTGTTGCAGCTTGAAGTCTTGTAAATAAATTGTGTGGTTTGAACCACATAGCATACCTTCTTTTGCCAAAGGAACGGCTTATTGTACTATCACAAATAGATCAAGCATCTCTGGAGAGGGCATAGGTTTTCCTAAATGCTTGGAAAGCTTTTTTTGTCACTCTCTGCCTTACTTCTTCCCACTGCCAGCAATATATTTTACAAAAAAAAAAAAACAAAAACAAAAGCCACCAACAACCAAACCCAAAACCAACTAGATAATTAAACTCTACAGTAACTCCAGGCTTTTGCAGATTACACTTTTATTGTGTTTGTTTTGAGTATTGTATCTATTAGAGAATGAAACAGAGATATATTTCTGTGTGATTTATGCCTAATGTTCTGATATTCATTTGAGGTGCACTTTTAAGTTGTTCTTTAGGGCCATATTCTTAATGACTTCAAGGGCCACAAGTTCTAGTAACCAAGCCTTTCTTACATAAACATGCACTACAGAGTACGTAGGGCATACTTAAAATAAAAATAAAAAACAGTGAAAAGAGGCATTTTTTTATTTATTTTGCTTCTGGTAGTGCATATTTTTTTAAAAAAAAAAACAGCAAAAATAACAACTGGCAAGTAAAAACAACATCGGAAAAGTGAACATAGCACCTTAGGACACAGATATATATTCTACTAAAATTCAAAAGTGTAAAGACAAAATTCTGCCCTATTTAAGTCAGATCAGTTTTCATTTAAGTCAATAGACACTGTGAGTGAAGATCTAAGGCAAAATTTGCTTCTAAATTTGTCTCTGTTCTACCGAGACTCAGTGAAACACAAGAGCTATTGACATCAAGATGATCAAAACGTCAGGACCTAGAATTAGTCATCCCTACTTCCCATCACAAACTACTTTTCCTTAGGGTTAGCCTAATACATTATATATAATACATAGCTCACAGAACTGACAATGACCTACATAATCAATCATTACCGTTTCAATTTTTGTTATCTTGCTCACACAAGGAAGAAAGAATGTTTTGTTTTCTCCTGGGTCTATATGAAGATCACTGAAATCCATGGAAGACTCCTGTTGACTTCAGCTGGAGCTGAATTGACTCTGAATGAGCAATATTTGACATCAGAGTAGCTTAATGCTGCACTAAAAGACACAACTGTGGCTCACTGATCCTGGTGTTCCTTCTGTGCCAGAATCATTACCAGTTTAGGCCTGTTGTCAACCATCCCCAATGCAGCAGACATGGAAAGGCAGAGGCAGGGTGTGGGAATACTTCCCAAGGAGTCCCTTCAGTGAGTAAGCTGTAGAAGAACCATAGGGCTGGAAACGTCCCATTGAATCAGAATAGCTCCAGAGAGCTCAGCAGAATTGGAGGCAGCAGGGATTGGTGGGTGCGTAGAAAAAGGAACAGGGAGAAAAATTTGTGAAAAGAGCTAGCTGCTTCTATTGTTTCCATGGGCATGAGATATATTGGATGGTTTGCTTTTTGTGGTGTGTGTATGTGAGATGTTTAACTCCTGCTACAAACAAAAAGATATAGCTTTATAATTTGCCCTTTAGGTTTTCCGTTAAAACCATGACATTTAGATGGACTTCAAATGATATGTACAGATACTTTTTTTATTATTAGTCATACTGTGGGCTTATGGTATGGAATCCCCCATTCCAAGATGTTTTTGTCTGCTTCTGACTTTTCTGGTATTTATTTCTCTGTGCCTCTGTTCAAATTTTCAGTCCTGGAGAATTGAACTCTGTTCATACTATTCATAGATGCTGCCTCCATTCAAATTTTCAGAAAAATAAGGCTTATACCTGTGAACCAGATTAGATTAAAAAAAATATAACCTGTGTTCAAAAAAGGGAAAAATATTCTACATACTTTGGAAAAAATGCTTGAAAACTTCTTAGTAATTTATTTTTCCTCTTTTTTCTTATTCTGAATAATCTACCTGATTAATATAATTACATTCTGTTCAAGAAAACTACAGATTGCATTTGCTCAGTAGAGACTTACTGAGTTTCACAGGAAAATCAAGGAATTTTTTTTTGCACTCTACATGTTCCAGATGACAGATGCAGTAGCTGGATGGGAGGTTTCTCAAAACTGCTATTTTTGTTGCTTTGGTCTATAAGGTATCAGATAGGAAAATTAAAACTTTGGATCTGCAATTTTAAACATTCCCCTGTGGCCCATCAGCACTAAGATTGTGATGCAGATGTAACAAAATAAAGCCTTTGGTATATGGAGAAAATAAATACATGGAATCAGAGGCCTCAGAGAGAGGTGGGGCATGATTCAGTGGGAGCTGAAGATAATGTGTGAGCCAAAACTTGAAGTGAGAAAAAGGATTTTAGTTCTAATATGAAACTTTAGTAAGGAAGCCATCCTGAAACAAGGATAGGGGATAGAATAAGGAGTAATTCAGGGTCACACAAAAGAGAAGCAAAATGGTTAGTATACCCTGTTCTTCAGGACATAAAATACAGCTCTGGCCTAGTGAGGTTCAGTGTTCCTCTACAGTCAGCATATTGGCTAATAATGTGTGTCTCTTCTAACTTGTGTACACAGGGAAAGAAAACCCAATAGTGATATCAATTAGTTCATTAGCTCAAATGCCACAGGTATGTATTATGGGTCTACAGACTTAAATCTTTTATACGATCCATGCAATCATTAACATTGATGCACTGTGTGCCATGCATCTAAACTCCTGGGGTTTACAGTATGTTCTTTAAAAGGTCACAGGCAAATAATCTGTGTTAAAAATGTTCACATATTAAATAACTATCATATTTCAGGACATGCCAGCATACTGGATCCTTATTTAGCTCCCTTGTGTATGTTTCATGATACAGAATATAACTACAATGTTTATTTTTTTCTCTTTTATGCAACAGAACCTGTTGTTACTTGATACACAGCATGCTCCTTCAACAGCAATGAAGCAAATGGTTATTATCTCTAAGACCCCTCTGCTGTACAAGCTGGATGCTATACTAGTATCCCAGAGAGCAGGACTCTAACTGCCATGAATCTAACTGCCATGAATTTCCTGTGAAATGCTGGGCAGGACTCTCAAGCCAGACATTTCCTTTCCCTCCTTCCTCTCAAGCACACGCGCGCAGACACACACACACACACACTCTCTCTCACACACAGGCACTCCTTCCCTGTTCTCTCACAGTTATAAGAGACAGGCAGGCAGAGGCAAGCAGAATTGCTCAGGGAGTGAAGGCAGTGAATCCAGAGCAATGAAACCAAGGAGGCACTGCCTTAAAAAGCCTGTACCTAAAGTGTCTGCCTATACCTTGACATAAATATTCAACATTCAAAAATACTGAAATAAATGATAGCTGTGATTTGAATATAGATGATGGTATAAAGCAAATTCATTCTCTAAGGAGAATATGAAAATAATAAAAAACACCTCACATGCTTGTTAATAATTGTGACATTCTCAAATATAGTAGTGGAGAACAATATAAGAGAGCCCATGACTTCAGAAGAGGATATTTTTGCTGTATAGAAGGTGAAGCTGTACACTTAATAAAAGGACAGTGTGAAATCTGAACAGCTGCCACTTAATTGCACACTATTTATACAGACTACTGAAAGACTTGGTCCTGTGAAGAGAATAGCATGAGAAATGTGCAAATGATTATACAGGGAGTATTTTTCAGTCCAGTACTGATCAGAAAGTATAGAAACAGACTGGATTAGTAGAAAAATGGATCTATGTCTTACTTTTCTATCACAAGTCTATCTTTTCTATTTTGATGGGAGTCAAATATTGTGGCAAAGCCTTGTAGAAATTAAAGTCTTCTGTCTCTCCCCTCCCCTTCTCTCTCCTCTCCCACTCTCCTCTCCTCCTCTCCTCTCCTCTCCTCTCCTCTCCTCTCCTCTCCTCTCCTCTCCTCTCCTCTCCTCTCCTCTCCTCTCCTCTCCTCTCCTCTCCTCTCCTCTCCTCTCCTCTCCTCTCCTCTCCTCTCCTCTCCTCTCCTCTCCTCTCCTCTCCTCTCCTCTCCTCTCCTCTCCTCTCCTTGCATTGTAGTTATAAAAGTACTGATTGTGTAAAAGGAATTTCTAAAATGGGAATAGATTTTAAAAATGTTTTATGGCCTTAGGTTGCTTATACTTTTCTTTGTTATGTTTGAAATAAGGAGAGAGCAATAACAGGACCATTGGCTAGTCTAGCTTAAAGAGAAATAAAATTATCCTCATCATGTTATTGAAGCTAGGTTGACTCAGAACTCTGTGTACTTACTTCTCAAACTATTGCAGGTTAATAAGTTAACTCATGCATGACTGTCAGAGACATCTGTATTTCAATCAGGGTCCCTAGAAGGAAAAATATTTCAAAGTTACTGTGTGATTATAAAGTCTTGAAAGTTTAACACTCCTTAAAATCATTCCTAACATCTAAAGTGGGGGGAGTATGGTTTTCATTACCTGTCCCTGAGAAATTCAGGAAGGTAGATTGGATCGCGTCTTCAGCTCTGCAATAGAGCTGCTGAAGAGTTGGTTTAAAAGGAAACAAGCAGTAGGTACTTATGATGTTTTGCGTTTATATTTACTGTCCTAAAATGTTCTACCATAATGTTATTTCAGAACTTTCTAAAAAAACCTTTATAGAACACCCAAAGTACTGCTGATAGTACATAAATTTTAACCTAGGACGAATAAAGAAAGATCCTCAATGATTCTCTTGGGAAATTCTTTTGAGACTTTACAGTGCATCCATTCTGCCCCCTTTCTTGAACTCTATCCATAATTTAAAAAAAAAGAAAATACACTTCAAAACTATTTCTTCACACATTTCAGCATTTCCTTCACCTGTAGAGGATTTTAACTAACAAGGCTGAATTAGAGATAAATTTGTTATAATAAAGTGATGCAAGTTTTCTCACCTTGTTATATGACTAGTTCTACTGACTTCAGCATCTCATATATGATGTGTATTATGTAGTTGTTTAATCAGCACTGAGCTGAAATGTGCTTGAATTTCTTGACTCACATTTTAGATTTGGGATTTGACATGATGACAATGATTCAGATTAACTTGCATGTTTTAAGAAGAAGATAAACAGTATCAGGCTTTGATAAACAGTAGTGTAACTTTTATGTGAAAATGACTTCTAAAACCTTTGGCATAAATCTGCAAAAATCAAGATAAGGATTAGAAAAGTAGTATGGAAAATTGATATACAGTCTTAGAATAACTTTAAATCTCTGTAGTACAGATATCATAATTTTATTCCACATTTAGATAATGTTAAGTTCTCTGAGCAAAAGCTCTAGTTTGAAGGCTAAAGAAGTTAAAGTCAATTCTAATGCACTGTCTCTTCTTTGTGGAGATGTGGGTTCCTCAAAAAAAAATGGTTTTGCAAACATAGTGTGTGATAGGGTGTCTCATCTGAGATTCACATTTTGTTACAAAATGGGTCGAAGAAGCATTACACTTACAGTATCTTCCTCTCATGCCATCCCCTGAGCATGTTTTGATATAGCAGAAGATGTCAGCTGGTAAGATTCACTATAAGATTTACTATGTAAATCTGTATTTATCAACAAACCATTCCATAAGCAGTTTCCAAGTGAATGAACGTAGAGTAATTCATATATGTATGAAGAGTTCCTTTTGCTGTGTTTTTTTAGGGGAATTATGCTACTGATACTTGGGAAAGTTAGTGATGGTCAGGGCCACAAGTTTTCCCATTTTTCTGCTTAATTAGTTATTCAATATCATGATCTCATAGATGTGGGAATAAGTAATAACTGTGTCTGTTTGACTGAAGGACTATATTTTGGCCACTTGAAACAACTATCTCAAATATACTTGATTTTGTGACAGACAGTCATTTATTCATCTGAATGGCTATATGTACAGCTTTAGGACTTCAGTAAATAATGTTTTGATTATAATAAAGTAAGAGGGTGGCTCCAGATGTTGACTCCTTGAATGTCATAGCTATTTAGACAACTACCTCTTCATAGAATCACAGAATCACAGAGTAATTCAGGGCTGAAGGAACCTCAGGAAGTCTCTATTCCAATGCCTTGACCAAAGTAGGGTCAGCTCTCAGGTTGTTCAGGCTTTATCTGGTAAGCATGGAATACCTCCAAAGATGGAGACTACACAGCCTTGCTGAGCAGCCTGCTCCACTGCTTAACTGCCCTCATAGTGAAAAAGTTCATTCTTATATGCATTTCGAGCCTTTCCTGCTTCAATTTATGTCTGTTGTCTCTCATTCCATGAGATCTGAGTGCCACTGAAGAGCCTTCTTCCATCTTCTTAGTAGCCTCCCTGTAGGTACTGGTGGGTCTTGTTAGGTTTCCCCAGAGCTGTCTCCAGGATGAACTAGCCCAGCTCCCCCAGCCTGTCCTCACAAGGCAAGTGCTCCAGCTCCTGACTGTCTCAGTAGACCTATGTTGAACTCTCTCTGGATTAGTGATGTCTTTCTTCTACTCAAGGCCCCCGGACTGGATGCGGTATCAAGATGTGATCTAATGAGTGCTGAGTAAAGGAGAGTAATCACTTCCCTTGAATGAAAAACTGTACTTATGGTAATACATCCCTGGATTGTGTTGGCCTTTGTTGCTGTGCCCCACTGCTGGCTCATGCACTGCTTGCTGTGCAGCAGAAACCCCAAAGCCTTTTCTGCAGAGCCAGAGCTCCCTAGCCAGGAAGTCCCCAGCTTGTATCATTACATGGGGTTCTTTCTCATGAGTGCAGGAATTGGGATATTCTTGTTGGATATCACCAGATTCCTGTTTGCCCATTCCTCCAGTCTGTCTGCATCCTTTTGGACTTGCCCTTAAGGTATCGCTCAGTCTCCCTGTCGTGGTTTAACCCCAGCCAGCAACTAAGCACCACACAGCCGCTCACTCACTCCCCCCTTGGTGGGGTAGGGAAAGAATCGGAAAGGTAAAAGGGAGAAAACTCGTGGGTTGAGATAAGAACAGTTTAATAATTGAAGTAAAATAAAAGAGAACAGTTAAATAGGTAAAGCAAAAGCTGTGCACGCAAACAAAGCAAAGCAAGGAATTCATTCACTGCTTCCCCTGGGCAGGCAGGTGTTCAGCCATCTCCAGGAAAGCAGGGCTCCGTCACACGTAATGGTTACTTGGGAAGACAAACACCATTGCGCCGAATGTCCTCCCCTTCCTTCTTCTTCCCTCAGATTATATACTGAGCATGATGTCATATGGTATGGAATAGCCCTTTGGCCAGTTTGGGTCAGCTGTCCTGGCTGTGCTCCCTCCCAGACCCCCCCCCATTCCCCCCCCCCCCGCCCCCAGCACCCAGCAGAGCAGGGGAAGCTGAAAAGTCCTTGACCAGTGTAAGCACTACTTAGCAACTATTTAGCAACAGCTTAGCACTACTAAGCAAGAAATAAAAACATCAGTGTATCAACATTATTCTCATCCTAAACCCAAAACACAGCACTATACCAGCTACTAAGAAGAAAATTAACTCTATCCCAGCTGTAACCACGACACTCCCTAATGTAGTGTCATCTATAAATTTCATGAGCAAGCACTCTGTCACCTGATCACTGATAGAGGTATTAAACAAGACATGCCCAGGAAGAGACCTGTGTGGTACCCCATTTGTCGATGGCTTCCAGGTTCAGTATGACCCATTAACTGCTACTCTCTGAGTCCAACCATTCAACCAGACTTTTACCTAATTATCTGCCCATCCAGATCACAACGACTAAACTTGGATACAACAACAATGTGGAAGACAGCATAGAAAGCCAGGCTCTTCCCTTATTCACAAAACAAGTCATTTTAGCATAGAAGGCAATCAGGATGGTGATGCCTGATTGGTAAAGCCATATTGATGGTTCCCAGTTACCTTCGCCTTTCTGTGTCCAGAAATGTGTTCCAGGACTCATTCTGTGATTTTTCCAGGCACCAAAATGAGGCTGATAGGCCTGTACATCCTTGGATGGTTCTCTTCGTCTTTTCTGGAGATGGGTGCCACACTTGCGTTTTTCTAATTTCCAGGGACCTCACCCAGTCTCCATGAACTTTCAAAGACATTAGAGAGAAACCTTATAAGCAGATTGGCCAGTTCTATCAACACACCTCAATACAGCCCATCTGGTCCCATGAACTTGTATGGGTTTAGCTCTCACAAGTAATCCCTCACTTGATCCTCATGCACTTTGCTTACTCTCCTCCTTCAACCCTTTCACTAAGCACAGAGGCTTGGGAGGAATTACTTATGAAGATTGGCAAAAAAGGCATTGAGTATCTCAGCCCTATCTGTCTGCTGTCACTAAGTCATCCACTCATTCAGCAGCTGGCCAATATTTTCCTTGTTCAGCCTTTTACTACTAATGCAGCAGTAGAAATTCTTCTTGATGTCCCTTGCAAGTCTCAGCTTCAGTTCAATTTTGGCTTTCCAGACACCATCCCTACATGGTGATACTTCTAGATTCCATCTGTCCCTGCTTCCAGTTCCTCTATACTATTTTGCATGGGCTGTCTATCATGTGTTCCCAGTTTAGCCAAGTCAGTCTCCTGATATGTCTACTTGTCTCCCTGAGTATTGGGTGGGATTGCTGTTGTGCTTGGAAGATGCCATCCTTAAAGACGTGCTAGCTTTTCCTCAGTTCCTTTACCATTTCCCTTTTACCTTCCATTTACTTTCTCCTTGAATAAGCTGAACTCTGATACCCTAAAGTTCATGGTCTGTGCTCTGCTGCTTGCCTTCCTCACTCCCCCAGGGTCTTGAACTCCACTACAGTCAAGGCTTGCACTAAACATCTCATTTCCATCATTTGCTCCTTGTTAGTGAATAGAGGATACAGTTGTGCATCACTGCCTGTTTGACCACCCAACACCCTTCAGACAACTTCTTGACTGCTTGCATTCAATCATGTTGCCCTTCTAGCAGATGTCAAAGAGATTGAAGTCCCCCACAAGAACAAGGTCTGTGATGCAGATATTTCTTCAGCTGTTTAAAGAAGACTTCATCTACATCCTTATCCTAATCAGGTGGTCTGTAACAAACTCTCACCATGATGTCACCTTTACTAGCCTCTCCTCTGATCCTGACCCACAAGCTCTCAGCCAATCTGTTGTCCATCCCAGAAGAGATCTTCGAAGCATCCAAGCTGCTCATTCATATAAAAGGCACACTCACCTCCTCATCTTCCTTGCCCATCATTCTTTGTTCTCATCCACCATAGCAGCTCAGCCATGTGAGCTGTCCCACCAGCTTTCAGTTATTCTGGTGATTTCAGTTCTGTGACCTCATGAGGAGTTCTAGTTCCACCTGAATGTTTCCCAGGCTGCAAGCATTTACATACAGGTGTTTGAGGTGGGCTTCCTTTCAACCTTTTGGATCATTCTGAGATATCTCTTGTTTGGATATCCCTGCTCTTTGCTTTCCATCTGCATCCATTGTTTCCTTATTAACTATGGATTGTAATCTCTCACCCACATGTTTTAGTGTAACAGAATATGGATGCAGATTTCACTTCTCCGTGCACTGAAATGTACAGGGAATATTTTGTACTCAGAACAAAAAAATCCCCCAGCTGTCTAAATTGCTTAGTAGCCTAAGTCAATTAAGAGCCCTTGATATCTGGCAGCATCTGTGCTAATGCAATCAAAGGCTGGACAGTAACATTTCAACCAATTAAATTGCAGGATTCCATTGTGCCTTAAAAGATATTAGCCACTAATATACTGCCTGTGGACTTGTCCATTCATGAGTTATTAATGTCACTAGAAAATTGTTATATTTCAATATTCTCTTCTTCTAATATACTACTGTGAGGGATGAAAAAGAATGAAAATAAAATGATAGCAGGAAATAAATAATTTATATCTGAATGTTAAATGTAATAAAATGGGAGAGAACACAGAATGTTTCATGTAAAGACAGAAAACAATGAAATCTCATTTTTTAGTACATGATATTTTGTCTGTTCCTCATAGGACAGAGAAGCAGTACGTGGGAGAAATGAAAATGGCTGCCAATTTTTAATACACAGGTTGCAAAAGGTCAAAATAACAACCTCCGACCTCTCACAGAAAAAAAAAAAAAAAAGCCTTCAAATACTCCATCCAAGTGACAGAACTTGTATTAACAAAAGGTGCTTTAATCTATTAGGGCACCTTTGAATTTCATGCTCATTCTTACAGTCAATGGGAACTCATTTAACTTCATAAAGTTAGATGACTATTACACTTACTACTACAAACGACAATGTACCTGCTAGGTACATGTTATTTAACAAGTGTTATAACAATTTCTCAAATATGCAGCAGGTAAAAGGTCTCTTACAATACTCTGTGACACGTACTTTTAGAAAACACCACTTCCAGAATGAAAAAGTGTGCAACTGCACAGCAGTGAAAACATTAGCTCTACCTGCCTTTCCTTCAAAAATATTCTAAAAAATGTATACGGGAAAAACATCTTTCATGTTCCTCCCCATGTTTGTCTCCCTTAATCCTTTCACTCATTTCTTCCACTTGACCATAATCTTAATGCTATCACTGGTAAAAGTATTTTTCTTTCCCTCATTCTGCACAAGATCTCTCTTGACCCTAGCACCTTTATACTAATTTTCCACTCCGCATGGATTCTTTCTCCAGATTAAACAGTTTCCCACTTTTTAGTCTCCAAAGACATTTAGTCCCATACAAACAACAGTGACTTTCCTTTTGACATTTAGTCCCATACAACAACAGTGACTTTCCTTTTGCAGTATATTTCCTCTTGGGGTAACATAGTCAGTCTTTTTTTATTCTATTCCCTGTTACAAATATGAGGATATTTTATTCTCTTTTCTAAACTGTGATTATGTATCTGGTACTCTTTCATCTCAAGCCCTGAATATTGCTTTTAAGTATAACATTTTTACTCCTTGCAAACCATCATGACATAAATCACATCATCTTTCCTATGCAAATGAAATATATTTATATTTATAGTCATAATATTATTACATTTATTCTTTTCATAATTAAGGTTTTCCTCCTTCTTCACAAGTAACTTCTTATACTCAGATCCTATGTGGCTCAGTGTGTGACTGACATCAAATCATCATTGAATAGGCTCCAGCCAAATCCCTTTGTTTATGCTAAGGAAAGAATCTCAGGAAAGGTCACAGCCGATGTGAGGTTTCATCTGCTTTAAAATTCATTCAGTACTGATCAACTAATTATGTGAAAAAAGCAGCTGGATTCACGATTTCATCCTTATTTAAGAAACCCCTTCTAACATCTTCAACATTCCTTGAAGAAAATCTTACCTTTGCTTAAGACTGATGATGTGGAGTCAGTAATACATACCTTTATCACTTTGCGATGAATCTATCAGTAATCAATATACCTAAGTCAATACATGACAGAACAGTATATCTTAGAAAAACAAGATTTTTTTCTCTGTTCCAGGGTTCTATATTCTTTGTCAACTCTGAAAGCAGAGGATTGTCTTAAAATGATTGGACCCTGGCAAAAGATATTTAAAGGATTATCTAAAGCATCAAGATAAGATTCATGATCACTAATTCCATTCTTTATGATGAAATGTTCATTGAAAGGATGAAATAAACTATTGAAAGTTCAAACATGTAAGTTTAATGCATTTCATTTCAAATAACTGTAAAAGCTGATATTTCTTCAATCTTCACTTCTTTCATACATCGTAGGATATACATATACAGTGTTTATATTATTTATTCTGATTTATGGTCAGAAAAAAAGGCAGAAAAAAGATTTTCATCTTTTATCTGTAGAAAGGATACATAACACTTGAGTTAATATGTTATTTAAGATGGTTGGTAGAATTCTCACTCACTTATTTTTCTAGTAATTTTCTACTGGTACTCCATAGTTTTTCCATTAAAAATAAAATGTATTGTTCTTCCGTGTCATCTACATCTGAAATTCCATGAATGAAATAATTTCCTATTATGATGTTAAAATATACCAAAAATTATTCATGTGGGATGCGGGTGGGAAATAGACTGGTGAGCTTGGTCTCAAATTGGTGTGTTTTATGTTTCAAATGCTCATTTATACTTCATTTTCCACCATGGCAACATCCTTTCAGGTAAGTTTTAGAATTCCAGCTTTTATGACTCAACTCTTGCATCTGTCATTTTCTTGAATCATCAAAAATCATGATTAAATCAGTCCCACATACTTCACAACTGTTTCAACATCAAATGCAATACACATTTCATGAAGCTCCTTAATTTATGTGCTGAATATTTCTAACCAACTTTAGTACATAATGATTCTATTACCATTTTTGTAGGTTTTTTGCTACCTTGATACTTCTGGAATGAAGACTTTATTATCTGTAGTACCGTGTTATTTCACATATTCCCGTATACTTCTTCACTTTCCACTTTTAGTAGCAAATCTTTTACTTTTTTTGCCCCATTTGCCTTTGTCTACTAATTTCTTGCTCTCATCAGCTTTGAAAGTGAAGGACTTAAATTAAAGGAAGGTTCTTCTGTTTTCTGTCTTGTATATTTTCATGCTCCTATAATTCTGTTCGACGCTTTGAGTATAGTGTGTAAGGAACCTATTATACAACATAAAGCTGCATTGCCATAAATAAAAGTAAAAAGTAAAAGGTTAACAGTGAAAATGTCATATCAGACACAGACCAGCAAAGAACTGAGCATTCACTGCATCAAAACATTTTTGCAAAGGATGAAAAATATAATACTCACCTCTTCAGAAACTCAAAGAAGAATGAGTAGACTGTGGTTAAACAGAGTGCTCTTTGCAGCCTTGATACAGAAAGTTATTATAAAGCACTTCAAAACCTCAGAATGAAGAATTGCAGGGCTACTTAAACAACATTTCTAAAAGGAATTATTAAGGCAGCACAGAAAAGCAGACACAAAAAGTAAATCTCTGTAAGCAAACACTTAGATAAGCTGACTAAAAACATTCCAAACAATTCCATACAAGAAAGGGAAAGATAAAGAACTAAATGTCAGAATGATTATTGAAAACTAAAAATTAAGCATATGCAAACAAACAGATAACAGCACATTCCAAAATAGAAACCAGGCAATGGCAAGAAATAATTAGCTAATCAAAAAAAGAAATTAAGGATTTTTGACAGTGAACATAATTAAAGAAAAAACATTTCACAAAGGGAATGAATTAAAGCTCTGAACAATCCCTGGGAAAACGAGGTCATATGTTTTAAATCTGCAGCTGCAAATTGGACAATTTTTAAATAACATATTTAAATAGAAATATTACTTGAAATGTGCAATTTTGTTTCTCCATATGCACAATATGTATTGGAGACTTGTTGCAAGAATCCTTGTACAGGCAATGCTTCTAGTTGACTCAGTGAAAATTTGTCATATGAAAAACTTGCTGAATGGTTTGTTTTGAACGTAAGGATAATTTGCTACCATTCTGTGGTTTGTTCTGTCTTCTCCAGTGATAGCTGGGTCTCACAGATAAGCCAGGTATATGGCACCGACCAATATTTTATTCTGTTAACCGCTAGATGCTCACACGTTCAGATGCTTGTGGACTGCTGCTAAATTATGTAAGAATGCACAATATGATTGTTTGCAAACTGGATGAGTAATTCCAGGAATAAGGTTCCTGTGTACAGACTCATACCAACAAATATTCGCTATTTTTGCAAATATTTTTTACAGACAGTCTTCCAGCAAAAAAATTCCCCTCAATAATATTATTCCATCAAATGTTTAAACTCAAACAAAATTAAAGTCAAATATCGAACAAATATTGCTGATAAGGTTGGCCACCTGCACGTGTTTGGTGTAGTAGCTGATATATCTAACACAACTCTTACTGTGGGCAGAGTTAGGTGTCTACTGTAGATGATATACCGTTCTCAAGAATAGAGTTGATATCTCAGTCTTTAAAATGTGAACTTGGGGAGTGAAAAAGATTCAGATATGACTTGAATGTCATCATTTCATATATTTACCTTGGATTTAAAAAATTTAATTCCTTATGTGGCCTCTCATCACTAGATATCTTATTTACTAATTTTTCATTCTCCTTTTTTGCAAACTTCAATTAAATTCAATTTGACTTCCTGGGGCTGTCTTTATTCTGAACTGTAGTATTTCTGTGCTTTTTTTTTTTTTTTTTTCTATTAATATATTGTCAGGTTCACAAAGCAGCTTTTGCTGCTTTGCAGCTGACACTAATTGTGTGGTAAAACCATTAAGTAGCATGGCATTGTTTCTGCTCAGTCCTTTGACATTATAAAGAACAACTGTGACAACTAGGTGTTCTTAAGCAAGAGGCGACAGGAGATAGGAAAGATTTAGAAGATATTTAAACATTATAAAATATATCCTGAATTATTTTGTTCACAAAAGAAAGAGAAAGCCAAAATTTTTAGAGAGGATGTCAAAACATTTCCATCAAATTAATATTGCTACATTTAAAAAAAAAAAAAATCCACTCTTCCACTTTACACCCCCCCCCCCCCCCCCAAATGTCCTGTTTTTCAGAAAAAGCTGTCTAGTTTGCTCTGGGAGATGTTGGTTATAGGTGATAGGGATCATTTTACTGAAAATCTGGTTTTCTTTCAAAAAAGATTTTGGTAGGAAAGTTTCAGCCTGACCTATTTTACTTGCTAAATTCATACCAGGAGGTTATCTGCTTCTCTGTTCTTTCTTAGGAGCACATACACACTCTGATCATCAGCCCTCACTTGGCTATATTAATTATTACAGGATTCAAAGAAAACAAGGAAAAGTGGCTTTATGCTGCATATTGTGCTCATACAAATCTCAGGGAGTTGGCGAAACCTCAGAATTGTGTAACTTGTAATTTGTGTTGAAAAAAAGCCAGGTTCTTCAAACCTTTTAAAAACTCCCAAGTGGCTTTTGCACACTTCAGAACAGTTGGAACATTTATACCCTGTTGTGTTGACAAATGTGTCTTAAATGCTACTTGTGCAGAGCTAGCTGAGGAACTTAAATTCCTTTAAAGCTTATTTCTACCAAATCAAAAGAATTCTGAGACAGGTAGGGTTTAAAGTCTGCTACTAAAGCTGATGTAACAGAGGTTAAATATAGCGCAGATCAGAATCTGTCCCTTAGTCTCCTCTGGCAGCTGGTTTTAGAATTGTAGAATCATAGAGTCATTAAGGTTGGAAAGGACCTCTGAGATCATCGAGTCCAACCGTTAACATAACTGCCTGGTCCACCTCTAAACCGTGTCCCTAAGCACCACATCCACTCGTCCCACTCCAGAGACTGTGATTGCACCACTTCCCTGGGCAGAGAGTTCCAATGCCTAACCACTCTCTCTGTGAAGAAATTTTTCCTAATATCCAGACTAAACCTCCCCTGACACAACTTGAGCCCATTTCCTCTTGTTCTATCACTTGTTACTTGGGAGAAGAGACCAACCCCCACTTCGCTACAACCTCCTTTCAGGTAGTTGTAGAGAGCAATAAGGTCTCCCCTATTTTCTTACACTGGGACTTACATCTGAAAAGGGGAATACTATTCAGCTCTCTGATTGCACGATTATTTTAAGGAGAATTTGAAAGAGTCACTTCAGCAAAAGTTAACACTCTTGCAAAGTTAACAACACTAAACATGTATATTAGAACTATATACAGCTTGATTTTTTATACTATATAACACGTCCAATCTAGTGGATGAGTCAATGTTTTGTTTACTTTACCAAAGGTTTACCTTTACCAAAGGTTTTTGAGGTGTTATTTTTTCCATAAACTCTCTGTGGGATTAGGACTGCTGTGAATATTTCATATATGCTCCTCCCTGTGAGCTGGCTTGCTTGAAAGAAAGAGTGACATTTGTTGTGAGTGGGTAAGCAGTAAATGTCAGACCTAATTTTACTGATGTCCATTATCAACTTTCTTTAGTCTTTTGTCAGGATGTGACTGCTAGGAAGCAAAGGTGATGGTGCTTTCCCATTTGAGAACTTTTATATTACTTCAGCACAGTTTCAGCAGAAATTTCGCAATTCTTCTCTGGGTCACTTTCATTGGGTAACTTCTGTGGCACACAAAGAGACTTCAGGCAAGAATTGTACAGCTCTGCAGTGTACAGTGCAATTTTTTGTTTTCTATTGTGTATAATAGGTACCAAGTCACTAACAAGCGACTAGACTACACATTAACCTGCTCACCAGCCCAAACAAGACACCCAGGGAGTTTCTGCTGGTTGGGTAGTCATCATCAATGGGGAATGGTCCACTATTCTTTGAAGAAGGCTTCCAGCTAGTATTATTCCTCCTCATTCTTTGAGCTCCTAATAATTGCTATCTTAACGATTAAACTTCTTCTGTGTTTTTACATTTTTTTTATCTCTAATTCTTTAGGCTCATATAATTTTTCACACCTTCACAATGATTTTCTCAACAAAACTGAATTAGCATCACACAGCTGTGTTACACCAGGCTGGCCTTGGATCACAGACAGCTGAAGTCCTGTGCCAAGGGTTTCAGTTTCATCTTGAAAGTGTCATTAATTGACTCAAAATTCTCTGCATTTCTATTTAAAAGTGATAAAAAGCAACAAATGCAGAATAAACATATCCAGATTTTTAGATGTTTTTGGGAAACCTCCAAAGGAAGAGCATTAAATGAGCAAATTAAAACTAATACATGTTTCTGAGGAAATTGTCTTGAAATATAAAGACTGGTTAAAATGATGATGTTATCTTTAGAAGTTGTCCTTCAAAAACAAAACAAATCAGAAAAGTAAAGAGAAAAGCTAGAAATGTTAACTGGAAAGTTATTTATGGATTCATGCTTATCTGATAGGAACGAGTTGTAATATTTTTAGATAAGACAGTTTCATAGTTGTGTTCATGCACTGTCTAGCACTACAGTTCAGATTGTTCATCAACATTTCAAAAGCTCTAGATGTAGCATATAAAAAAGGCAAAATTAATTCTGATTAATTATCATTCCCTTTTTCTTGCACATTCACTGTTTATGAAATTGGGATGTTTTTTAGGCTATGATATCTGTATTTCTGCATAGTAGTACAGTATAGTTGCTATACTAAAATTTGTTAGAGGAAACCTAAATTAATTTTAAAACAACTTGCTCCATAACACATTCTGTTGTGTCAATCGATAACAACTGCTATAAGCTAATTAATAATGGATGTCCTTGTGAGGTGAAAAATCTTTGTGGGACATTGTAGTGAACAGAATGCTGCAATAAGAAAGCTCCTTATGTATGGGGTTCTGCACTCTAGCATACACAGTTTCTTTAGCTGCTGTGCTTCTTTAGACTGTAAAAAATGTGGAATATTTGCTGCTGACATAACATTGATTTGGATTTTGCAAGACATTCTAAAAGAAAAGTCCACTAAAATGCTACTGAGATTTTCAAAGTCTTTAAAATGAAAGTGCACTGAAAAAAAGCTGTTGAAACATGTAAAGGCATTCAGTACAAATGCTCAAAAATGGTGTAAATTCACAACTCTCTTTTCCAATACGGTTTCTGCCCCTGAGCAAAAGTTTTCTGTTGCTTGTTTGAGTCCTGAGTCCTGTTCATTTAATCAAATACAGCCAATTGCAAGGTGATTATGTACAAAAAAAAATAATGCAGGGCACAGGTCTTGTTACACTTTCACATAAAAAGACCCTTTTCAAGCTCTTTCCAGTTAGTATCATGTAGTTACTGCCATCTCTACAGACAAAAAGTTAAATTTTAAATAATTTCTTTTTCTATTTTTAATATAAAGGAGACCATAAATACATATGGTCTCACTTTTTTTTTTTTATTCTGCAGTTAATCTATGTAGCTGTTTTGCTGTAATTTGATTCTTATGCATTGTGTCTTTGTTACTCTTAATTTCAAAATTTTTATGTCTTGATGTAAGTAATGAGTAAAATATCTCGTATTTCTTCCTTGTACTTCAATATCATTCAAATGTTAAAACTGTGTACAGATTATGTGGCAGGAAAACATTAGAAAAAAATCCCATTACTTTACATAATAGAAGCGTTTTTATATTAATTTGATATAATATGCATATATTACCAGTGACAACAGGTCTAGTTTTTGTATAGATATTTGAAACGGTAACCTGTCAGAGACACTTAAGTACCGGGTTACCTGGCACTTCCCAGTATAAGACTGAATTCCTTAGTTGAAATTTTTGTATTATGAGATGAAAAGGACCAAGGGAGGAATTTCAGTCTAAGTGGTACATTCTTACATGGACATCAGTGATCACTAATCACTACTGATAGGTTGTGCCCAAAAAAAAATATTTTTTTTTTTACATTAAAAAAAAAAGATGAGGGGGGAAATAAATATTTGCTCATAGAAGCCTAGCTTCTGGCTTTCATTTATTATCCCTGTACAATTTTGCAGATGTAGATAATAGTAAAATGTCTGTTTGACAAGTGCATAGAATTAAGTTCTTCAGTATCATGTCTGTCCACTATACCTTCAGTTCTCATTAAGAAAGGGACAAAATACATTCCTGTGGCTCTATTTTTGAATAGAAACAGCTGTAGTGTCTCTGTTCTGTGTAGCACTTGTTTTTATTAATATGTGCTGGACATGCTAAAACATGGCTTGTAAGGATCATTGGACTTTGTCCAAAATATCATTTACTTTGGGAATTCTGGCCAGGCTGAGTTGCAAAAGAGGACAGAAATCTCAGCATTGCAAAACTGGCAATAGTTCCAATCCTTAACAAAAGCAGGTATTTTTGTGAGTTAAGGAACTTCATAACAAACATTGAAGCTTCTATAGATTTTAAGTACCCAACATTCATGCTAAGCTTTTCAAAAACATTCTCTAGAGGACTACTCTAAAATTGGACTAGATCAGAATTTGTGCGTTTTAGTCCTTTCATGGTTCTGGGCCTGAGCATCAGATTAGAACTATGTAGGAACACATAGCTAACTAGTATTCTAATTAACTGTAATTAAATGTAATGCAATTCAATTAAATGTAATTAAATTAAATGCACCCATTACTATTTAGAATATGTAATGAGAACAATACTTGTAAACAAACTCTTGTTTCCACAGAGAAAAGTAAGTAAACATTAAGAAAGCTCTTTTGTCTATTCTTTTTCCAAATCCATTAGCATCAAATTGTTCTTGTTTCCTAAATAAGGTCGTTTTCTACAGTAATAGGCCTAAGGCTTTAATCACCTCAAAGTTTGCATTTGTGGTTTCATAGCTTAGGGATTTCATTATCTAGAATCTAAATGAAAATATCAGATCTAATCAGAGGGATGTGAAGATGAAATTTTTTTTTCCTCACATAAATATTGCTTTTTGGAATAAAGTAAGAAGAGTTTATATCACATTTAGTTGTTTATATATCTACCAACTCTCAGAAGTCAAAGCCACTGACTGTTGTCTTTCTAAATAGAAGTTGCCTTCAACTGCTTCTTAGATCACATTTTGCATATGAAAAAGGAGCAAAGGTACAAAACCTACCCATAGCAGATAACTTTTCTTTTTAAACATTCTGGTAGTCATTTTTTCTCATAAGCATTGAAAGTCCTGAGCTTTTTGTATTTTGTAAGTAATAACAGAGGTGGTATAAATTGCAAACTTACACCAAATGTAGACCACATACTACATATCTGCAAAAGTTATAGGAACATTTTTTTTTTCTCATCCAGCTTTGTTAAATATGGCTAAAGTCTCTCCTACAGTTCTTGTTTCTGAGAGCAGTAGTTCCTCTGAAGGGTTATGGTTGGCTGTGTTCTGTGCTGCATTCACCAAAACCAGAGTAGATACAGATCAGTCAGTTTTTCATGAGCTACCTCAGGTCCTGCCCACAGAAGCTCCGTGTGGGCCAGCCACTTACGCAATTTTAGCGGACCATGGGAAGCTCCATGTTTCCATGACTACCATGTGTGCAAGACCAATGCCAGTTGGTATAATGCTAGCTGAAGAGATCTACATCAGTGGTATCCTCTGAGGTGGTCATGACATTCTCAAAATGTCAACCTTTACCCAATAAACCCTATTGAATCAAAACCAAAAAAATCAACCTTCAAAACAATACAATTCTAATAAATGACAGAATCCCATGCCCCCCAACTAGAAATTCTCTCCTGAAAATGGGGAAATGCCAGAGATTTCGAGAAGTTTATTAAAGAACGCCACTGCAGCTGATTTTTCATGGATAGGGCTTAGATTTAGAAAGAAGTTTCAAGAACTGTGTTAGATTTAATTTCATATATTGCATTTGGCAGTGAAAAATTTCCTGGCAGTGAGGGGCTGTTGCTATGGTGAAGTTGTGGGAGCTCCAACATCCCCCAACAACCTAGTGCCTTACAACAGCTTCTGTGCAAATAGGGCATGTCCCGAACAGCTGCTCTTTCTACTTGCTTAGGCTTCTCAATAAAGATTTTGGCTGGTAAGCTAGACTTTCTCATCCTAAAGCATGTATGCATCACTGGAGGAAAAGTGTGCTGTGGTTATGTTGATTTTGCTCCAGAAATCTGATGTCCTGTATGCAAGAACATCTGGCTTATAAGGATATCTCATCTGATATCTGGTTAATGGTAATTAAGCATAAAAGCCAAAAACCCACCAACCCTGGAGAGCAATAAATATCAGTGACCATAACAAAGAGCAGAGTGCTCAGGCCTCTGACTGATGGGCCATTGAAGGAACAGCCTTGAAGAGCTTCAGCCGGAATTGTGTAACTGATAAGAAAGGGAAGGATCAAAATTATAGTGGGGGCCATGGGAAATAGCAAACTTATTACGGGATATTTGGGGGGTTTTGTGGCACTGTTTAAAACTTACTGTGGTATGTTTTAAGGGGATTACATGAATCAGTGAAACTTACTACAGAATAATTAAGGAAAGGAAAGTGAGGGATCAAGGAAAAAGCCTGAGGATTAAGGGAAATAAGCATGTGGAAATGAAAGGAGAACAAAAGAGTCTGGTCATGTATAATCAGCTTGCTGGTCAGCATGATTATATGGCCAAGCTTTGCATCAGAGCTGTGTTCCTAACTTTTTTCCCCATCTGACTGTGTTCTTCATGCTGTCTGTGTGTTTGTTTATGTGTAAGTTCTGCTAGCCAGCCTGCAATTGAACTATCCAGGGAGTGAGAGGACACCACCCATGACAAAAAAGCCAAGATCAGAGCCAGTGGCTGGGTAAGAAGCCCAACGTGTCTATACCACATGGACTTAACAGCTAAGCCAGGCTTTGAGAGACCTACTGGTGTGAGTGTGCTTGTGAGAGTGAGGGTGGGTGTACGCTCCACCAGCAAACTTCATTCGTGATCAGCTGGAGAGGAGAAGCATGACTGGTCATCTGGGTTGTTCTTGTTTATGTGAATGCTGTTTAAGTTGAAGTGAGCATTGGTAAAGCTGTTGTTCTCCTATCTGTGCTGACTCATATGGCTTGTCATATGTGGTCTGTGTATGCGTGTATTTGCATCTTTGGTATTCTTACTGTACAACAGCAGCAGCCTCCATCTATCAGAGTGTGAAACAGAAATCCACTGGGTTTTAAAGTCTGCCAAGTCTGGTGTCCCTTAATACTATGACAACTCACACTTTCTTCCAGTTTTCCAAAATTATTCCCATTTCACTTGTTCATTTGGACTACATGTCTATTTTCACTTGTTCTATTTAATCTGCAAAAATAAAGCTGGATAGCTATATTAGTAAGCTTCTGTTTTAATCCAAAAGTGAAAGCAGAGAACAGGTAGTATGGGATGTTTTCCACCTTTTGGACTAAAGAGTGTGCCTACAAAACCAGGATTGAATAGGTGCTTAATTTTTAAATAGTTAAGTTTAAGTAAAGTGATTCCCAGCCTCACAATTGCTTGCTCAGAATGCTCAACTTAAAAATATCTGAGAGAGAAATGTTTTAATAGAATAAGCACAGATAGTTAATATGAAGATTTTGCTGTGGCTTTGAAGTTGTTCTTCTGCCCTTTTTGTCTTTCTTTTTCCCCCTTATGGAAAGGTATTTTTAAGGGTTGGTTCCCTAAATTGTTTACCTTTTCATTGGTATCAACGTGAGCTGAACAGTGCAGCATATTTTATGGACAAGATCTATGCATCTACAGCATACTTACTATGCGTGCTAGACAGACATAGTATGTATGTTTACGTACTACATAGACAAATCTCGATGTTTTCGTGCATCTTGCAGTAAGTAAAAGAAAAAAAAAGTTTGTTTTTTCCTGGTGGTTGTGGGTTTGGGTTGTTTTTTTTGTTGGGTTTTTGTTTTTTTGTTTTTTCCCAGAAAAGAAGATAAATTAAGAGTAATTCCAAAACTTTGGAATGAAATCTCAAGTACAATACTGACTTAATGACTATATGGTTTGTTCAAAGGATAGATCTTGACTTCAGGGAAAATAAATTGTTGCTTACCAAGTGATTTATTAATTCAATTTTAAGTTAATTTTAATAATTTATGCTTCATTTGTAGCATTTACCACTGAAACCTTAGCTCTGGTTGGCTGTGATTCATGAAGCTTCTTATCTGACAAGCAAAGAGTGGTCTTAATTTGAATGTCTGTCAACTGTCAACAAGTGGTCATAAGTTTTATTTTACTAGGAACGAAAATGAGGAACTGATGGATGGGCGTGGCATGAGGTAGGTATTTTCCTTAAATTATGTTTCCTCTCTAATCCATTGCGGGGGGCGTGGAATAATCTGCATAGTAGGAAACAGAAGAAAAAAAACAAAACAAAACAAAATAAAATAAACCCCAGGAAATAGTAGCTGCCAAACAAAATAAAATAAACCCCAGGAAATAGTAGCTGCCAAGTCCTTTATTAGGTTAAACACTAAAAGTGCTGAAGTCTGTCATACAGACATCAAAACCCCTTCACGTACTGCTTAATTTTGGAGATATAGTCAAAATACACAGGTAAATTTTAGCAATAAATTTTATTAGGGGACTAAGTCAGCTAGTGGGTGAGAACAACATGGGTACTGTCAAGCAACAGGGCCCTTGAAGATCATGGCAGAGGTCAGCCTGTCTGTCTGTCAGGAAAGTGCCAGCAGTGGACCTGAAGGTCAGAAACAGCAGAGGACAGCAAAAATTTCTCTGGAGGTGAGATTGTTCAAAAATATTTTACTATTTTGAGGTTATTCCTACACAGGGGGCCTTCCTGCAGATTATGTGAAGGTCAGCTTGAAGGGAACAGAGAAAGGTTGGTGTGTTTGTTTTCTTCAGGGGTTAGCTGGGTCTCTGACTGAGTATGAAATAATGAATAGGTCAGCAAGCTCTGCCTGGTATGACCATGTCAGTCAGTGTGCAGAGGCCCTCTGACATGAGAGCAACCCACCCTGCACATGGCTTCTGCCTGGGCATGGCCTTGAGGAGCTCCTCTGCCTGCACTGACTACACCACCTCAGCTACTCAAGTTTAGCTTCTTCCCTGATATTGATCTTTCCCATCTTGAATGAGGTTTGAGGTAACGCACATAATAATTGCTAATCTCTTGCTTAATGATTGAGTTTTTCACTGGCAATCAAGAGAGTGATCAGGATTGCAATGGATACTTATTTATCTTTTCAAGAACAGAGAACAAGATTGTTGGCCTGCATCTCTGGGCTGCTTCAGCTACACAGCTTTAGGCATCTACATTTGTTCCCTCTCTGCCTTTGCATTTTATGTAACTCAGGACCCTGGGTTTTGCCATGTACCTTTGGCTCAGGCATTATGATGCTCAGTGAAGTAATGCCTCAGGTCTTTAGGCTCCCCATTGTCTTCTCAATTTGGAGTTTAGCTGGGATGAAAATATACTCACCACAAATATATAGTGAGAAATTTCTTCTACCAAAGTAGGTTATAGATCTACTGGAGCTGCAATGTATTGAAGAATTATTGAAAAGACTTTAAGCCTGGACATCTCAAGTACTATACATGAAAGCAGATGATAAGTGGTGTACTGGGATAATATGACCTCACCTTTCTCACCTAACTTGACCTCAGACTTTTGCGACAAACTAGGGCAGCCAGTGTCAGTCCTTGTTTTCACTTTTTTCATCATACGAGGGACTATTAAACTTAGCTTTCTGCAAGAATGTACAGATTAAAATGTAGTCTACTGAATTTTATGATTTGATTATGCCATAGCTGTGGCACTGTAAAGAATTGTGTATTGTGTCTGTAAAGAAAAACTTCTCACTGGTAATATTTCAGTGTTCATCTCTCTCATTCTATGACAGTTCTGTGGAATTGCCCATAAGAGAAGTGGGGTGCAGTATCCTGTGTCAGACAATTTAATTTCTTTTGTATCTCAAATTTTGCACCTATAATGATATCTATACTGCCAGCATGTAACAATGGCATCATTTGCTAGAAACAATAGGTTCGTTGCTTAGATTGAACAAAGCATATGAAGTAGGATTCATCTACCTTTTACTTTAGACGTTTAACCTACTCAAATATAGGATCTTTTTATCTTCATTGAAAAGAGACAAACAATCTACCCTTAAACATTTGCTTGGAAGAGTCAAAATATATTGTCTTCATAAGTGCCTTTGTCTTCTGACAATAGAAAAAGACTATACAATGATGGATATGGGATGCCTAATTTTTATTAAGTTCAAGATAAATCTTAACTGTGGTATGACTTGAAAACTTCTGGATCCACAAAAAAAAAAAAAAAAAAAAATCTGCCATATTAAAAGCACCTATAAATAGATAAGAAAACAAGGTAAATGTTAGCCAAAGCTGGAAACAGTGTAGTAAGGATGGAGGCTGTTTTAAAAAAAAAAAAAAAAGAAGAAAAGTTATTTGCCAAATGTGAGAACCTTTCTTCAAAATGGGGAAGAGAGTGTCAGAAGTACTTTGAGGTGCACCAGACCCCAAAACTGAGTCATTAATTGTTCCATGGAAAGTATGCTAGCAGAAGTTTTCCTCAGACTATTCAAGCAATGCCTCTGGTACAGAAATATTTATGCAGTTTCTAAAATGAAACAGTTTCACATCTTTTTGTTGCTTGTTAAAAAAGGTATATACTATTTTCAAAGAACCACTTTTATATCACCTGTCAGAAAAAGCTCTAATAGTGTTCAGTGTCTGTGGGTTTTTTCCCTCCTTTTTGAATTGAATAACTCATGATTTGTCCTACATTCTGTCACAAATGAAACAAGTTTACTCTTTTTTTTCTCTAAATTGGAGAAAGGGATATCATTTCCTTTCAGTTTTGCTCCTCTTAGCTAATTGAGTGCTTAATCCATAAATGGAACTGAAATTCATATAACTGGTTGAAGTAAGTTATCAGTGGTGTAAATGGTAACTTCCTCACTGCAGTTACAAGAAACTGGAAATGGAATAAGATTTGAAAAGAAAAATTAAGATCAACTTTATTCAGGCAATAGTAATATTTCTCATGCAGTGTGTGAAATAGATGCCATTCATGTGGGATCATCTGAAGAATCATTTTAACTGGTGCACAAAAAAAGGATTGACTGAAGGGAGAACAATCAGTTATATATCAAAATATGACTTCATGGCAAAGAGATAATTTGTAGGGGAGAGGATGAATATGACACTGGTCAACAAAATCATGAGTGACATCGGGTGAATAGCAGTAACTGTTAACTGTCTTCCAGTATAAGCACTAGGCAACATCAACAATATTTGCCAGCAGTCTGGTTAAAAAGAAACAAAAGAAGATGGCTTCACACACAAGGGTGGTAGAATTGTGGAGCTAAAGGAATTTTATTTTTATTTTATTTTTTAAGTGGAACCTGTGCAAGGGGAGCCTGGAAGAGAAAGAGAAATCCACTGAAGATTACCAAATAGGCAAACTGTGACAGCTTAGAAGATCCCGAGAGCTAGAAATAGTCAGGAAATGGGAGAGTAGTCAGTGGACTCATTATTCAGCGCCATGTTCTTGCTCTTTTTTTCAAAATCAACCTTCAGCCAATATTTGAGACAGTATTCTGGCTTAGACTGAGATCTGGGTGCTTAGTCTGAACTATTACATCTAATTTTTCTGTCCAGTCAAATGAAGCTTTTCTTAGTAGCAGGCAGGCTAGTTATATTTTTATCCCAGAAACTCCATCTTTACAGCAAAGTGCTTACTCTAAATACAGGCTGCTCTCTTGGCTACAAAGGAGCTTAGGATTACTAAAATAAGCTCAGTTGTCAAATTTTGAAATGTTGAAACATGGGATGAATCCCTCAGAAAGAACTGAGCTAATACCGTGACTGTCTTCTGACACTTGGGCCACAGTATAGGAATCTTCAGTTTTGAACGTATTTGTTAAAATGTTGCCAGTGTGATTCCTATGTATTTTTTTATAAGGTAACACCCCCAAGGGTACAGCATAATGTTGGATGTGTCCTAAACAAAACATGTCCCTCTGAGAAGAGTATTCTCAGATTCAGAAATGTTTTAGTACAGCTGCATGATAAATATAATTTAGACATAAACAAATAATAATTACAAAAAATAAATTTCCAGTTTCAATTGTGTTAACTAATTTATCCCAACTTCTAATTTCTAGAAGCATTTTGTGTGTAAGCTTGGAAATAGAAGTCAAAATGGTTTTCTCTCTTCTACTGTCTTCTCACTATTTACGAGGATAGAGGAATAGCTCCTAAGTTTCATCTCTCGGTGTGCAGGACCAAACCTCTCTCTTTTTTTCCTGTTTTAGACTGGTCATAAAAAAGGACTTCTGGGGGCCATGTGAATAACGTAGCATGCAAAGACCCCTTCTGCAAATGTAGGCAGCTATAGAACATTTTAAAGGACTCCTTTGTGTTAGATAGGGGATTGTGATTTCTGACCTTTTCTCTGGTAATGGATTCAGCAGCAAAATCCATCAACAGTCAAAATTGTGATATATAGTGATTGTTCATATAAGAACCCTACAACATTGTTTATTTTTAGAAGTTAAAAGACAGAAACAAGTTAGTAATTTGTAAAAAGAATAATAAAATTTAACTTGGAGATATAGGATTTATTCTTTTTAATGTTTTCTGCTTGTCATAAGTAAAGTTCATATTAATCAAATTAATGGTGTGTGATTTTTTCATATGGTTGTGTGGGAAGTAGTTTTTCTGTCCTGCAATTATTAAGATTCAGTTGTGGTTTGTTTTGTTTTTTTTTTCTTCTGAGTCTGGATGATATATAAAGCTCTACCTTCCTTCTCAGCTGCCTTTCTTACTAATATAAATACTATTTATATACAAATATTTTCTTTTTATTTCAGCTTCTTTACTTTTATTTTCTTATTTTACTATATTTACACTTGCAAAGCAAAAAAAACCCAAAACTATTTAGAAAGCACATATACCATTCAAACAGTTGGGTAAAAAGGGCAATGAAACAATATTTCTATGATGTCAAATTTAATTTTAAGCAAAAATGTTTTTTACAATCAATTCTGGTTTAGACAGATCCATCTTTGGTGAGGAAAACAAAGGTTTTTTTCTGTTTTCTTTTCCAGTAAATTTCCCAATTGCTCTATTTATGAATTTGTGTTTCTACATATGCTAGCAGTGAACTTTCAGAACAAGTCCCAAAATTGCATCACAGTTGTCTCATTTCTTGTTTGGTTTTTAAATGAATGAACATTGTGGGGTTTTAGCCCGTACTTTGAAAATATGAATCCTTTTTTTTTTGAGCTTCATTATCTTTTTTTACATGAACAGCACCATGAAAAGAGTTTGTGAACTTGATGTTGGCCTTCAAGAAGTACTTAGTTTGTACTATTTGAAACTGTAAACTAAATTGTTTTGGAGGAGATTTAAAATGGGTATTATCTACATATAAATTGGTTTTAGAACCAAAGGGGGCCTGCAGTCAGTATATATTATAAGATTCTATCACATTGTCTAATGGATTAGATTTTATTAAGTACTATAAAACAGCATGAGATGTTCTCAATAGAAAGCAAATTGAACTGAAACAGATAATTAATTACTGCAACTCTTATTTTTTCAACACAGTGTAGACATAAATGCATTTGTTATACATGTGCATATTGCGTATTGCATCATAAACCTGTCAGCATAAACTTTGGCATACCTAAAACAATCAATATTCTTTTCAGCCAAAGTTTTAACATTTTTGAAACACAATATCTGTTTTGCATACACAGAATCACTTTGCTCTGTTGGAACTAATGAACTCCTTAACAATTTCCTATTAAAATGTTTTTTTATAGTTAATAAAACTGTCACAGATATATATCCAATATAGTCCTCAAATACCATTTAACTAGATTCTAGTGAGGAATGTCCAATGTATGGAAAAATGGTGTTACTAAAGCCAGCCAAAATTTTATGCTGCGAATCCTTGGGGAAGGATCCCTGAGAATTAATCCAGATCTTATTCTACTGATATCAAGAACAACTGTTGTAAAGTCCCTTATCTAGCAAAGTTTTGGTCTAAAAGTTTTTGGAAAGAAGATTACTATATTCTACCTAATACTAATCCACACCATCTCTGAAAAACAAGTCTGAAACCTGGAACATAGCTAACTTGTAACTAAAATTGTTTATTACCTTTCATTACTTGGATGGCTTCAGAAAAAAAAAAAATATTGATTTTGTGAGAGAACTTTCTAATGAGATCCCAAGCTATTGAAAAGTTCAGCACTTCAGATATGAGATTCTTGCAACTTTGAAATAGTGCATGTTCTTCTATGGAGAGGACACAAACTTCTTTCTGAGGTCAGAATTTGGGTACAAAATAGCAGACAGGTAACTCTCCCAAGTCACATGTACTCCAGAAATGACTGGAGAGAAAACAAATAGAAAGACTGTTGTATTAAAACTGTCATACCAGTAACAGGGATTTTTTTCCCCTCCAGAAACAAGTTATAGATAAGAATATAGAAATGTTTTGCATGGCGTCTCTTTAAGCACAACATAATTATACAACCCTTGCAAACTAAATTTTTACTGGTCAAAAAGTTACAATATCTATATTCTGCAGTCATGCTTATAGTTTCCTAAGGCAACTGCAAATTAATCAAAGTATTCAAACCATATATAAGGCAACAGTTTTCCACATGCCCTATTTAAACCAGTTTGTTTCTGTACCAGTTTATGGTGCGTAATGTCCCCTTCTGTATTCATTTTGTTGAACTGTAACCTTCTCAAATATCACAATCTATTTAAAGATCTCAAAGGAAGACGTCTGTTTTTAAACAAATAGTGCAAGCAATATATTGAATGGAACTCCATCCAATGGAGCAGTATCTCCCCATCACTTGTAGCCATCTATCTGTGGGACTTTTCACAAGCCTCATTTATAAATACCAATATCCTGTTGTCTTCTGTCTTATTTGGAAAACTATATTCACACACTGCTACAGTCTCAGTTGAAGGTACGTTGCTTTCCAACTTAGCCTGTCATGTTTGTATATTTTATAAATTGCATTCCTAGTGCTGCAGCTACAATCCACTGCTGCTCAGTTCAGATTTTTTGTAGTGTCTTTGCTATGAAAGTTCCCTGTGGAATTAGGAATAGATGCTGACAACAAATTTTGGTTATGGAAGATTGTTTTATTTCCTTCTAAAAAAAGAAGGCAGAACAGAAGCAGGTTTTCCAACTGGGGGGAAAAAAAAAAAAAAAGGGGGAAAAAAAAAGACTGACTTCGGATGAGGTTGTTCTAAAACCTGCATTTCAGATGCATTTCAAGTCTTTTGTTTCACAATCTCTTAACTGTATTTAGTCATGCAACAACTTCACAGAACAAATTTATTATTTCTGTAAGAAGGGAGTACAAAAGTGTGTAACAGAAATTTTAAACTAAATCTTTTTATCCAGCATTTTTGAATGGGAAAAGGTGCATTCTAAAATATGGATTTAATGTGACCATATATTCAAACATATGACCAAGTAGAAAAGTCGGAAACTGAAAAGGACAAGTAGGATGCCTACTTCCTATAAAGTACAGTGAAAGATGTAAATAATAATAGTAATAATAATGATAATAATAATAGTAATAATAATAACTGGAGCAGCATAAAATTCACCTTCAGAATCCCTCCAGTCTTGGCAAGCATGGCACTTATGGTTGTTTTCTCCACAGATATTAGCTTAAAAGTACAAAGTTTATTCAAACTGACTCTATTTCTATGAGAAAGTTGGAAGTCTTGCTCAGTCTCTGCCATTTGACCCATAAAATAACTTTCCTGATATGAAAACTGGGGAACCTAATGAGAGCAATAGTCTCTTAGAAACATTCTTGCTGTAGTACAGCTGCAAGAACAAAGATTTATATTGTTAAATAGAAGAAAGATAAAGAAGAAAGGAAGAAGATACTGATTTGTTTTCTTATCCTCGTGCCTGGCCAGTGGGACTCTGAATAGCTCAGCTCTGACCTCGATCTTTCTTGGGTCCATCCACCTCACTGAGTATCAGAATTAGTTTATCATCTTTGCAAAAGATGGCAGGGAGACACGATGATTAACTCAGCAATTCAGCTTAGCCATGAACATAAACCATTTCAGAAACATCTGGGTCTAGGAAGGGGATATTTTTTAGTCTTTTAGACAAAAAGTACCAAATTACAAGCCCTACATGCAAATTGCTTAACATTTAGGATTGTGTTAACTGGGCATTTGCCTTAAGTAAGTCCAGTAGTTAAGTTCAGCATACTTAAAAGATTTCTTGTGGGTTCTTTCTCTTCCTTACGTGGAAGTTTTCAAATCAGTTTCAGCTGCAAATGAACTAGTCTGAACTATGTGCTGGTTTTGACTGGGATAGAGTTAATTTTCTTCATAGTAGCTAGTATGGGACTATGTTTTGGATTTGTGCTGAAAATAGCATTGATAATACAGACATGTTCATTGCTGAGCAGTGCTTACACAGAGTCAAGGCCTTTGCTGCTTCTCACCCCACCCCACCAGCAAGTGGGCTGGGGGTGCATAAGAAGCTGGGAGGGGACAGAGCTGCGACAGCTGACCCCAACTGACCAAAGGGATATTCCATGCCATATGACATCATGCTCAGCAATAAAAGCTGGTGAAGAAGAAGGAAGAGGGAGGATGTTCAGAGTGTTGGTGTTTGTATTCCTAAGTAACTGTTATGTGTGATGAAGCCCTGCTTTCCTGGAGGTGGCTGAACACCTGCCTACTGATGGGAAGTAGTGAATGAATTCCTTGTTTTGCTTTGCTTGCGTGCATGGCTTTTGCTTTACCTGTTAGACCATCTTTATCTCAATCCACGAGTTTTCTCATGTTTACCCTTCTGACTCTCTCCTCCATCCCACTATGAAGGGAGTGAGTGAGCGGCTGTGTGGGGCTTAGCTGCCAGCTGGGGTTAAACCATGACAACTGCTACAGTGACAATGAACTACTGCAGTTATGATTCCTTACCTCTTTGTTCCCCTTTCCTTTTGCATGATTTGTTCCTTATAATTTCTATATTCCATTAGCAAAACAAAAAAATAAAGCATTCCACTGAAGCCAGCTGTTATACCTGAAATACTGCAGACAGAAAATCTTAAACATGGGTAAATTCTTTTCCATTTGCTGTAAAAGAAATTGTCTTCTGACAGGCTTAGAATTTTCCTTCCTCAGGCAAGGTCTTCTCTCATTGGAATAATGTGTATTATTGACATTCAAATAAAGACTGACAGATGTGGGTTTGCCATATATCAACTTTGAATGTCATCTCATTTCCACAGTGATAATTGAAGTCACTTATTTGGATAGAAAATTCTCAGTGGATCAGACTTTTTATGTTGTAACAATATTATCTGGAGTTCAGATAAAAATACTTTCCTTGTTATCTTCCAAAATAAAAAGATTTTTTTGTCTGTAAAAACTATTACACGTCTTTGAATAATGTGTTATCTCAGCAAAGCTTTATTATCTTTTTTCTCTAAACTTCAGCAAAGTCAGGAGGTGGTTAACACTCTTTGAGTCAAATCTGTTCATGACACACATTCTTTATACATCTTGCTATAAAATAGTAGCTGCATTTATGAGTAACTTATAAAGTTTTATGTCAACACCTTAAATATAACATTACACTGAAAAATGATGTTTCATATTTTTCTGCAATGGACTTTTTTATTTGTACTGTGTTAGAGGATATATATATAAAAACATACACACAAACATAAAAAATATGCAGGGACAACAATAAAACAGGAAATACAATGAGGAAATATTGCATGGAAGCTTACTAATATATTTGAAAACGAAGAAAAAGGTGGTGCAATTGTAAGTTAAAATGTGGAGAAAGAAACTCATTTTCACTGGATGCCTATGATACCATGATCTTTTCTATAGTTCTAAGAGGCCCTCATCCTGGGTTAAACACTGCATTGTGAAAGGTGCTCTAAATTCTTAGAATAAAGACTCTCCTATAAGAGTTGACCTACAGCAGTTTGAGGCAGTTTATAATGTTTTCTCATGTAAACTAGGAGGCATTCAAGTCTAAATTTCAGAGTCTTCAGTAAAACAGCTCTATAGTAGATGATGTATCTCTCTTGTTCTAAAATTCTTTAAAATATTGGTAGGTTAGAACTCTGCCTTCTCTGATAAATTATAGCTGGGCACCTAGCTGATTAACCTCCTTTTGCCATGACCTGTGTTTTCTCAAATTGCAAAAAGCTTGGAATTATTTACTGTTTTAAATTATTCATAGATGCCTTTAGTGAACGGTTCCTGATTTGCACATTGTTTGGAATAATAAATTGCTAATATGGAAATGCTGAAATTCTCCACTTTGTGTACTTGGGGCCTTAGCCCTTTTTGATTTTCAGTGAAAGTAAAGATGGTAGTTCCGCATCAGTTTAATTTTTCGCTGCTTTTTCAATGATCTCCCTGTAGCTAAATTATGATTTTATTTTTAGAGAAGAGACATTGAAACTACGAATACAGTCCCAGTTAATTTGGTTCTTATGGAAACATGTAATCTGCATGAATTATATATCAAGATCATGGTGCTCTGTGAGACAGTTAGTTTTCCCCCAAGCACAGAGAAAACTCAGGGTGAGCTTGTTAAGATTTCATTATTGGAAATATTACAAACAAACTAAATGACTTTACTACTCCAGTGCTTTTCAGAAACTGTAGTGCTGTGTACAGGGAAAATATATTATAATAGTAAACAATACAGAAAAGAGCCTCTTCTCTGGTGCTTATTCCAACTGGCAGAGTCTGTCTGTGACTATAAGATTAAACTGTCCCAGCCTCTGAAATGAGACAACTGCATTCAACTTTTTAGGAATGATCCCTGACCTGCCCTTAACCCCCAAACTTGTCCATGATTGGTCTGGGAGGGTGCCAGCTGGCATTGCCCAAAAGCATGCCAATTTCTATCGTTATGCCTGCAACAGGAGTTTGGTGGTACAGACAGCTGAGCAGCGGTGCCCAGACCCTACTACTTAGGGCACTGCTCTAGACATAGCCGCAGGTATTTGCCCAAATAAATAAAGCTGCACCATGTAAAATACCATGTGAAAGGGATCATAGCTTAGGACAGCTTGCAGTGAGAGCATGAATCACAAGGCACAACTTCAGGGACTTTGGCAGGGTGCAATCCTACTTGCTTTTAGAACTGTGATTATATTCCATCTGAAAGCAGATGATGCAAGAAATGTGTCTTAGCATTTTCCTTGTTTCATTTCAGTTAAACCATCGAGAGGCACTGATTCCTTCTTTCCTATTTGATTTTTAAAACTTTATTACAGCTTTGTTCTTCTTTTAACCTTTCTTACTGATTTTTTCTCCCCTTTTGCTGCACGCAAATATTGACTGATCATTAATATAAATTAGCCATTTTTAGCACTTTGTTGTTCATTCAAGCATGTGTTTAAGAGAAAAAAAAAAACTCTTTTAAAACAATTACTTACATAGATAACCATGTGAGCCCTTATCTTTCATGTTTTACCCAAAAATGAATCCCCCTTCCCCTGCAAAACTGGAAAGCAAGCTTCTTACTTATGACAGCAAACTCTGAATATAAGGAAATTATAATAATTGTAAGCCTCGTGAAGTTATTTTCTGAAATGTTACTGTAAAGAAAAAAGGATAGAACAGTTAAGTATTAAATAGAATATAATAAAATGAGAACTAACATTTTCTTCATTCTTCCATACCTACCTGATAGTCAACAAATAAACTGGGATTTTTTTTCTCTTTCTTTGCAAGAAATATTTATGACTGACATGATAGCATTCAGCATGAGAAATTCAGTATAAAGTTTTAGGTCATTTTAACCTTTAGATATGATCTCTGAATTAAAACACTGTAAGAATGCATTCCTCAAATTCCAGAAGGTATTTTATCTTCACATGAGAAATTTTATTAGGAATGACATGTGAATGAAATTACAAGATGAAATGATGCTGTTCTCATAATCCATAGATCTACAGATTTTTAAAATAATGCAAAAACTATAATTCTACATTAAGGTTATATCCCATGCCATAAGTTTCCCTACAAGTAAGAGCTTTAACCACAGCACATGATATGGCTTTTGTAATGTTATAACTTGAGATAAACTTTCAGCTAAAATCTTGTCTAAATATTTGTTAAACAATTTCCTGTGTGTTGCAAGAATGATTTTTTGTTTTCTCTTGTTCTACTTTTGTTGGTTAACATCAAGCAGGAAATGCACTTGAATTGTTGCACATGGGAAGTAAATTTGCTGTATAAAATTTTGCTTTACTAAATTGTGTCAGACCACTGGGCTTCAAAGGATATCAGATGAAGTTCAAACTGCTACAGGTGCTTTCTAGGGCAACATGTATATTAGGACGAAGTTGTGTAGCTCTGTGGTAATGGAATTTGCTGAAGTATCTCCCCTTCTTGTAATAATATGTTCCAATTATTATTACATGTTTAGTCTGCAAGAAAATAATTTAGAAAAACAAAACAAAAAAACCCACACAACATAACCAAGCTCTATACTGACGTTGAGAGGTGAATAATACAGTCTTGTCCTTCTGAGACCTAAAGAGACAGGAAAATTTGGATTACTGTTTTCTTTGTGATATTCTTCCTGCATCTGATTTAACTTGACTAGGAATTCATTTGATTGTAACTCATTGTATTGGGTTTGCATGGCGAGGTTTTGGTAGTGGGAGGGCTACAGGGGTGGCTTCTGTGAGAAGCTGCTAGAAGCTTCCCCTATATCTGATAAAGCCAGTGCCAGCTGGTTCCAAGACAGACCCGCCACTGGCCAAGGCTCAGCCCCATCAGCGATGGTGGTAGCACCTCCGTGATAACATATTTAAGCGGGGGGGAGGAAAAAACCTTGTGCAATTGCAGCCGGAAGAAAGAAGTGAGAATACGTGAGAGGAACAACTCTGCAGAGACCAAGGTCAGTGAAGAAGGAGAGGGAGGAGGTGCTCCAGGTGCTGGCGCAGAGATTCCCCTGCAGCCCCTGGTGAAGACCATGGTGAGGCAGGCTGTCCCCCTGCAGCCCATGGAGGTTAATGGTGGAGCAGATATCCACCTGCAGCACATGGAGGACCCCATGCCAGAGAAGGTGGATGCACCTGAAGGAGGTTGTGACTCCATGGAAGCCTGTGCTGCAGCAGGCTCCTGGTAGGATCTGTGGACCCATGGAGAAAGAAGCCCATGCTGGAGCAGGTTTGTTGGCAGGACTTGTGACCCCATGCAGGACCCATGCTGGAGCAGTCTGTTCCTGAACGACTGCACCCCATGGAAAGGACCCACGTTGGAGCAGTTCGTGAAGAACTGTAGCCCATGGGAAGGACTCACAATGGAGAAGTTCATGGAGGACTGCCTTCCATGGGAGGGATCCCACACTGGAGCAGGGGAAGAGTGTGAAGAGTCCTCCCCCTGAGGAGGAAGGAGTGGCAGAAACAATGTGTGATGAACTGACCGCAACCCCCATTCCCCATCTCCCTGCACCGCTTCTGGGGAGGAGGTAGAGAAAATCAGTTAAGTTAAGCCTGGGAAGAAGGAAGGCGTGGGGGGGCAGGTGTTTTTAAGATTTAGTTTTTATTTGCTCATTACCTTACTCTGATTTGACTGGCAATAAATTAACTTAATTTCCCCAAGCTGAGTCTGTTTTGCCCATGATGGTAATTGGTGAATGATCTCTCCCTGTCCTTATCTTGACCCACGAGCCTTTTGTTATATTTTCTCTCCCCTGTCCAGTTGAGGAGGGCGAGCGACAGAGTGGCTTTGGTCATCACCTGGCATCCAGCCAGGGTCAAACCACCACAGTCATGAAGCTGATGGCTCTTGAATCTAGTAATGATGATTTAAATCACATATTGTAAAAGATTTTTTTGCTGATCATTTTAGACTGTTTCTTCTATCTTTCTACATGCATAGATAAAATTATGTTCCTTTTCTGGCTGAAGTTTTAGCTTTATTCTGTCAACACACCAAATACATTTTAAAATTCTATTTTGCACTTAACATTTCCAATAAAACTGTGTAAATAACAGTTTTCTCTTTGTAGGCAATTACAAAAAAGCTGAAATGTCATTGAATTAAACAAATTGCTTAGCTTCAGATTTGAGCTATGTTTTTTTTTATGCCAATTAAAGAAAGAACTCAAAATGAAAAATTAGTATTTTCACTTGCTGAATTTCCTTCCACAGAAATAATGAAGTGATACAGATTAATGAAGGATATATTTTGGCAACAGATAGCATGCATTTTTTGCCCCATTATACTCATAGCTCTAATAGCATAAACAAACTGTGGCACATTGAAAACTTGAAAATATGTAGCCGATTAGAATTTTATTTCAATATTCAAGTCAATGAATGTAATTCTCTAATTTACTCTCAACATATTGACTTTGACATTTAATTTAGTAATTAGTTATAAAATTATATTAAATTCATATTGGTGGAGAATATGTGGGAGTTTTGAACAACCCTAAGTATTCTATAATTTATTTTGAAGAAGAAGGTAAGGAGTGATTTTACATGTGTTTATTACATTATATTATAGTCTTTAGATCAGCAGAACCAATACCATATTCAACATTAGCAGTCATGCTTAAAGTTAAGCATATCTTATTTGAGGTTTGCTAATTGTCAAATCCAGCTGGAAAGAATGATAATAACTGTTCAGGTATTGTCTCACTGAGAATAATGCTGTTTTGAAGAACTGTAATTGGCCATGTATACGGAGATGTTTGGAGGCAGTGACTGAGAAATTAAAAAAAATAATGTTAGAACTTCCCATAGAGTGAGTTTCTTCCTGAACTCTTCATTCGAATGGACATGTGGAAACAAAATGTACAATTTACTGAAACATAGTACAGCATACTATTGGAATTGAGTACTGCTCTAACGGAGCCTATAACTTCCATGACTCTTAGTGTTTCAGCTGAGTAGATAAACTCCAACAGAATAGTGGGACTTATAGATTCTTTGATGTCAGCAAGGTTTATAACATATATTCCATCCTGGATTGTTTTCAAGTTGGTTATCAAAGCATGTAAAAGAGACTACAAATTCTTCAGCTTTTTAAGAGCTAAGAGGTGTTCTTTATAAACTGTTTATCTATCTGTTGTAGTCTATATGGGTCAGTGTCATCAAAATATTGATCAATGCTAAAGGTTTTCTGATATTTCAAGCATCTCTGAGTGTTCATATAAACATAAGAGTTAGACTGTATTCTCTTACAGAAACTTTTTGGTCCAAAGTTGAATACATCATATTTTTTTGTAGCACATATGAACAGCTGTTTGAGTTTCCTCTTTAATGTGCATTTCTTTTCCTCCTGTGAAACTCATTTTTATTCTACACTACTGTTGTAATTAGCATGTTGAGCTATGCTGGCAATAGGTTAGGCCAGTTTGGTATAGCCAAACATTAAAACCACAGCCAATTGCCAGACTAACTGCCAAAAGCATTTTCAGTCAACACATTCCTTACCCCTGTTGATTTTTCTCCCAGGGGCTGAGGAAATTTGGCTCAATGGGTAGCTCTTTTTACATACATGAAAGACTGAATGGGACGTGTTCACTCCCCACATTCAGCTATGGCTCATACCTTGTGCATAGTGGGAGCCAGCTGCACTGTAAATTTATAAACCTCACTAAAATAAATCTTTGTTGTTCTACATACTGCAGATGTAAAAGAACATACGACAACTAATGACATGCACCAAGTTGCCATAGATTGTTTTTTTAAACCAACGTCCAAATGCAATACAGAGTTCTTTTGCATTTGTGCACCTGTGTCTAGTTCTCAGTAGGGATTTTGATGGCTTTTTCCAAGCTTGTAGAAATGGGTATGTAGCAACATGGGCATGAGTACCCATGAGATTCTTACAAGGGTCCTTACAAATTAATAGACTTCTTTTCATTTTTTCCAACATATAACAACTAAATATCCTCATCTTACCAGTGTTATCTTGATAATGAACAACCTATATTTTTCTTCTTTTGTACGATATTTTTCCTTTAAAGTCTATTGTGTTATTAAAGTGCACATGCACCCACCTACATGCTCAGGTAGGCACTCATTTGCTGCACTATTTTCTGTTGTGATTCCCTCTAGCTAAAAAAGATAAAGGAGCAGTCACTGACCATGATATTTTCTTGGTTTTAGTTTGGTAATATAACCAAAGGTTTGGAAAACTTGCTTGCTCCTTCATTTACCTGAGATATTCCAGTCTCCCCCCCAACTTGTGAAAACCTTTTGAAGCAATGAAGTCTTGCCACACTCATGTATCTGTGGTTTTCACATCAGCCTCATTGAAAGTCTCATGAGATCATCACCTTACTCTTCTCTGGACAAAAATGGGCTTTGAGGAGTGTTTTGCTTCAGTTAGTTTTCAGTCAGAGTGAATTAAATATGTTCTTCGAGATTTAATACAGGCACTAACATAGGACTTCCCCCCCAAACCTCCCGAAAGCAGTATCTCTTTTGAGGAAAACTAATTTCCATTCCCATCTCTAGTGGTTTTGTTCAAAAAACTGTCTCTAGATTGTTGTTGTTTAGGAATCTCACAGTCCTTAGAGCTTTCTTAGTCAATAAATACAAGTTTCAAACAATCCAGATGATGCTCTGTGACTACTACTTATCACAAGATCTGTAAATACCTCCTACCTGTCTTGTGCTTCAAGATATTTGAAGCACCTGCCTGTTATTATTTGTGGACTGTAAGCAGTTTGGAAAAAAGACAACATTCCTTTTTTGTGTAACATCTCATGGAGTGAGTTGGAGTTTCTCCCTTACACAATTTAAACAAAAGTTCAGGCATAAATAAGGTAATAATGTTCAGTGCTGCACTGAATATATGTATAAATATAGACACATACACACATATATAGCATGTATTTGTTTAGTGAAATATTTTAAGGTAATCACTTTGGAGGGATGGCCATTATTTCATCCAGTGTTTAATGCTATCTCTGAATACCATACTAGAATAGAGAGAATTAAAGCAGAAATTAGCATTAAATGGGAGTTCATTGTGTGTATATATATATATTGTTTCCATCATGCAATTTTCTTAAATATATTATTGGTGAGCAGAATAGCTTTATACTGGTACCAGTTAGCAGAAATGAGAATGTTTCCCTTCCCCGAGAACTTTTGTTATACAATGAAATATATGAATTTGTGAAAATGAGCAGTTTGAAATGTCCTGATTATTATATCAAGTATTTGTTCTGGTTTTGGCTGCAATAGAGTTATTTTTTTCATCCTAGTAGCTGGTATAGTGTTGTGTTTTGGATTTAGTATGAGAATAATGTTGATAACACACTGATGTTATATTTGTTGCTAAGTAATGTTTATACTAGTCAAGGACTTTTCAGTTTCCCATGCTCTGCCCAGTGCACTAGAACCTGGAAGGGAGCACAGCCAGGACAGCTGACCCACACTGGCCAAAGGCCTATGCCATACCATATGACATCACGCTCCATATATAAACTGGGAGGAGTTGGCTGGGGGCAGGGACCACTGCTTGGGGATGGGATGGGCATTAGTTGGTTGTTGGTTGGTTGGTGGGTGGGTGGTGAGAGACTGAATTGTGTATCACTTGCTTTGTATATTATTATTATTACTATTACTATTATTTTTTTTATTTTATTTCAATTATTAAACTGTTCTTATCTCAACATGTGAGTTTTTCTTACTTTTATTCTTCTGATTCTCTCCCCCATCGCACCAGGGTGGGGGGAGTGAGCGAGCGGCTGTGTGGTGCTTAGTTGCTGGCTGGGGTTAAACCACGACAGTATTGGAGATATAATTTTTTTTTTTTTCAAAAGCTTTCTGACTTTAAATGTGTTTTCACTGTACAAAAGAAAAAGGTAGCCCCTTTCATAAACAGATGGTTAGGCCATAGTACACAATAACTTTGCAAACTGTCCCACTACGCTAGCCTGTTAAAATCATCTTAGTTGCTAAGCTTGTCAAAAATAAGAATGTCTTTTTCTTTTTTTTTTGCTTTTAGGTATGGTTGTTTTTTTGGTTGGTTGGTTGGTTGGGTTTTTTTTTCAGCCTGACAGTCACAGTTTATCTTTTTAGTAAATGCATTTTCTCTTTTGGAAAATTGACAAGGGATACCTCCCTGGTAGGTAATGGCTGTTATCATTTCAGTTTTACAGATGATAGATTTTCTTCTAAATATCCTCAAGGGTGATCTTTGCTGTCAGTGTCTACCTTGTTCTCATCTTCTAAATTTAGACATAGTTGATAGAAATTTCCAGTATCTTGACTGGGATGAGTTTTTTCACACATGTAGATAAAAATTCAACTTGTTTCTGAAAATCTTGTGAAGGAGGTGCTTTGTGTGATTGAGCTATGAAAAAAATTATTCCCTAGGCCTATTCATTATTTTTGGCAAAGAAGGGCAGATAGAAAAAGGGAAAAAAATCGCTTCAGTCAAACAGAGTAAAAGGATGTGTATTAGAACTTATTTTTCTTCTCGGATAAAGAGATGTTCTTTACAATTTACATTTGTAGTATTTGTCTCTAGTGAATACTTTTACAATACAATTAGGAATGTGAAATGATGGAGGAAACTGTCATGTAATTTTAGCAGAAACTCAACTTTCAACAATATGCAACCCTTTTCCTATTAGTCTATTTCCATTTTAAAAGCTGAAAGCATGTTGAAAATATAATTTCTGCTTGTAAGAGGATTTCAAATGTAAAAAGCCTAGCATTTCAAGCTTACAAAAATGTTTATATTTCTAGTAGTTCAATTTTCAGGGAAAAAAGACTCAGTCACACTTAGTAGCAGATATTTATATTTTGCTAGAAAAGCTTCCTTGTAAAATGCAAAAGAAAATTTGATCTTGACAGAATATGGAGAAAAGCCTAGAGATGTGGATAAATTTGAAACTACAAATTAAATTCCTTTTCTTTAATGGAGGTACATAGACTATGCTTCTATGACTAAAACCTATATACAGATGTCAGAAGGATCCCTCTAGGCTGGTATTCTAGCTATAGTAAGAGACCTTGAATCCTGGCCCTGAAAGAGCTACTCATGGAGGATAGTTCCTTTGAAGTCAATGTGTGGATCCAGTCTCAGAAACTTTTCCTTCCTGGCATAATTCTATTGGTGAGAATGTGAAAGCAGAACACAACTGAAAGGGCAATGACCATACAGAGTCTGCATTTCTTGCAGCAAAAGGAGAGGGAACAGGAAAAAAAAGGTTTCACAAGAGCAAAATTTATGAAGTAAGAGAACCAGTGGAGAAGTTTCCATGGAAATTACATGGAAAAAAAGAGTTTAGGACAGTTGGGAGTTCTTTAAGCTCAAGGGCACAAGCACAAACTATTTCGAGCAGCATAAAGCTAGGATGGTCATGATAGATCAGCTGGGCTGTATTGTGAAATCCTGCAAAATGGAAAAGCACTGAAAATTTAAGCTGGAGAGATGACTAAGTGTAAAAGAATTGAATAAACTTTGTTAAGTCAAGTCATGTAATGAACGATGAGCAAAATATATTTAAAAAATCCAATGGCTTGGTAGTATAGAAATGGCTTTTTTACAAATGTCTCTAGAAGTAGCAGACAAGTCAGTTTGCTATTCAGCAGAAAGGGAAGGCTGGTGCTGAGAAGACAGCATGTTTAATGTCTCTTTAATTCAGTCTTCACAAAAGAAGTCAGCTGTGATTAGCTGGCTAGCAGTATCAAGGACAGAGTGGTAAAACAAGGAAAGAGCAGTTTAGAGAGTGCTTACATAAATCAGATGCTTTCAAATCAGTTGTGTCTGGTGAAATTCACACAGGAGTACCTAGAAAACAGATGTATTTTTGGGGGAAAACTATGGAGGATAGGAAAGGGTTCTAGAAGACCAGAAAAAAGAAGCATTGTGCCTATACTAGAAGGAAGTACGTAAGTAATACAGGCAGTTGTTATCATTCAATGAAATAATTTGCAAGCACTTAGACGTCAAGAAAGAGATAATAACCAGTATAGATTTTTCAGGAATAAATAAGATCAAAATTTCTATTGTTATAATTTTTAAGCTAAAATAAAGTGCATTAAACCTTATAAACCTTTGTTGATTCATGTGAAGTAGCAGATGTCTCAGTAAGTGACATAGGGAGATTAAACTATTTCAGATGGGAGAAGAAAACTTGAAATTTTTTCTTGGGCTGTAGTTATCAATTGTCAAACCAAAAAGATGTACTGAATAGGATCCAGAGGTTCTTTCTACGTCTGGTATTATTTGATATTTTCATTAGCAACTTGGATGAAGGAACAGAAAGTATGCTTGTTGATTTGCAGACAATCCCACCTGAGACAGACTTCAAACATGTTAGATAACAGAAGTAAAATGTTAAATGGTCTCGACAAATTGGAGACATAGTCAAAAAAAGCAGGCCATGGTCCAACATGGTAAAATGAAAAATTCTGTATTTAAGTGCAAATAATCAGCTACATAAATCCAAGATGGTTGGCCAGGTGCAACCCTGCAGAAAAGGGTTGTGATGAAATGGGCAAAAAGTTGAACATTGACCGACATTGTCATAAAGTTATAAGGAAGACAAACACCAAGATGGGAAATATAAGCAGGTTTTTAATGTGTGAAATCCTTCTGCCCTGCTAGGTACTTGTAGTTCCCGCACAGAAATTCTGCGTTGAGTTTTGGGCACAATAATTTGAGAATTTGAACCAATGGCAGAGTCCAGAAAACAGAACTTAAAATTATCAGATGTTTAGAAAACATTATCCATAAGGAAATACTGAAGGACCTAAAGATGCCTGATTCAGAGGAGATCAGACATGGTCACAGACTTCACATTTGAAGAGGATTTTAAAAAAAGTGCATTAATTCTTCCCAATGTTTAGAGAAAAAAAAGAGGCATTTAATTTAAACTTGGGGAAAAAGACATGTTTTTACTATCAACATGAAGTCTAAAAGAAAAAAAAAAAGAAGTATATTCACATCCTCTGTAAGTAAGCCACCTCTACTTTTGAATCATTGCCTTTTGTTGTCAATTGCCATAAGAAAGCATTTACATAATTCCAGTGTCAAATAATCTTTTACTTTATTATCTTGAAGGCATAAATCTTACTGTCAAGGGAACACTTAAAAAAATATTCAGATACCACAAATGCTTGTCTGAGGTTCTGCATTAGTAAGAGCCTCTGCAAAACTTGTGGAAATCCTGAAGAATTCCAGGGTTGAATACTTGTCATTTTATTTTGGTGTCATTATAGCTCAATATTAAGACTTTTCAATACAAGAATCTTTTCTACATGTAAAAACACACATAAAATTTCAAAACTACCATTAAGTGGAAAATATCTCAGAAAATGGTAGTTTGGCTTAGGTTAGCATGCTAAACTATTCCAATATTCAATCGTTTTTACAAATATTTCACAAATTATCCTTATTATGGGCTAAATGGTATAGAAGTAAAGAGATAATTTTTATTTTTTCCTACCTCAGAACATAGCCCTTCATTAAGTGCCCTATTCCATTTTCCATTAAGCTTCTATATTTGGGACAATCCAAAGTTATAGCATTAACTGGCGGCTAACGAGACCTGGTTTTGGCGTCATGCTCTGTGGCTGACTTCTTCTGTGATGGTCATATAACCACTACAATTTTCATCCATTCTGGCAAAATAGGGCAGTAAATGTTTCTCATGTCAAAGAAATAAAACCAGTGAAACTGTCCACTCTGTCTAGCTACATTTGTATACTAAATTAATTCAGAGATACTTGGTTTTTTGAGGCTTTGGAAAACTGGGTCCTGCTTGTAGCTCAAGGTGAGCCCTCAGCTGTAGGTGTAAGTCTACATTCAATATCAAACAGAGAACTGGTTTCATTAGTGAAAGCATGTAGTCATCCTAAGTGCTATCCTTGTTCTTCTAAGACTGATGATATGTAAGCAACGTCTACCTCCCTCACTTATGATGAGATAATGTGGTCATTTTTAGCCTAAAAAGTTTATGTTTTCATAAGTCATATTCAACCAGTGTAGTCAATGTAATGAGATTAGACTGTGTCAGTAAAAGGAGGGGAAAAAACAAGAAAAAGAGTAATAGTAAATGTTACAAATTATGTTCAATATTGTGCTAACTATGGGCAAAGCATCTGGTTCCTTTTCCTCATTCTAACTCATGGTGCACAAGCGTGTATCCATGGGTACACACTGGGAATGGTGCAAAATCCAGGATGTCAGTATGAGTTCTGAGAACAGTGCCCAAAGACATTATAGCAATGGTTGAACAAATGAATTTTGTTTGCACCTGCACTGGGTGTAGGTGGCAATATTTTGTTAGCAGGTTCCCCAGGCACTGGAGCAGAGATTTCCCTACAGCCTGTGGAAGTTTTGGAAGAGATCATGGTGGAGTAGGTGTTTCCCTGCCGCTCATGGAGGACCTCATGCTGGAGCAGGGTAAAAGTGTGAGGAGGAAGGAGCTGCAGAGAGGAACTGTTATGGACTGACTGCAACTCCTAATGCCCCACCTCCTCTGCACCACTTGGGGTTGAGGGGGGAGGAAGAGGAGTTGGGAATGAAGGAGTGAAGTTGAGCCTTGGAAGAAGGGTGGAAGGTGCTACTCTATTTTAATTGGCAATAAATTAAATTAATTTTTCCCAAGCCAAGATTGTTTTGCTTGTGATGGTAATTTTTAATTGATCTCTATGTCTTTATCTCTACCCACAAGCTTTTCCATCCTATTTTTTCCCCCTGTCCTGTTGAGGAGGGGGAGTGAGAGAGAGGCTGGGTGGGCATCTGCCTGCTGGCAAAGGGGTCACCACAGCACCGTTTCACCTGTGCTAAATTTCCTTCATGCCTAATTGATCAAGACGACTAAGTGTTTTTATGGTCGTAAGACTTTTGTGTTGGAAGAACTAATTTTTCTTGCTTCTTTATATGTCTTAAAATCTTTTTTATGGGCAATTGTAATACACTTCCACAGTGTTTTATTTCATTTCTTTAATAACTGATCCCCCTTTAAAATGAGAAGAAAAATGGCAGAGAGTTTATCTAGTTTCATGACAATTGTAGGGCTATACACAGAACTGGGGACAAAATGTATTCAGCCCCAAGACAAGGACAGGAATGAAAACAGGAAATGGATATGAAATTACTCCTTTCTCCTTGTTCTCATATTATCTTATTGCTAATTTCTGATGCCATACATCAGAAATTAAAGCAGAGCATAGACAAGTGTAGTACTTGTGGTGGTTGTATTCAGTCTAATAGAACAATGTATTCTGAATCTTTTTGAGCATTTTGTCTGTCTATGATACTTTTTTATTACTGGGGGGTGGGGGTAGTGAGCACCAATAAAGAACAAGAAAAGTAATTAATGAAAGTTGATATATTAACAAGGAAAATGCCAAATCTTCTGTTATGTTATCACTAGAGTCCTACTACATTTAGCTGGTGAAGTGTGAAATTCCATAATGTTCATTTTAAAAGCTACCTTTCGACAGCTTGTTGCAGAGAGATTGTTTTCAACGGAACTGATCCCCACGGAGGGTGAATGATTGAATTTTTTGATGGACTGAAATACAAGGTGGGAGTTAACCATCTCTAACCTCCATAGACCTCTTACAGTGGAGCTGGAATACCAAAATACATTGTTCTCAAATATTCCTTAATTTATGTAAAAATGAAAGAAAAATATTTCAGACTTTGTTTTGAGTTACTCAAATAAGTCTAGTGAATCTGAAGTGATATGAAAGCTGTTCTTTCTTCTTATTAAAGAATGTCTTCTCAAAGTAAAACTGCATTTTAACTTTTTTGAAATATTTTTAAATCTCTTTTTCCCTTGTCAGACTTAATGGTGAGTTGAAACACAGCTGATGATAGTTTTACAGCCAAACACACAGTGTCTGGAGAAGAAGAAAAGGCAAAAAAAAAAAGTCAATTATTTCCTAGGAATGCTCCAGTGAATGTACCAAGACAGGTCAGAAAGTCACCTCATCCACCTGCTCCCAGTCTGTTCAGACTGTAGATAAAGCATAGATCTATGTGTTTGTGTAATTAATTCAATACAGATAACTTTGAGTGCCCTAAAAAGAGGCTTTAAACTGATAAATTTGAAAATTCAGTTTGACAACCTTATTTCTGCTATGGGCAAGGGCAGTTTAAGTCATGACAGAGATAAGGGATGAAAAACCTCTTGAATTGACTTGACATAAGCGATAAGTGCATCTGTCGGAATGTTCTTTTTGACATCATCATCATTAAGAAGGCTTTGATCACTATAAAGGTGTGCTCACTGAATGAGAATAAATACTTATTAATAAAGATATTCCAGAGAGACACATATGTATGCCATAGCAGACAAAAAAAACCTTCTCAAAAAATGTTAGGTATATAAAGAAGCACAGAAAAAATATTTCTTGACAATACCAGTAGCAGATTTTTGTTATTCTAGTCTTTGTTCATTTTTAAACAAAATCAAACTGGATGTGTTTTACGAAGGCTGTGGTCTCTTCCGTTCTGGAAACACTAAGAGGAAAATACTATTGGCAGTATTCAAAAACCCAGCAGCCTCTTCCTGTTTCTCTAGCAGTTAGTCATCATAATAATGCAACCACTGTGGCTTCATTAGATTTTATTTTAATCCAGTAGTCTATGTCTGTCTCTCTGATTATTCCAGAATTGCATTAAAGGTTATACTAAATTCTGACAATAAGTTCTGCAGGGGTAGCACATGTTATCCAGAGAAAGCGGATTAAATCAAAATAAATTTATGCTTCAATCTAGGACTTGAAGGGAGAGAGAACAGGGTCATTATTCTGATATATAGTATTGAGTATCTGGAATATAAATTAATGACCCAGCCTAAGTCAAGGAGTCTCCTTACATGAAACACACAACAAGTTTTGGACAGATATTTGTAAGAAATGTAAATACCTTATTTATATTTATAAAGCATAATTCGCATTCTTTCAGTTTAATAGTATCTCTGTGATCACGCACAGAATTTTTTTAATAAATTTTCCGAAGTTTTTGTGTAAGTTTGAATACTGCAGGTATCAAAAGTGTCTTAAAGGCATCAAATACTAATATCACAATCCACTAATACTTTCTTTCCCATTTATATACATATCTTAACATTGATATCCTACTTCCTTAGGGCAATACTGAATGCTTTTCTTACAAAAATCTCTTTTGGGCTTTCTTAGACACTGTGAACATGTATTTATTTACAAGTGTACCTATGGGCACTGTACATGAATTTGTTTTAAAGCCACAGAATAAAAGCTTTTTTTGAGATATGCTGAGTTATCATCCAGTTAGATGCAAAACAACCTGAAAGATTTCTCTACTTTTAAAGGAAATGTCTAAGCTTCCTTTTAATCTGAGTAGTCTGGGATGTGAAGGCTGGGGGCAGCCTTTGCTGCTGTGACTGTGAGGTGATGGAGTTCAGGATCCTGAATGGAGGGAAGAAGGCAAACAGCAGGATCACAGCCCTGGACTTAAGAAGAGAAAACCTTGACTTGCTCAGGGTCCGTCTTCTAAGAATCCCATTGAATGACTGAGGACTAGAAGAAAGCAAATGTCAGACCTATCTTCAAGAAGAGCAAGAAGGACGATCTGAGGAAATACAGGCTGGTCAGCCTCACCTCAGTTCCTGGGAAGGTGATGGAATAAACAGTTCTGGAGTTTTTTTCCAAACGTAAAAAGGACAAGAAGGTCATTTGGAATAGTCAACATGGATTTATGAAGAGGAAATTGTGCTTGACCAACATAACAGCCTTCTACAATTAAATGACTAGCTCTGTAAATGAGGTGAGAGCAATGAATGCTATCTTCCCTTCAGCAAGACTTTTGACACTGTACTGTCACCAGCTTGTCTGGCAGGCTGCTAGGCTGGTCTGAACCTCTGTAATTCTTGTACTCAAGGACAGTACAGTCATGTAAACTTTCTTAGGGTCTCCTGCTCTTCTTGCTGTTACTCCTCATGATCAGGGTAATCGCAATTTGAATTAATGGCGTCCAATCATAGTTGCACTCACCTTTGCTATTTCATTCCTTTGTGGATATTATAATAGTATGCAATAGAAGAGTGTGAAAGCAAATTATGGTGTTAGCTCTCTTAAGTTCAGGCAAGAGATGAAGAAGGAGGAAAAGAAGTTGGGAAGGAAATGTAGACTGATATCAGAGCCAATAATGAGTGTCTGTCTGGAGGTTTGACTAACTGTCTGTCAGTTCTCCAGTTGTCATTTTTTTTCTTTCTATTTTTACTGCAGCTGGCTGATATTTTTAATCACCTACAAATTCCATATGACTTACGATCCACAAGAATTACTCATCTACAGCCTCAAAACAGGTCTGACTTGTTCTTTAATCAGGATTCATAAGTAACAGTTTCCTCTCTGAAGTATTTAGAGAGGGTACACCAGTTTAATTTTTCACGGTGAAGTTCATTCAGCTCTCTCCTGAAGCAGGATGCAGTCCTACTTGTTCCTAATTAGAATAAAAGTATTTTTCCCCATAAACCTGTAAACGTCTATGAGTCATTTGTTATGCTTGATTCATTTGCAAAGAACTCTTGGCCTATAAGAGGCAAAACTATCATCTTTGCTTTCAATATCTTGTTGGAATTTTTCAGTTAGTGTCACCAGAAGTTCCACTTCAATGATTAAATACTTCCGTGATATGGACATCTAACATTCTGCTTGCATTTTATTCATGCGCTTGAATAAGACAAATCACAAGAGTAAATAAGCAGTTTGATACAGAAACTCGCTGCTGCCCAAATTATTCATTTTTTGAATATTGTTATAAACACTAATTAAGAACATTAGATTTTAAATTTAAAGTGATGATATAAGAATCAATAGACAATATAATATCCTTTGAACTAGCATATATCAATACAATGATTAATTGCTCTACAATATTCTTCTTTCTAATTCTCCTTTGTACTTGGTGCTGGTGAGACCGCACCTCTAATACTGTCTTCAGTTTTGGGCCCTTCACAAGAAAGACACTGAGGTGCTGGTGCGTGTCCAAAGAAGGGCAACGAAGCTGGTAAAGGGTCTAGAGAACAAGTCCTATGAGGAGCAGCTGCGGGAACTGGGGTGGTTTGGTCTGGAGAAAAGAAGGCTGAGGGGAGACTTTATTTCTCTCTACAACTACCTGAAAGGAGGTTGCAGCAAGGTGGAGGGTCGGTCTCTTTTCCCAAGTAGCAAGCGATAGGACAAGAGGAAACAGCCTCAAGTTGCGCCAGGGGAGGTTTAGATTGGATATTAGGAAAAATTTCTTCACCAAAAGGGTAGTCAGGCACTGAAACAGGCTGCCCAGGGAAGTGGTTGAGTCACCATCCCTGGAGGTATTTAAAATACATGTAGGTGTGGTGCTTAGGGTGGTTAAGTGTTGGACTTGGCAGTGCTAGGTTTATGGTTAGACTCAAATATCTTAAGGGTCTTTTCTAACCTAAATGAACCATGATTCTATGATTCCATTCCTATTTAGCATAATCCCTTAGGCTGCATTCTGGAAAACTTGACTTAGCTAATACATCCTTTCAAAAAGAATACATCTTCCACCTGGTTTATGTCACTCTTAAGGTTTTCAACTTTGCCTCCTCTCCTTGCCTAACATCCAGTGTTATGGAACTTGGTCTTTTTTCCCAACAAAATATATCTTTTTTAATTAAATTGCCACTTTCAAAGGTCCTACTGTATACACTTTAAATTCTGTTCAACCTCATTTCAGATCTTTGCTTATAACTTGGTTAATTTTTTCCTCTAACTAAAAGTTACAGATAAACTTTAACCAAGTTTCATATATTCATTTACAATGAGAAACAAAAGCACATTCCCCAAACATTCTATCATTACATTTTTTGCAGATAACTGCTGATGAGGAATAAGTATTTGGCAGTAATTTTGTGTCCTTAATCTTTTTCATTAGACATTGGTAGAAAACTCTTTTCTGTTCAACACTTGCATTTCATTACATAGTGGTACACATCACATTTTCATTAGCCTCATTTTGTTTCCCCATCATTTCCAATGAAGAAAATCCCATGGAGATGCTAAGTGCTGTCTGTAAGACCATCAAGATCAAGGGAAGACTTTTATCTCACTCTTTTCCTGTTCCTTTCACAACTCTCCCTAGTGACCTCAATGGTTTATTACTCTTCTCTTCTTGCCTGCTGGACTGTATGTGGTAAGATTTATTAAAATGTTGCTTGATTTCATGCATTTTACAAATTCTTTTAGTAACTGCCTTCACAAAATGGGTACTGTTGTCTGATTCCATTACATTTAGAGCATGTTCTTCTGGGCACAATTTGCTCAGCGAAGACTTTTGAAGTCTGTTGTTATTATTATTTTGGAAAAATTCATTAAAAAACTTTCTTCTCAAGTAGTAAAGGAGTCAATTATCACTAGAAAGTGCTTATTTCCACTCCATGTTTTTTCAGAGAGATCTAATAAAGTAAATTTGAATTCTAGATGAGTTTCACACACTTTGAAATTTCAAGAAAATTTTTCTTCTTCGGCAGGGCATATCTACAGCAAACAATTTTTCACGTTACATGATGTTTTGCTGTAGTTTCAACCACCATGTTGAGATATGTCAGTGTTTCTTGGAAGCTTTGCCTTCCCATATTGTGGCAAAACACAACATATATTACTGGATCAGTCATTTAATTTGGCCAAGAATAGTAATTAAATTCTCTGAAATTATATTAAAAGTTTATTTTGTTTTGGGGTAATTTTTGTGCTCTGCATATTCCAAAAGTGTTCATTAGAACTTCAAAAATTGCTCGCAGTTTAAGATTTCCCTGATACTTCATCATACATTCTTTTTCTTTCCATAAGTTCTCTGTATGAGTATCTTGCTATTGATTTTGAGTAACTTTTGTGACTTTTTGCTTCTCATTTTAAGTGATACTGGTATTTTTCAATTTAGGACTACCTGCTAATTTCTTGCATTGAAAGAAACTTCTAACAGGCTGGTGCCTTCTTTTCTCCTCAAACAGATGCTCCCTAACTACCCATGCCCATCTATTGTTTTCCATTGTGTAAAAAAAAAAAAAAAAAAAAAAAGAAAGAAGTTATCTTTATTATCATGTGAATGATCTTTTTTAATAGTGGAAATATTTCTGCCAAAATAGCTTGTTTGAAAAATGAATCATTCTGATTTTGTCTGCAGCTGACAATTCATAGGCAACAAAACCGTTCTTTTAAATATTTCTGGATATTTTTCAAGTCCCTTTTTCAAATTTCTGCCTTAAGATAGACTGTGTCAGAGTGGGAACAGTTCCATTCAAACCTTCCATCAATTAGAATAATCTATTATTGTGTTCCTTGCCTTCAGGTTGATTGTTGGCACTAGTTTCTAGTGCTATTTCAGTAGCTGTAGAGTATCTTCATTTCTTCCCAGTGTCACTCGAAAAAGACATAATTGTCCCACAGGCCCAGTGACATGTCTGCCATGCATATGCCTTCATCTTTTGGACATCTCAGTTGCATCTTCTCCTTCCTCCATTGTGGAAGAAGTGTTCTAACAATGTTCTAACAAACTGTCCTAAAAATGGAGATTTTTCTTTTTCTTTTTTTTTTTTTCCCCTCCTCCTTTGATCTTCTCTTTACACATTTTGTTCATGATCAGAAAAAGAAAAAAAAAAAAAACAACGACACGGTTTGTTGCTGTCATCATCAAGTGAAGCACAGACTACTTTATGTAATACACTATTTACTTTATGAGACCTCCAGTTGGTTGTCAGAGCAAGGATTTTTACATTCCCACAGTCAATCAATCTCCTTCTCCAAGACAGGGCAATTCACAACCTTTTGTGAATATCATTCTTCTGTACAGTTAATTCATTGAACTATGCCTTAGCCCCTTCATGATGTTATTTCTTCTCTCTTCTGATCTGGGTGAAAAAGATTTTGTAGATAAGTAGCCTGCATTCCCAGAAAATCCATCATGAGTTAATCATATTTCAAATTGGATTCCTCCAGTTGCCTTTCTTTAACCTAACTTTTTGAACTTGTGAAGGAGATCTTATCCTTTTATGGGGAGTGGAGGAGTTTTGAAATCAGATATCCCTATATTCTGTTGCTCTCACGAGCGAGGCAGACGGGGCTTGGGCATTGCTGGGGCAACCTCAGGAGATTTAAACGGGCCCCTAGGGAGTGCGAGCGACCAGGAGCGTGGCGACCAGGATGGGCAAACAGGGCGTGGTGTGTCAGAAAGGACGTGGCACAGCAGTTTGCGTGGCAGTTCATGCAGGCAGAGCGAGCAGGCAGCTGGCGAGCTCTTCTTGTGGTCTACACCCTCCCAGAAGAGACTTAGCCATGGTTTCCACTCGGACAAGAGCCATCGCCAGAAGGGATGTGGCGATGCAGACGGAGCTCCCACTAAAACATGCAGCCACCCAGGTCTCTGGCTGCAGGGAGTGCCAGAGCCTTGCTCTGTTAATGGAGGGCAGCTGAGACAACAGCTGCGTGAGGTGCGAGCAGGTGGAGGATCTGCTCAGCATGGTGGCAGAGCTGAAAGAAGAAGTACAAGACTGAGGAGTATCAGGGAGTGCGAGAGGGAGATAGACTGGTGGAGCCGCTCCCTACCATCCCTGAGACGAGCACGCCAGATGGAAGCATCAAGAGAAGCAGAGGCTCCCCTACCCTCATGCCACCAATCAGAAGGAGGGGACCTAAGAGACGGAGGAGAATGGATGCAGATCCCTGCATGGTGCAGCAGGCAAATCCTCTCCCGGCCTACCTCACCTTCCCAGGTGCCCTTACGCAATAGGTATGAGGCTCTGGAACTTGAGGGCCAGGAGGAGGATGATGATGCAGATGAAGATCCAGCCAGGGGGTTCACTAGGGTGAGCCAGTCAACCCCACGCATTACAAGGGCCACTGGTAAAAAAAAAAAAGAAGAAGGGTAATTGTCATAGGCGACTCCCTTCTGAGGGGAACAGAGGGCCCCATATGCTGACCGGACCCATCCCACAGGGAAGTCTGCTGCTTGCCTGGGGCCCAGGTCAGAGACCTAGGAAGCTCCCTAGGCTGGTAAAATCATCCAATTATTATCTGCTATTGGTTGTTCAGGTTGGCAGTGATGAGGCAGCTGATAGAGGCACAAAGACGATCAAAAGGGACTTTAGAGAACTGGGGCGATTACTTGAAGGATCAGGACTGCAGGTAGTGTTTTCCTCCATCCCATCAGTAGGTGGGAGGCATACGGAAAGGAACAGGAAGACCCATCTCATTAACACGTGGCTCAGAGGCTGGTGCCAGAGGTGAAATTTTGCGTTTTTCAATAATGGGGCAGTTTACAACGCACCAGGCCTGCTGGAGACAGATGGGGTTCACCTGTCTAAAAGGGGGAAAAGGATTCTGGCTCAGGAGTTAGCAGGCCTCATTGAGAGAGCTTTAAACTAAATGTGAAGGGGGAAGGGGATAAAACTAGGCCTGCTAGGAATGAGCCTAGGAGTGGCATGCCTGTGTTGGAGACAAGATCAATAGCCCCACTGAAGTGCATTTACACCAATGCACACAGCATGGGCAATAAGCAGGAGGAGCTGGAAGCCATTGCGCGGCAGGAAAACTATGATGTGGTTGCCATCACGGAACCATGGTGGGATGACTCACACAACTGGAGTGCTGCAATGGACAGCTACAAGCTCTTCAGAAGGGACAGGCAAGGAAGGAGAGGTGGTGGGGTAGCCTTGTACATTAGAGAGTGTTTTGACTGTCTAGAACTCAACGAAGGTAATGATAAGGTTGAGTGCTTATGGGTTAAGATCAGGGGGAAGGCTAATAAGGCAGATATCCTGTTGGGAGTCTCTTATAGACCACCCAACCAGGATGAGGAAACAGACAAAGTATTCTACAAGCAGTTGGCTGAAGTCTCACAATCCCTAGCCCTTGTTCTCATGGGAGACTTCAACTTACCAGATATCTGCTGGAAATACAACACAGCAGAGAGAAAGCAGTCTCGGAGGTTCCTGGAGTGCATGGAAGATAACTTCCTGACGCAGCTGGTAAGCGAGCCAACCAGGGGAGGTGCCCCACTGGACCTGCTGTTTACAAACAGAGAAGGCCTGGTGGGCGATGTGGTGATTGGAGGCTGTCTTGGGCCCAGAGACCATGACATGATAGAGTTTTCGATTCTTGGAGAAGTAAGGAAGGTGGTCAGCAAGACCGCTACCCTGAACTTTAGAAGGGCAGACTTTGGATTGTTTAGGAGTCTGGTTAACAGAGTCCCTTGGGAGGCAGTCCTGAAGGGCAAAGGAGTCCAGGAAGGCTGGATGTTATTCAAAAAGGAAGTCTCAAATGTGCACGAGCAGGCTGTCCCCATGTGCCATAACTCAACCAGGCAGGGGAGAATACCAGCCTGGCTGAACATAGAGCTTTGGCTGGAACTCAGGGAAAAAAAGGAGAGCCTACCGCCTTTGGAAGAAGGGGCATGTGACTCAGGAGGACTACAAGGATGTTGTGAGGTTATGCAGGGAGAAGATTAGAAAGGCGAAGGCCCAGCTGGAACTTAAACTGGCCACCGGTGTTAAAGATAACAAAAAATGTTTTTATAAATATATCAGTGACAAAAGGAAGGCCAGGAAGAATCCCCCTCCTTTGTTGGATGTGGAAGGTAACTTTGCCACAAAGGATGAGGAGAAGGCAGAGGTACTTAATGCCTTCTTTGCCTCAGTCTTTAATAGTCAGACTGGTCATCCTCAGGGTTTTCAGGCCCCTGAGCTGGGAGATGGAGATAGTATGCAGAATGAAGCCCTGGTTGTTGAAGAGGTGGCAGTCAACAAACTGCTCCTCCACCTGAATGCTCACAAGTCCATGGGGCCAGATGGGATCCACCCGAGGATACTGAGGGAGCTGGCAGAGGAGCTTGCCAAGCCACTCTCCATCATTTATCAGCAGTCCTGGTCAACCGAGGAGGTCCCAGATGACTGGAAGTTAGCAAATGTGATGCCCCTCTACAAGAAGGGTCGGAAGGAGGATCCAGGGAACCACAGGCCTGTCAGCCTGTCCTCGGTGCCGGGAAAGGTCATGGAACAGATCATCGTGAGTGCCGTTACATGGCACGTGTGAGACAACTGGGGCATCAGGCTCAGCCAGCAAGGGTTTATGAATGGGAGGTCCTGCTTCACTAACCTGGTCTCCTTCTATGACAAGGTGACCTGCTTAGTGGATGAGGGGAAGGCTGTGGATGTTGTCTACTTGGACTTTAGTAAGGCCTTTGACACTGTCTCCCACAGCATTCTCCTGGAGAACCTGGCTGCTCATGGCTTGGATAAGTGCACTCTGCGCTGGGTTAAAAACTGACTGGATGGCTGAGCCCAGAGAGTGGTGGTTAATGGAGTCGAATCCAGTTGGTGGCCAGTCACAAGTGGTGTTCCCCAGGGCTCAGCGTTGGGGCCAATTCTGTTCAGTATCTTCACTGATGATCTGGATGAGGGGATTGAGTGCACCCTCAGTAAGTTTGCAGATGACACCAAGTTGGGCAGGACTGTGGATCTGCTGGAGGGAAGAAAGACTCTACAGAGGGACCTGAACAGGCTGGATCGTTGGGACAGGGCCAACTTATGAGATTCAACAAGGCTAAGTGCCAGGTCCTGCACTTGGGTCACAACAACCCCATGCAACACTACAGGCTTGGGGAGGAGTGGCTGGAGAGCTGCCTGGTAGAAAAGGACCTGGGGGTGTTGGTTGACAGCCGCTTGAACACGAGAGCCAGCAGTGTGCTCAGGTGGCCAAGAGGGCCAATGGCATCCTGGCCTGTATCAGGAATAGTGTGGCCAGCAAAAAAATTTATTCACCAAAAGGGTTGTCAAGTACTGGAACAGGCTGCCCAGGGAAGTGATTGAGTCTCCATCCCTGGAAGTATTTAAAAGAAGGGCCGACTTGGTGCTCGAGGACATGGTTTAGTAGTGGACTTGGTAGTGATAGGTTAACGGTTGGACTCGATGATCTTAAGAGTCTTTTCCAACCTTAACGATTCTATGATTCTATATATTTCCTCTGCTTGGTATTGGTGCCACTGCGCACCTACAGACATTCTTCTGTTTTACAAAAACTCTTTTTCAAGTCCATTGCAAAAGCATCTAACTAAATCAGCTTGCTCCCTAATAGTAAAATATATTTCTATGTTCCCATTTCCCCATGTCTCCTTTTTACTTCAACAGTAAAGACTCATACTCATCTCACCATGTTTTGGTGTATTGTCTTATACTTTACCATTAATGAAGGAAGTGATTCAAGAGGACAATTTACCTCACCCAATTTTCATATCAGTCTTAGTCTGATAAATGACCTCTTAGCATTACTATATGCTGCAGAAAGAGCCTAGCCAAGTAGTTTGGAACGGGCAACTAACTTTTAAATATTTAAAGCTGAATGAGAAAAATCCAGTCCAGCTGAATGTTGGTAGTAAAGTTCTGAAACCAGTTAATTCCCCAATGTGTAAAGCCAAGATTTCATGCACAACTGCTGAAAAGGTGGAAAAAAATCTACTTAAACTAGGTTTCTCCACAATGGAAATATAATTATCATCAGTGTAGTCAAACTGTTGGAGCATACATGTTTGCTCTTCCATGTTTTCTCAAAAGTGATACTTTAAAATGTGGTACATAGCTTTTGTAAACAAGCATTGTTTTGTTCTTTCTAAGTGCAGGTAGGCCAGAGGGCAGAACAAACTTGCAAACTGTTCTTATCAGATGCTGACCTAATCCATCTCCCAGTTCTCTCTATGTCTAGTTGTGTAACTGATTTATACTTGTTTTGTTAGATTCTAGGTATGCTACTACTAAAGTAGATTCACACAGAGTCTGGTTGTCTCTGTCTGTATTTTCTGTCACAGTCTGTATGACTGTTGCAATAAGTCATGAGTAGATGACATTCAGAATAGTAAGACTGACGGCACATGAAAACTTTGCTTTTGCCTCTGTTGACCTAAGCCTAGAATACTTCAGAATCTCAGCTTAACCCATGAGATAAGGACTTATGGCTCATTACTGCAGAGGAAGGAGGCAGAAAATGCTCCAGGTTGCCGTACATGGGTTGTATGTTTTGGTTTTAAAACAGCATATGGACTGGTATTTCTGAAACAGAATTTTACAGAGTTTTTTTTAAATTCTGAATTCTAACGAAGTTTAAAGTTAACAGTTCCATTGCTTTAGACCTTTGCTGTCTTTAGTCACCACCAAGTAAATATGTATTAGTATTTTTTTTTCTTTTCTAAATACTGTAACTAGTATAGCTAGCTGTTATGAACCTCATTCATTTAGTACAGTCATTCTAAAAGGTTGTTGTGACATATCTGGCGACTACTATCCAGCAAATTTAACATTTAAAATATAATGTATGCTTCTTCCAAAGCACTTTGCAAAGAGCACCACAAAAAAAGTTCTTCACAGAAAAAAGTGTCAGACTAGTGTGTGACAGACCAGCAGAAGAAGCTGAAACTCGTTATGTGAAATGCTGTTCGATAAAGGTTGAGAAGAACATTTGATTTTTAGAGCTAATCAGCAGTGAGCTAAGAACAGAACACTGGATTTCAACACCTTCTACGTCCAGCCCATATATCAAGCCTGGCACTTCTCAGATACAGGTGAAAATAACTCTTGGTTGGCTTAGATTAATGCTAGGGAGCTGAATGTGCTTCTAGTTATCCATGCATATGCAGTGACCATAATTTGCGTCAAAGTGCATGAAAAAAATATGAACTGTAAATAATAAAGGGGTATAAAAATGTCCAACTGAAGCCTGGTTTCAAAATCAGTGAACTGTTTGCCATCACATTTTTAAGCTATGCAACCTGAAAAGGGAGTAAAAATGATGGTGTAAGTTCTGCAAATTTTATGTATTAGCTGATACTCTGTCACAAGACAGGTATAAACACAACCAATCTTTTCCCGCTCCTTTCCTTCTCTGGAATTCAGAATATGTCATTTAGTAATTCACAGGTACTTAGAGCTGCACAGATTATTTTTTTAGATAAACAGTATTTTTTCCTTATTTGAGTATTGATGGTGTTATATAAAATGCTAATTCCATGCCTTATAGGAACATGTACCTACAGAAGCAGACACTATTACTCTATATGAAATCAGCATGCAACTCTGGGAGAGAACACAATACTCTAATGTTTAATGAACTGACCTTATTATTGAACAAACTCTTTCTACTCTGGCCTCTGGGCATAATCTGATCCAATTTGTTATAAAACAAATCCAGATTGCTTTAGTTTTCTGCTTCGGTGGGTAATTCCTTACTATGACTAACAAAGGTATGGAGCACAAAATAAAAACTATATACTAATAGGCTTTTTCTCAAATTAAAGCACATCATATTCTCGGAGGTAGAATAAGAATGCAGTACTAAAGCTACAACTCCCCAAAGTGACTGAAATAAATAACAAATGATGCATAAGTAGATAAGAAGCAGGTGGATTACAGCTATGAATGCAGTGAAGTGAAATGTTAGGATTGGCAATGACTTATTCATGTCCTGTATTTGTCCTCTGTGGAATATGGATCAAATAATTCTATAGAGTAATATTCATTTATATACAGCACCTTTGAGTCCCTTGAAGTTCATTTTTAATGACTGGCAGCACAGCGCTCTCTGCTAGGAGCCCCTTGAAGTAATTTTCTCCAAGTCTGTAGAAGTGAAGTTCATTTCTTTGAATGACAGAGTCATAGAATCATAGAATTGTTTAGGTTGGAAAAGACTTTTAAGATCATAAAGTTCAACCATTAACCTGACACTGCCAAGTCCACCACTAAACCATGTCCCTACCTGTCACGTCTACACATCTTTTAAATACTTCCAGGGACGGGGACTCAACCACTTCCCTGGGCAGCCTGTTCCAATGTTGTTGTGAATCCTGATTTAGGATCCTGCCAACTACACCAATTTGTTACAAGTGGGTGATTTAGAATGCTTAAAGAATCATCAACAAAGGTATCAGGAAAAGTGGTTTTAATATGATGTTGTAAAAGTGCAACTTAACAAAGTTTGATGGCAAGGTTCACTCTATTAATTACTGCATGGAAGAATCATACAAAGGAAAATTGAATTACGCTTGAGTTAGAATGATTCACAGAGAGACTGGAGAGGCAAAGAGTAAGGAAGACTCTCCCACTGAGTCACAAGGTTCAGAGTAGACCCCCTTGCTTTCTAAACTCCTGAGTTTACGTTCGGGTAGGTCCAATCTTAGTCTGACTTGGACAACGGTTTATGTCTAAAGGATTGTACGTGCAAAATTTATATAATGTTTCATTAGCAGCAATTCAGCATGCAAAGTTACCAAGACAAAATCAAAATTACCATACTACAAAGTTACACGTGATATAACTCGCTTACTAAAGATCCGTGGTTGGTAAAAGGTCTCTCTGCCTTGAAGAACAACCTTGAGAGGTGTCCCAGCTCAAGGGGAGATCACCACCATGCAGCCACGCTGCCTAGCAGGGAGAGCTCAGAGAAGGCTCACTTAGGCTGTCATATTTGTGGAATAAAGTGGTTGGCTTCTAGTCAAATTACATGCGATAGAAAAGGTTTGCATGAGACTCCTTGTACTCACAACTTTCTTTGTTCCTTTAAAAATGAGTCTTGGAAAAGCTACCCACTATTCATGTGTCAATCGCATGATTGGTGTTTCAAGCTCATATGCATCGATGCTCACTGTGTCAGTCCGCTTCTTTATGGGTTTTCAAAGAAAAGATTGAAACTAGAGGAGTTCACAGCCTGGCTACAGCTCAGGCCTTTACCTCTTCCAGAGCCTGAACCAAACCACGACCAGTCTGATTAAGGGGTTGAGTGCATCTGTCACAAATGCTTGATCACCCTTTTGGTGAAGAAATTTTTCCTAATATCCAATCTAAACCTCCCCTGGCGCAACTTGAGGCTGTTTCCTCTTGTCCTATCGCTTGCTACTTGGGAAAAGAGACCGACCCTCCACCTTGCTGCAACCTCCTTTCAGGTAGTTGTAGAGAGAAATAAAGTCTCCCCTCAGCCTTCTTTTCTCCAGACCAAACCACCCCAGTTCCCGCAGCTGCTCCTCATAGGACTTGTTCTCTAGACCCTTTACCAGCTTCGTTGCCCTTCTTTGGACACGCACCAGCACCTCAGTGTCTTTCTTGTGAAGGGCCCAAAACTGAAGACAGTATTAGAGGTGCGGTCTCACCAGCACCAAGTACAAAGGAGAATTAGAAAGAAGAATATTGTAGAGCAATTAATCATTGTATTGATATATGCTAGTTCAAAGGATATTATATTGTCTATTGATTCTTATATCATCACTTTAAATTTAAAATCTAATGTTCTTAATTAGTGTTTATAACAATATTCAAAAAATGAATAATTTGGGCAGCAGCGAGTTTCTGTATCAAACTGCTTATTTACTCTTGTGATTTGTCTTATTCAAGCGCATGAATAAAATGCAAGCAGAATGTTAGATGTCCATATCACGGAAGTATTTAATCATTGAAGTGGAACTTCTGGTGACACTAACTGAAAAATTCCAACAAGATATTGAAAGCAAAGATGATAGTTTTGCCTCTTATAGGCCAAGAGTTCTTTGCAAATGAATCAAGCATAACAAATGACTCATAGACGTTTACAGGTTTATGGGGAAAAATACTTTTATTCTAATTAGGAACAAGTAGGACTGCATCCTGCTTCAGGAGAGAGCTGAATGAACTTCACCGTGAAAAATTAAACTGGTGTACCCTCTCTAAATACTTCAGAGAGGAAACTGTTACTTATGAATCTTGATTAAAGAACAAGACACAGTATTACAGGTGCGGCCTCACCAGTGCCAAGTACAAGGGGACGATCATTTCCCTAGTCCTGCTGGCCACACTATTCCTGATACAAGCCAGGATGTTATTGTCTTTCTTGGCCACTGGGCACAACGTTGGCTCATATTCAGATGACTGTTGACCAACACCCCCAGGTCCTTTTCTGCCAAGCAGCTCTCCAGCCACTCTTCCCCAAGCCTGTAGCGTTGCGTGGGGTTGTTGTGACCCAAGTGCAGGACCCGGCACTTAGCCTTGTTGAATCTCATAAGTTGGCCCTGTCCCAACGATCCAGCCTGTTCAGGTCCCTCTGTAGAGTCTTTCTTCCCTCCAGCAGATCCACAGTCCTGCCCAACTTGGTGTCATCTGCAAACTTACTGAGGGTGCACTCAATCCCCTCATCCAGATCATCAGTGAAGATACTGAACAGAATTGGCCCCAACGCTGAGCCCTGGGGAACACCACTTGTGACTGGCCACCAACTGGATTCGACTCCATTAACCACCACTCTCTGGGCTCAGCCATCCAGTCAGTTTTTAACCCAGCGCAGAGTGCACTTATCCAAGCCATGAGCAGCCAGGTTCTCCAGGAGAATGCTGTGGGAGACAGTGTCAAAGGCCTTACTAAAGTCCAAGTAGACAACATCCACAGCCTTTCCCTCATCCACTAAGCAGGTCACCTTATCATAGAAGGAGATCAGGTTAGTCAAGCAGGACCTGCCTTTCATTAACCCATGCTGACTGGGCCTCATCACCTGGTTGTCCTGTTCATGCCCTGTGATGGCACTCAGGATGATCTGCTCCATAACCTTCTCTGGCACCAAGGTCATACTGACAGGCCTGTAGTTCCCCAGATCCTCTTTCTGGCCCTTCTTGTAGATGGGCATCACATTTGCTAACTTCCAGTCAACTGGGATCTCCCTGGTTAGCCAGGACTGCTGATAAATGATGGAAAGTGGCTTGGTGAGAACTTCCACCAGCTCCCTCAGTACCCTTGGGTGGATCCCATCCAGCCCCATAGACTTGTGTGTGTGTAAGTAGTGTAGCAGGTCGCTAACCATTTCCCCTTGGATTATGGGGACTTCATTCTACTCCCCATCCCTGTCTTCCATCTCAGGGGGCTGGGTACCTGGAGAACAACTGATCTTACTATTAAAGACTGAGGCGAAGAAGGCATTAAGCACCTCAGCCTTTTCCTCATCCTTTGTCAGTGTGTTTCCCCCTGCATCCTATAAAGGAGGGAGATTCTCCTTAGCCCTCCTTTTGCTGCTAATGTATTTATAGAAATATTTTTTATTGTCTTATGTCTTTTCAGGCATTCAGTCCATTCTTATCTGCTATATATCACAGTTATGTACCTAACATGGATTCTTTGGGGGGGAAAAAGAGATACAGAGCATTCCAGTTATTCATTTTCAGCTGTGCACATACTAAACATCTGCCGGCTGAAAGTGAAAAGTTCTTATGTGACACATGGGATGGCAATGGGAAAGCATATACCCGTACTTTAGAAATGTGCAATTTTTATGATAAGTGATTTTAGGAACATTCTTTGGATGCACATTTTACTCCATTTTTCCAAATATCTGTCTGCATAAAACATACTACAATTAATTAATCCTAAAGCAATGGTGGGGAATACCCCAACATTAATGCAGTAGTACATAGTAAAGAGTACTTCTGTTATAATACTTCCATATACAAACTGTGTATACATTTAATTAGTGTCCTGGTTTCAGCTGGGATAGAGTTAATTTTCTTCTTGGTAGCCGATATGGGGCTGTGTTTTGGGTTTAGGATGAGAACAATGTCAATGATACACTGACGTTTTGTTCTTGCTAAGTAGTTGCTAAGTGGCACTCACAGTGGTCAAGGACTTTTCAGCGGCCCATGCTCTGCCTGGTGCACAAGAAGCTGGGAGGGGGCACAGCCAGGACAGCTGACCTGGGCTGGCCAAGGGGCTATTCCATACCATGTGACGTCATGCTCAGTATATAAACTGGGGGAGTTAGCTGGGGGAGGGGCAACGATCACTGCTTGGGGGATGGGCTGGGCATCGGTCAGCGGGTGGTGAGCAATTGTAGAGGTATCGCTTGCTTTGTATTACTATTGTACTATTATTACTTGTTATTATTATTATTGTTATTGTTATTATTATTATTATTACTACTGTTCTATTTTTACTTTACTTCAGTTATTAAACTGTTCTTATCTCAACCCATGAGCTTTCCTCTTTTGCTCTTCCGATCCTCTCCCCCGTCCCACCGGTGGGGGAGTGAGCGAGTGGCTGCGTGGTGCTTAGTTGCCGGCTCGGGTTAAACCATGACAGTCCTTTTCGGCACCCAACGTGGGGCTCGAAGGGTTTGAGATAATAACAGATTAACTAGAGTGTATTAAGGAATTTCATTCTGTTAACGGTTATCGGTTGTAATATTGATTTATCCGTTCTCAGTCCTAGTCTACCTGATCTGCACCATGCTCTTGTTTTTGCTGTGCTTTGCCATAATGAGTGATGTGTTGCCTGGAAGATTGGTTATTAAAACACTGGCCTTGAGTGCTATCTGGTATTTGGGTATTCACTATCTGTAGTGAAGCCATTACTGTACTTCGGGTACCACCTCATGGAGACAATTAGCAATTATACCTCTTCTTCTGAGAGTTTTTTTATGGAGGAAATACAGGATGGCACCTTTGTTACTTTCTTCTATGATGTTTTCTCCTTCCTTACAACAACTTTTCATTATCTTGAGCATCCTGGGGTAGTTAAGATATATCCGTTGACAGTTCTTGGGAATTTTGTTTCAGTTTTATCTAAGGTTAATAAGCAGCTTAAGAATATCATCCAGAGATCTCCTCCAAGGCTGGATAGTTATGAGTGGCAGGGTGTGTGGGAGAGTATGGGCAAGTACCTAGTACAATGAGCACCTCCAGTGTTTTGGAACTTCACCCCCGAACAAGTGCAGAATCCTGAAAAACTAGTAAAGTATTTGGAAAATGTATGTTGTCACCCTGGCAACTCCAGAGAGACACAGATCACTGCAATGTGTGCTGGGGCCTGGCCCATGCCTACCGAGCCCTATTCAACACTATTCAGTACCCTCAAGGGAAAGAGAAGGTCTCTGGTTCGGACGACAAAATTATGGCCCCTGTGGCTGCGCCGGCCCCTGCCACAGGCACTGTGGCTACGCCAGCCCCTGCGCCGGCCCCCGTGGCTGCGCCAGCCCCCACAATAGGCACTGCGGCTGGACCAGAGAACCAATCCGTGCCAGTATCACTTGCCCCTATACAGAAGAAAAAATACACAAGGAAATCAGCTCGTTTAGTAAGGGCTGATGATGAGCCAGGCCCATCAAGAGAACAGGAGGAGGAAGAGGTGGAACCCATAAATGAGATGGTAACCACCCGATCCCTCTCCCTGAGTGAGCTGCAAGATATGCGAAAAGATTTCAGTCGTCGTCCAGGTGAGCACATCATCACCTGGCTGCTCCGATGCTGGGATAATGGGGCCAGTAGCCTGGAATTAGAGGGTAGGGAAGCCAAGCAGCTGGGATCCCTTTCTAGGGAAGGAGGCATTGACAAAGCGATTGGAAAAGGAGAAAAAGCCCTCAGCCTCCGGAGGCGACTCCTGTCAGGTGTGAAGGAAAGGTATCCCTTCAAGGAAGATGTTATATGTCACCCAGGCAAGTGGACCACCATGGAGAGAGGTATCCAGTACCTGAGGGAATTAGCTGTGCTGGAAGTGATTTATAATGACCTGGACAATGAGCAGTTATCCAAAGATCCAGACGAAGTCCAATGCACATGACCCATGTGGCAGAAGTTTGTACGGAGTGCACAATCATCACACGCAAACTCATTGGCAATAATGACCTGGAAAGATGAAGAGGGACCAACAGTGGACGAAATGGCTGGCCAGCTCTGACAATACGAAGAAAGTCTCTCTTCCTCCCTACAGGCCTGCGTATCGGCTGTGGAGAAACTGTCCCAGAAGGTCCAGCAACTCGAAGAGGATATATCCTACTCCTCACCTGTATGGACCAGTATCTCAGCCATTAGGAGTAAGCGTCCCTCTGTTCAAGAGAGAAGATATAGTGGATACACACCACAGGGCACCCTGTGGTTTTATCTGCGTGACCACAGAGAGGACATGAGGAAGTGGGATGGAAAATCTACCTCGACCCTAGAGGCATGGGTACGTGAGTTGCAAGGAAAAACAACTACAAAAGGTGGTTCTCCCAGGAGAGCTGCGGCTCCAGTTTCCAGCGAGCAGTTCCCCAGACAGGGTAGAAGGGCTGATTCTGTTTCCGATCCTAATAAAGGGATTGTTGACTCACATTTACAAGAAGTGAGTAATGAGCGCTATGACCAGGACAAGAGGGGCCCTGCCTCCAGCCAGGTGGAGGAGAGGGACAATCGGGTGTACTGGACTGTGGATTCGATGGCCTGGCACATCAGCCCCACAGGAGTATAAGGCTTTAGTAGACACCTGTGCACAGTGTACCCTCATACCATCAAGCTGTAAAGGGGTAGAACCCATATGTATTTCTGGAGTGACAGGGGGATCCCAAGAGCTGACTGTATTGGAGGCTGAAGTGAGCCTAACCGGGAATGAGTGGCAGAAGCACCCCATTGTGACTGGCCCAGAGGCTCCATGCATCCTTGGCATAGACTACCTCAGGAGAGGGTATTTCAAGGACCCAAAAGGGTACCGGTGGGCTTTTGGCATAGCCGCATTCGAGACGGAGGAAATTAAACAGCTGTCTACCGTGCCCGGTCTTTCGGAGGACCTGTCTCTTGTGGGGTTGCTGAGGGTCAAAGAACAACAGGTACCAATTGCTACCACAACAGTGCACCAGCAGCAATATCGCACCAACAGAGACGCCCTGATTCCCATCCATAAGTTGATTCGTTGACTGGAGAGCCAAGGAGTGATCGGCAAGACTCACTCACCATTTAACAGTCCCATATGGCCAGTGCGAAAGTCTAATGGAGAGTGGAGACTAACAGTAGACTATCGGGGCCTGAATGAAGTCACGCCACCACTGAGCGCTGCTGTGCCAGACATGTTAGAACTTCAATATGAATTGGAGTCAAAGGCAGCCAAGTGGTATGCCACCATTGACATCACTAATGCATTTTTCTCAATCCCTTTGGCAGTAGAGTGCAGGCCACAGTTTGCTTTCACTTGGAGGGGGGTCCAGTACACCTGGAATCGACTGCCCCAGGGGTGGAAACACAGCCCTACCATTTGCCATGGACTGATTCAGACTACATTGGAACAGGGTGGGGCTCCGGAACACCTGCAGTACATTGATGACATCATTGTGTGGGGCAACACAGCAGCAGAAGTTTTTGAGAAACGGAAGAAAATAGTCCAAATCCTTCTGGAAGCTGGCTTTGCCATAAAACAAAGTAAGGTCAAGGGACCTGCACAGGAGATCCAGTTTTTAGGAATAAAATGGCAAGATGGGCGTCGTCAGATCCCAATGGATGTGATCAACAAAATCATAGCCATGTCCCCACCAACCAGCAAAAAGGAAGCACAAGCTTTCTTGGGCGTTGTGGGTTTTTGGAGAATGCATATTCCAAATTACAGTCTCATTGTAAGCCCTCTCTATTGAGTGACCCGCAAGAAGAACGATTTCAAATGGGGCCCTGAGCAACGACAAACCTTTGAACAAATTAAACGGGAGATAGTTCATGCAGTTGCCCTTGGGCCAGTCCGGGCAGGACAAGATGTAGAAAATGTGCTCTACACTGCAGCCGGGGAGAACGGCCCTACCTGGAGCCTCTGGCAGAAAGCACCGGGGGAGACTCGAGGTCAACCCCTGGGGTTTTGGAGTCGGGGATACAGAGGATCTGAGGCCCGCTATACTCCAACTGAAAAAGAGATATTGGCAGCATATGAAGGGGTTCGAGCTGCTTCAGAAGTGGTTGGTACTGAAGCACAGCTCCTCCTGGCACCCCGACTGCCGGTGCTGGGCTGGATGTTCAAAGGGAGAGTCCCTTCTACCCATCATGCAACTGATGCTACGTGGAGTAAGTGGGTTGCACTCATTACACAACGGGCTCGAATAGGAAACCCCAGTTGCCCAGGAATCTTGGAAGTGATCATGGACTGGCCAGAAGGCAAAGATTTTGGAATATCACCAGAGGAGGAGGTGACGTGTGCTGAGGAGGCCCCACCATGTAATAAACTACCAGAAAATGAGAAGCAATACGCCCTGTTCACTGATGGATCCTGTCGTCTTGTGGGGAAGCATTGGAGGTGGAACGCTGCTGTATGGAGTCCTGTACGACAGGTGGCAGAAACTGCTGAAGGAGAAGGTGAATCGAGTCAGTTTGCAGAGGTGAAAGCCATCCAGCTGGCTTTAGATATTGCTGAACGAGAAAAGTGGCCAATGCTCTATCTCTATACTGACTCATGGATGGTGGCAAATGCTCTATGGGGGTGGTTGCAGCAATGGAAGCAGAGTGCAGCGGCAAACCCATCTGGGCTGCCGCATTGTGGCAAGATATTGCCGCCCAGGTAGAGAACCTGGTTGTAAAAGTACACCACATAGATGCTCATGTACACAAGAGTTGGGCCACTGAAGAACATCAAAACAATCAGCAGGTGGATCAAGCTGCTAAGATTGAAGTGGCTCAGGTGGATCTGGACTGGCAACATAAGGGTGAATTATTTATAGCTCGGTTGGCCCATGACACCTCAGGCCATCAAGGAAGAGATGGAACATATAGATGGGCTCGTGATCGAGGGGTGGACTTAACCATGGACACTATTGCACAGGTTATCCATGAATGCGAAACATGCGCTGCAATCAAGCGAGCCAAGCGGTTCAAGCCTTTTTGGTATGGAGGACGATGGTTGAAATATAAATATGGGGAGGCCTGGCAGATTGATTATATCACACTCCCACAAACCCGCCAAGGCAAGCGCCATGTGGTTACAACGGTGGAAGCAACCACTGGATGGCTGGAAACATATCCCGTGCCCCATGCCACCGCCTGGAACACTATCCTGGGTCTTGAAAAGCAAGTCCTATGGCGACATGGCACCCCAGAAAGAACTGAGTCAGATAACGGAACTCATTTCCGAAACAGCCTCATAGACACCTGGGCCAAAGAGCATGGCATTGAGTGGGTATATCACATCCCCTATCATGCACCAGCCTCCGGGAAAATAGAACGATACAATGGACTGTTAAAGACTACACTGAGAGCAATGGGCGGTGGAATATTTAAACATTGGGATACACATTTAGCAAAGGCCACCTGGTTAGTCAACACCAGGGGATCTGCCAATCGAGCTGGCCCTGCCCAATCAAAACTTTTACGTACTATGGAAGGGGATAAAGTCCCTGTAGTGCACATAAAAAATATGGGGAAGACAGTCTGGGTTACTCCCGCCTTAGGCAAAGGTAAACGCATTCGTGGGATTGCTTTTGCTCAAGGACCTGGGTGCATTTGGTGGGTGATGTGGGAGGATGGGGAAGTCCGATGTGTACCTCAAGGAGATTTGATTTTGGGTGAAAATAGCCAATGAACTGAATTATATAACGTTTGTTGCTATATAATACTGTATGTCATCACTTCTGTGATTACTATATGACATATCAACAGTATACAGCAAGAATCACCCAAACTAATGAAGAATGAGCTCTGAGGAAACCAAGCAAAGTGCAGAGATGATAGAACTAGAACTGGCTTCAGCATGCTACAATCCAACACCACGCACTACCTCTCCTGCCCAGAAAGACCATTATGACAGATGAATCCCAAAGTCATAAACTAAATGAGCTCAACAAATGATCTAGAGGGATAGCATATAGACTAAGGGAATGATACTCATGTATTGTATCAAAGGAAAGGAAGGGGGTGGTCATTAATGAAGATGTGTTGGATAATGTGGAATCTGGGCATGACATAAATGTTATGGAATAAGGGGTGGATACAAAAAGGACTGTCGTGGTTTAACCCGAGCCGGCAACTAAGCACCACGCAGCCACTCGCTCACTCCCCCACCGGTGGGACGGGGGAGAGGATCGGAAGAGCAAAAGGGGAAAGCTCATGGGTTGAGATAAGAACAGTTTAATAACTAAAGTAAAGTAAAAATAGAACAGTAGTAATAATAATAATAATAACAATAACAATAATAATAATAACAAGTAATAATAGTACAATAGTAATACAAAGCAAGCGATACCTCTACAATTGCTCACCACCCGCTGACCGATGCCCAGCCCATCCCCCAAGCAGTGATCGTTGCCCCTCCCCCAGCTAACTCCCCCAGTTTATATACTGAGCATGACGTCACATGGTATGGAATAGCCCCTTGGCCAGCCCAGGTCAGCTGTCCTGGCTGTGCCCCCTCCCAGCTTCTTGTGCACCAGGCAGAGCATGGGCCGCTGAAAAGTCCTTGACCACTGTGAGTGCCACTTAGCAACTACTTAGCAAGAACAAAACGTCAGTGTATCATTGACATTGTTCTCATCCTAAACCCAAAACACAGCCCCATATCGGCTACCAAGAAGAAAATTAACTCTATCCCAGCTGAAACCAGGACAATTAGGAATTAAACACCTGCTTCCTTGCCTATACAGCCAGCTGATTTCTCTTCTGAATCACCTGTTCAGAACAGGTAATGATGAATGCTGAAATGTCACTTTCCATGTGAGTCAATGGTATGAGAAAGGACTCTGGGGCCCCCAACATGAGAAAGACATGGACCTGTTGGAGCAAATCTAGAGGAGGGCCATGAAGATGACCAGAAGGCTGGAGCACCTCTCCTATGAGGACAGGCTGAGAGAGTTGGGGTTGTTCAGCCTGGAGAAGAGAAGGCTCTGGGGACACCTGATAGCAGCCTTCCAGTACCTGAAGGGGGCCTGCAAGAAAACTGGAGAGGGACTTTTTACAAGGGCACATAGTGATAGGACAAGGGGTAATGGCTTTAAACTGAAAGAGGGCAGATTTAGATTAGATATAAGGAAGAAATTCTTCACCATGAGGGTGGTGAGGCACTGGGACAGGTTGCCCTGAGCAGCTGTGGATGCCCCATCCCTGGAAGTGTTCAAGGCCAAGCTGGATGGGGCTTTGAGCAACCTGGTGTAGTGGAAGGTGTCCCTCCCCATGGCAGGGGGATTGGAACTAGATGATCTTTAAGGTGCCTTCCAACCCAAACCATTCTTTGATTCTATGATTCCATGACTTCTGATTTGCAAGCCTAAATTTTGGGGAACTGACATTTTCATCTGGGATCATGGATGAAAAGTAGACATAGAAGCAGGTAGTTACACATATTTAAAGGTTTTTATTTCAAAGATTCCTTGGAGAACATTCATCGAATTTAACTTAGTCATCTACATCTTAACTAGCAATGCTAGCCTGTCTTTACAGACCATGAATAGATAGACATTTTTAGGACATGATTCATATGACCTATTTTAGACATTTACATAAGGTGATTCATGTGTTAGGAAGGCCTATTTCCTTCTATTAACTATAAAAAGAAGCTATGATGACTAATTCAGATGTTTATGAAAGCAATGTGGATATATTTTTGGTCAGAGGCCTCCACTTAATATGTCGGAAAAAAAAAATGAATTCTTATAAAAACAGGCCCAAATAATTCAAAATTTCCATGCACTGAGTTAAATTGTATCTAGAAAAATAAATAATTGTCTTTCTGTCTGTGCAAAACAGATGACAAAAGAAAAAAAGTAGTTGCCATGGTTGACACACTGATAGGAGTAACAAAATCAAATCCCTAAGAGAAAGAAAAAGAGAAAAGGAATGACGGAGGGATACATGCACTATCCAGGTTTTTCAGGCCTATGTTGGGCCTATCCTGGCACAGCGCTGGTGGCAAAATAACTCTTCCAGACTCTATTTTCACAGCAGGTTCTGAGTACTGAGTTCGAAAAAACACTTGACTGTAGTAAAAGGCAGTCTTAACTCTGTTGCCTGCACTCCCAGCTCTGCTCTGAAGCTATTTTAGCAGAAAAAAGTTGGAGCAGGACCACATTTTTCTCTTCAGACTATGACTTCATATAATCCTGGCAAAAGTGGATGTGTGTGCTCAATGCTAGAAAAGGAACTGGGTAGATAAAGGTTCATGTTGGCACCAGTTATGCAAATACCCAGGTTATGATATCCTCTTAATGGTTGTGCTCCTGTGTCTTGATTCAAGGATACACCCCTGGGACATGTTTGAATTCTGGGGCAGATGCAAGCTGCAGCACACTTCTGAGTCCTGATCCCATAATTATCCAGACTGCTATATGCAGCAATTGAGTATCTCTGCACAAGCCCTGGTATTCTTACAGAACAGAACAGAACAAAACAAAACAAAACAAAACAAATCAAAACAAAACAAAAAAACAACCTCCATAAACCCCACAAACAAAAAAAAAAAGGAAAGAAAAATGAATAAACCAAGCAAATAAGGGTATAACAGAAAATGGTGTTTAGCAACATCTCATCTGAAACTGGAGTCAGGATACAGGAAGGATATCTGACTGAGAATGAAAGTGTTCCTCAAGCACCTCAAGGTTTTAAACAAAAAATAAAAATTAAAATATTCTTTACTTGAGAAAATTGAAAGGAGTGGTATTCTTCTGGTTATTTTTCCCATTTCCTTATGTGACCCATGAAAACGACTCACGTGACAGCCTCCTTGTGTACCATGACATACCCAGTGGGTGTAGAGGGGCCCTGAATGATATCAGCCTCAGGACATTAAATTTCTTTATGAGAAAGAATAGATGCACAAAGAATCAAGCCACAGCTCCCAGCAATACAGATGACTATTCCATGGAAATAAAAGTTTTTATTTTTGTTCAGTTATTTTCCTAGTATACTTACAAATATTTCATTAAATCAGAAACCTCAGTTTTCTACTGAACAACTGTTTTTATAACCAGTCCTATAGTAAAGACAATTCCTCTAAGGCATTGTTCAAAGCAGCCACAGAAATATGTAGCAAGATCAATTGGGAGAGGACCAGGAGTACAATACTAACATGTAGTAGGTACCTCTGTGAAGAGAAGGGTCCGGGGAGACCTTATGGTGGCATTTCAATATATAAAGAGGGCTTATAAGAATGATCAAGAGAGACTTTTTTAGCAGGGCCTATAGTGACAGGACAAGGGGCAATCGTTTTAAACTGAAAGAGGGTAGATTTAGATTGCACATAAGGAAGAAATTTTTTACAATGAGGGTGGTGAGACACTGGAACAGGTTGCCTAGAGAAGTTGTGGATGTCCCATCATTGGAAGGTTTCAAGGTCAGGTTGGATGGGCCTTTGAGCAACCTAATCTAGTGAAAAGTATCCCTGCCTATGCAGTGGGGTTGGACTAAATGATCTTTGAATATCCCTTCCAACCCAAACCATTCTATGATTCTATGATTCTATGATTTTGGTCTCTGCAACTGCCAATGAATATAAAGTCAAGCCAATCAACTGCCTATATTATGGCAGGGAAGTCTCTCAGATGCAGGAGACAAAAAGCTGGAGGGCCACTTCAAGATAAGTAACACTAAAATCTAGAAGGCGTCATTCTTGAGAAAAATTAGTCTCTCAAAAGTACTGCATTTCTTATAGTTATTCTGATACTTTGATTTCTACAGCTTTTTTTTAACTTTCCTTAGTGTTAGAAAAACCTTCCACCTGCTTTGGAAGTGTGTGATGCTTTGTTATCATTGTAGCACATTCATATATTTATCTTTTTTTTGTCTGCTTTTGCTGGTTTTCTTAGATTTCTTGAACACAGAAGCTGTATTTTCATATACGAACACAGAGAATTCCACAATAAGTCATTTGCATTCATTTTGCATTTTTAGAAAAATCCGTTTATTGTTTCTTTACATTAGTCTTTTTCTCCTAAATAAGGAAATGAAAGTTTTATAATTAATAATGAAAGTTTTGTCTTTCAAGTACCAATTTACTGACAGCAGTAAATTCAAAGCAAACAGGCAGATTATTTTCACATGTTTATAGCCACACACAATCTATCCTGCCTTTGTCAGGGAGATTCCATTATATTTTTCTTTCAATGGCAAAAGACAAACAAGTTCTTTCCTTCTCCTGCCTAGTGTCTTGGATGATATTAAAGACTAGATTGGGTTATCCACACGTGTCCAGTAATATTTCAAACAGCACGTGGAGATGGTATATGGGCTACTAATTTCTTGTATCCAACGGACAGAACAGGTTGCCTGAAATCCTTTCAGCTTGTTGCAATCAAATTCTTGTCATGGGTAAAAGGAAGTTGTCTTATAAACAAGAAATTCATGTTAGTCTAATTAAAGTATTAAGAGGCTAAACTAAGAATCATCAACCCAGTTACAAAGTTCAAATATTGATAGTTCAAAGTATACATGATTGAAATGATATGTGTATAAACTTTCAACTATCTAACCATTACCATGATGTTACGCTCACCCTTATACTGCCCCTCTGCACATTGATGTCCAGGGTTTCTGCCTGGGTAGGGGATATATGGCAAGTCATCATCAGCAGGAGTCCTTCACTGGGAGTACTATGATGTTGACATAGATGGTTTCTTCCTCCTTGCTTTGGCATCTGCTGGCATAATTTTTATGTGTTTGCTACAGTCTAGACCCAGGTCTTTGTTGGTCTGCAATTTCACATTTGCAGGCAAATTTACTGTAGATGATGTGATTTACATATCTTGGCTACTTGACCTTGTTTCTTTTTGTTACCCTTACCTGTTTTTACCTGGCTCTCAAGGCTGCATTTTTTTATATGACCAGTAACTGACTGCTGTTGGGTTGTTTGCAGCCCTTGGACCTCCAGTATTATCTGCTTGTACTTTCAAGGCCTCTTCAAGGCACGTCATCCCATGCAATGTATTTTTATTATCGGGTCATAGATAATTCATTCTACATCAAATAGCTACTTGCTATAGCCATCATTAAGCTACCAAAAAACCCCCAACCAACAAGTGTTACAGCACACAATTGCACGAAGCTAAGCAAAAGTTAAACCAAAGTAGGTAATAGTCCCCTGGCTGTTTGATTATTGCCATTACAAGCCAAAACAAATCTCCAGGCAGGCCAAGTCTAACAAGTCCTGAGGCCTTCGGTGATAGCCTAACCCAAGGCCTGTGGCCTGTTTCAAGCAAATGGCAACTCCATATTTTGTGGGCTACATATCCGCATATGACACAGTAGTCATGAGGAACCTGTGTCCCTCAGGAGAAGCAGCCATGGATAGGCAAGACTGTTGTTTTGCATGTTGTTAGACTTTTTTAAGTGGGCAACTGAACTGAGTGCTTAAGGTCATGTTGCATCTGGGAGTGAGAAGATTAATTATCTCAAAGACCAATTTCATATATGACAAAGAAATCACTAACGTTTGATATTTTCACTTTAAAGTAATTCATTCCTTTAAAAATGAAATTAGTATAACAACAAAAGGTAGAATAATTTAAGTAGTTTAAGGATATAGAGCAATACACCCACATTTTAAAAGTGCAGGTAAAGTGATTAATTTGGTACTCCAGTTCTTTGTAAGTTACACAAAGTAGGAATGGGTACGATACTTTTTGTAGTCTGTTAATAGGTAATAGGTTATTTTGAATTGTAGGCTATGCCTACTTTACCAAATAATGTAGCACAGTCAGAGTAGATCAGTAGACTGAAAACTGTAGCGTGCTGTAATCCTACATGTACAATACAGGCAGTTTAAGGTTTTTTACTTCAGACAGGATTTAGCCTAGTCCAACATCTTCACCATTGACGATCCAAAGCTGTCCAAAAGAAAACTACCTGCAAACCTTTGTTTCCTCATCTGTGGGCTCCTCTCTGAATCTGTCCAGGAAGGATCATCATGTTCTTTTGTCCTTTTCATGCAAATGATAGAAATTAATCTCTCCTCTGTCACTGACACCTGTATATATACATACACAGGGAAGGAAACTTTATTTCTTCTTCTGTTCTTTTCTGAGTGACACCAGAGTGATTCCTGCCTACTGCCACCTGTTTATAGTGATAACTCCCCAGGGAGTTTGGGAGTTGTCTTAAAACTAATTTTGCTTAAATATTGATTCATTCCATAATCTAAAAGGGTTTCTTGAGTTTATCAGTGATCTTAACCTCCAAAATCTTATAGATAGGCCTTGTTCTTCTCCACACTGTAAACTAAACCACTTTGTAAAGAGGAAAGTACCATTTGCTGTTTGGGGCAGAACAAGGTCTTCATGTAAGAAATGGATTAGCCTAGATCAATCAGTAGAAAGAAAAAATCAGTTTTGAAAGTGGAAAGTAAAGTCTTTCTAGAGACTGATCCATTTCTTATATGAACTAGTAGTCTTGGCAAAATTCCTTCTTTTTGAACACATGCTGCACTTCTTTGCCTTTACTTCCATGAAACTCTTAATACTATTTTAAAAAGGAAAGAAAACCAAACCCTCCAACATCAGAACACTGAAGTACACATATAGCTTCTCCACATGGGAAAAAAGTGAAAAAGTGTAAGAGACCAAAGAAATTAGATATTACAGAAACTTCTCTGAAACAGCTGTGATGAACTTATTTCAATAATGTATGTAGAACTGCAGAAGTGTAATCAGGATGTTATGGGTTATGCTACTAGCAAACAGCATGGTCATATTATCTCAGTTGTACATCTCTCTATTCTAGCCTAACGTCCTTAGTAATGCATTCTAAACACAGTTTCCTGCTCACAGAATTAATTCAGCTTTTATTCAATGATGTTTCATGTAAAATACATAAGCAACCCTCAGTAAAGTCTAGAGTACTGAATTTCCTGCTATTACGTGAAATTTTTAATTACCAAGACACAACCAGGGTCTCTATTGGGCACTGTCTATCCTAATAAATATTAACATTCCTGTTGTCTGTAACAGGATTGTTTAAGAAATATTTACCTCTTTGGAGTCCATACAATCTTTTTTTAACACAGCTTCCTGACCAAATTCTCTTTTCTTCTCAAAGCACGATTTTTGGAGTAGACCCTTGGGGACTGGAGTTTCTGGATCTTGGCAGCTTTGGCTTTAACCTGAAGTATATTTAGATTTAACCTGGTGTGTATCTCTGCATGCTATACAGAAGAACAATTGCAACCTGCAGAACAAAGAATCATCTTATAAGATCATATAGAGCTATAAAAGGGAGGAGAGATGCATCTTAAATTTTGGGTTTGGAGAGTGGCCATAAAGTCTAACAATAACCCTATGATTTGTGTTCTTTCATTCATGGTACCCACAAATAACTTTGATGAAGGAAATCAACACATCATTGGAGCCAAATTCTTGAAAGAATTAGAGTAAGAGCACTATTAGACTCCAGTTTCATCTTTACTGGAGAATCACTGAGTCTGTAAATAAGTTAGATTTTGATTAAAACATATTTATTCTTAATTTTCATTTTAAAATCATTCCAAATTTTAACTGTCTCTTCATTTGACTAAAGTCATAAGAAGTTCAAAACCAGAGATGTAAAATGCGTCTTGATTAAGTTTTCTTAAAATCAGACCAACTAACTGCTAATCTTCCGTATTTTCTCTGAATTTGTATGAAATGTTTTGATAATCTTCTATAGCAGGTACTTTGAGATTTCATGGAATGGTTACCAGCTTTGGTTGTAATTTTTCAATTTTGCACTGATGAATTTAAAACAAAGTGTATATGTACAAGGTAGGAAAGAGCATAACAAAACAAAGGAGGAAGTTTCAGGATGTCTGCGCTAGTATTGAATGTAACAAGTGTTATGACATTTTTCTTTCTAAATGACAAATCAGATGGAATTCTGGATTTCAAGCATGAGACCTCTTTGTCTCAACTTTTGCTTCTACTCATAGTGTAATAGAAGACCAGTATACTAAAGAAAAAATAAAAGAATTTCTAGATACATAAAAATAGAATAAGTATTACTTTTCAGGAAAATATGATCCTTCATATTTTTTTGAAATTTCTGATCTAGTTCCCAGGAAATGGAATTTGTTCATCGCAAATTACAGTCTGCATTTGACAAAGAATTTGATCAAACCCCAAGACCAAAACTTCAAGACTTATAATCTCAGCTAGCCAAATAGGTAAACTGTTCTTGGATTTCCAAGTCCGTTCCTCTGCATAGCTCGCTTATAGAGAGGGGTGTGGAACAGATTGAGGCTTATGAATAAATTCCTAGATCATATGGCATTATCAGATTTTAGCAACATTATATTATCCTTCTGTCTTTTGCTCCCTAGTGATATGCTGATGATAAAAAAAAAAAATACATAGTGCTACAGTAGGCAGTAAGATCAAAATACTATGAAATGAAAAACAAAGGTCAATAAAGCTTTCTAACATAAACCTTGTTAAGATTTGAAAGCAGAAAAAATGGACCAAAATGCACGGGACACAATATTACACTTGGCTAAATCACATTTTAAAAGCAGAAAAGTCAATATTGTTTAATGTTATCATGTCATTTATTTCCATCTATCAGTTCTGTTAATTTGCTTGCGTTTTTCCTTCCATTTTGCATAAAGAAACCAAATAATCTAATTTCACTAACCCATTTCTCATAGGGGACTTAACACTTTGAACTTTGTGAAAGGCTCAACCTAAAATATATTATTTTAAAGATACATTTTTAAAATCTTTATACCCTTCTCTCTCATATTAATTGGAATAATGTTACTTAAAAATGTCATTAAAGAGAATGACCTTAGGAAAACAGAGAAAATTAATTAGTTGTTATAAGCACACCAAAGCGGCTTTCTAAATTAATCTTTTCAAGCACTTTTCAAAGGTAATGAGGCACCTCTAGGTGTTAACAGGTTTCAGGAAAGAATGTCAGTGAAAATTTAAAAGAAAAAAACAACATCAAAACTAGGACATGTTTAGTTGTGCCTCAAGGCATGGAAAACAAGTTACAAATCAGCCTGTAAGTGCTTCAGTTCCTGTTGAATCCAAACTAATGGATGAACAGCAGCCGAAGAGTATTTTTCTTAGCTGATCAAAGTTATTCCATGTTGGGAGAAGTTTTACATTTGAAAATAAGATTTTGTCCTGCACTGAAATAGAAGAAAAAAGCTTTTTTTTTTTTTTTCAGCTGATATGTTCAAAAAATATATGCTTAGAAGCAACAAAGTGAACCACTGAACATTATCTAAACTAAATATGGAATCAGTATTCCAACCAAAAGTATGGTAATTTCTAACTAGAATTATGACAAAACATGGGGAAAAAAATGTTTATGGGTGAAATATTCATACACAGATTCTGAATGATTAAATTTATCAGACTGTGAAAAAGCCTCCCAAGGGAAACATCATGACCATCATTTGACCTTCACTGAAATAAGGCTATACAGAGCTCATCTCAGTTAGAGAACAGACTGTGCTAGGTGACTATGTAGGTCTTTTTTGCCATTAATTTCAGCTGTTTTATAAACTGTGGTATATTGGCTAGCAACCCAACCATTTCTATTTCAAACACATGAGGATTTATTAATCCATCCAATATCTTTGTATAAACACCATTTCCCAAAGATGTGTACAATAGAAATGTAATCATTTATATAATATCATATAAACCCCCTTACTTTTTATGCTGTGAAGATGGTAAATATTAAAGGCAATTTTAAACTTGGAATTGCAGTGGATAATGTGCTATCTTGCACAATACCAAAGGTCAAAATCTTTCCAGAGTACTTGAAGATAAAAAATTTGCTGTAATTTGAGTTGAGTGTCCAACAAGGATTTAACAGGAGTTTTGACTTCACTACTCACTTGAAGCTCAGAAAGTACAAATTCACTTGAGTTTTCAGGCTGCCTAGTAAAATTCTGTTTTGCTGTCCCTTAGTTTTAATAGCCTGCTGTGGTTTAATCATGGTAGGCAGCTCAGTCGCACGCAGCCACTCGCTCATTTCCCCATACTGGGATGGGGGAGAGAATCAGAAGGGCAACAGTGAGATAACTCGTGGGTTGAGATAAAGACAGTTTATCATAGAATCATAGAATCATAGAATGCTTTGGGGTGGAAGGCACCTTTAAAGGCCATCTAGTCCATCCCCCCCTGCAATTGGCAGGGACATCTTCAACTAGATTAGGTTGCTCAGAGCCCCATCCAGCCTGTCCTTGAATGTTTCCAAGGATGGGGCATTTACCACCTCTCTGGGCAACCCGATCCAGTGTTTCACCACCCTCTTCATAAAAAATTTCTTCCTTATATCTAGGCTGAACCTGCCCTCTTTTAGTTTAAAACCATTACCCCTTGTCCTATTGCTACAGGCCCTGATAAAAAGTCTGTCCCCATCTTTCTTATAATCCCCCTTTAAGTATTGAAAGGCTGCAATAAGGTCTCTCCAGAGTGTTCTCTTCTCCAGGCTGAACAACCCCAGCTCTTTCAGGCTTTCCTCATAGCTGAGGTGTTCCATCGCTCTGATCATTTTTGTGGCTCTCCTCTGGACCTGTGCCAACAGGTCCATGTCCTTCCTGAGCTGAGGACTCCAGAGCTGGATGCAGTACTCCAGGTGAGGTCTCACGAGAGCAGAGTAGAGGGGCAAAATCACCTCCCTCAGCCTGCTGGCCACACTTCTGTTAATGCAGCCCAGGATACGGTTGGCCTTCTGGGCTGCGAGCGCACATTGTCGGCTCATGTCCAGCTTTTCATCTATCAGTACCCCCAAGTCCCTCTCTTCAGGGCTGCTCTCAATCCTGTCATCCCCCAGCCTGTATTGATACCGGGGATTGCCCTGACCCAGGTGCAGGACCTTGCACTTGCCCTTGTTGAACCTCATGAGGTTCGCACAAGCCCACCTCTCAAGCTTGTCCAGGTCCCTCTGGATGGCATCCTGTCCCTCGGGCATGTCAACTGCACCGCTCAGCTTAGTGTCATCTGCAAACTTGCTGAGGGTGCACTCAATCCCACTATGTCATTGATGAAGATATTAAACAGCACTGGTCCCAGTACGGACCGCTGAGGGACACCACTTGTCACTTATCTCTATGTGGACATTGAGCTATTGACCACTACCCTCTGGATGTGACCATCCAGCCAATTAGCTATCCACTGAACAGTCCACCCATCAAATCCATATTCTTTCAATTTAGAGAGGATATTGTGGGGGACCATGTCAAAGGCCTTATAGAAGTCCAGATAGATGAAATCTGTAGCTTCTTCCTTGTCCACTGATGTAGTTACTCCATCATAGAAGGCCACTAGGTTGGTCAGGCAGGACTTGCTCTTGGTGAAGCCATGCTGGCTGTCCCAAATCACCTCCCTGTCCTCCATGTGCCTTAGCATAGATTCCAGGAGGATCTGTTCCATGATCTTCCCAGGCACAGAGGTGAGGCTGACAGGTCAGTAGTTCCCAGGGTCCTCCTTTTTACCATTTTTAAAAATGGGTGCAATATTTCCCTTTTTTGCAGTCCCCAGGGACTTCACCTGACTGCCATGACTTTTCAAATATCATGGTGAGTGGCTTGGCAACTACATCAGCTAATTTCCTCAGGACTCCGTGACGCATCTCATCAGGACCCGTAGACTTATGTATGTTCAGGTTCCTCAGGTGGTCGCGAACCTGATATTCTCTTACAGTGGGAGGACCTCTGCCCCCCTGATCCCCATCAAATGGTCCATTGACTCGGGAGGTGTGAGGAGAGAGGTTGCCAGTGAAGACGGAGGCAAAGAAGTTGTTGAGTACCTCATCCTTCTCCTTGTCTGTTGTTCCCAGCTTGCCACTTTTTCTCATCAGAGGGGGTACGCTTTCTTTAACCTTCCTTTTCTGGTTGAAAAGCCCTTCTTGTTATACTTTGCATCCCTCGCCAGGTTCAGCTCCAGCCGAGCCTTGGCCTTCCTGATCCCATCCTAACACAACTGGGCAGTGTCTCTGTACTCTTCCCAAGGTACCAGTCCCTTCTTCCACTGCCTGTGCATTCTCTTCTTGCCCTTTAGTTTGACCAACAGGTCATGGTTCAGCGATGCTGGCCTCTTCCCTTCCTTGCCTGATTTCTTGAATCTGGGGATCGAGAGCTCTTGTGCTCTGTGGAAAGAGTCATAGAATCGTAGAATCGTTAAGGTTGGAAAAGACCCTTAAGATCATCGAGTCCAACCGTTAACCTAGCACTGCCAAGTCCATCACTATACCATGTCCTCGAGCACCACATCTATCCGTTCTTTAAATATCTCCAGGAATGGAAACTCAACCACTTCCCTGGGCAGCCTGTTCCAATGCTTGACCACCCTCTCGGTGAAGAAGTTTTTCCTAATATCCAACCTAAACTTCCCCTGGCGCAGCTTGAGGCCGTTTCCTCTCATCTTATCACTTGTTACTAGGGAGAAGAGACCGACCCCCACCTCACTACAACCTCCTTGAAAGTCCTTAAAGACCTGCCAGCTCTGTTCTGCTCCCTTGTCCCTGAGGGCCATTTCCCAGGGAGTCCTGTTGATTAGCTCCTTGAAGAGCTGGAAGTATGCTTTCCTAAAATTCAGCGTCCTGACTATACTCTTCTTTGTTGCCCAGGATGCCTGCATTGGTGTAGAGGCACTTCAGCTGGGCTGTCTTCTGTGTCACCTTCTTGGAGGAGCACCCCTTGGTTCCCTTGAGGAATGTCTCTGATATTTGCCTGTTGGCTCCTATTACCTCAAGAACACCCTGCTCATCCCCATAAGACTTCGACTGTGCTGCAGTGTCTCCAGCACGCCTCAGGCTGAGGGCCCCTGCTAGCATCCCATCCCTGGCTAGTACCCCGTCCCTCTAACCATAGTGTGCCATCCCGCTCCTTATCACAGGCAAACCTGATATGGACCCTCTCTCCCTTCAAATCTAGTTTAAAGCCCTGTCAATGAGCCCCGCAAGCTCCTGAGCAAAGACCCTCTTCCCCCTTTGAGAAAGGTGAATCCCATCGGATGCCAGCAAGCCTGGTGCCGTGTAGGCCATCCCATTGTTGAAAAACCCAAAACTGTGACATTGACACCAGCCACGGAGCCATGTATTAATGGACTGGATCTGTTTGCTCCTCTCAGTGTTCCTGCCCGCAACAGGAAGGAGGGAGGAAAAAATAACCTGTGCTCCCAATTCCCTCACCAACCGTCCCAAGGCCCTGAAGTCTCTCTCGATAGCTTTTGGACTATAGGTTGCAGTTTCCTCTCCACCTACAAGGAAGATCAATAACGGGTAGTAGTCTGAGGGCTGTACCAGGCTGGGAAGTTTCCTGGTGATGTCCTTAACCCAGGCCCCAGGGAGGCAGCAGACTTCCCTTTGAGGAGGGTTTGCACGGCCTGTTGGACCCTCTGTCCCCTTCAGAAGGGAGTCACCTAAAACTATAACCCTTCTTTTCTTCCTCGTGGAGGTGGTCGTGATACAGGGCATAGGCCTTTCTGACCTTGGTGACACCTCTGCTGTAGATGGACTGTCATCCACATCATCCATGGACTGGCTTTCCACATCCAGAGCCTCATACCTGTTGTACAGAGGCAACTGGGACGGCAAGCTGAGAAAGGAAGGGGTTCGCCTGCCACCCCGAGTGCGAACTTGCCTCCATTTATTCCTTTCCTTTAAGCTACTGCCTTCAGCCTGGTGGGCGAAGGATAAAGGATCCCCTTGATCTTGTTTTTTGTCTAGTGGCCGTTCCTGTCTCTGGGAGGGCAGAGCATGGGTCCACCAGTCTCTCTCTTTCTCAGCCTCCCTGATGCTCCTTAACCTTTCTACTTCCTCTCGTAGCTCTGCCACCAAGCTGAGCAGATCATCCACCTGTTCACACCTCACACAGCTTTTCTCACCACTGCCAGCTGTTACCAGTGAAAGGCTCTGGCACTCTCTGCAGCCTGAGACCTGGATGGCTGCATGGTTTGTTGGGAGCACAGTTTGGGTTGCCACATCCATTCTGGTGGTTGTAGAGGACATGGCCTTCTGCTGGGTGGAGACCATAGCTGAGCTCCTTCTGAGAGGGTGATGACCACTGGCTGAACTTACCTTTTGAGATGGCAGAGCTTCAGTGCCCTGCATGCACACCCTGCCTGAGCAAACTGCCGCGCAAACTGCTGCGCCACGCCCTGCCTGACATGCTGCGCTCCTTGTCGCTTGCGCTCCCTAGGGGCCATTTAAATCTCCTGCTGTTGGTCCTGGCTATGCCCCCCGCGGCGTCAGCCTCACTCGCAAGAGGTGGCGGCTCCTGGAGCGTCGCATCCGCAGGTTTGCTGGGCTCCAGGAGCGCCCCCCCTTAGCCTCGTCGCCTCGTGCTCAGCCGTGGAACTCACCGTTGCCACCGCTGTGCTCCTCGCCAACTGAGTTTAATAGATAAAGCAATAGCTGAGCACACAAACAAAGCAAAATAAGGAATTCATTCACTATTTCCGTTTTTGGCAGGCAGATGTTTAGCCATATCCAGGAAAGCAGGGCTTCATCACATGTAATGGTTACTTTGGAAGACACATGCTGTAACTCTGAACATACCCCACTTCCTCCCTCTTCCCCCAACTTTTATTGCTGAGCATGATGTCATATGGTGTAGGACATCCCTTTGGTCATTTGGGGTCAGCTGTCCCAGCTGTGTCCCCTCCCAACATCTTGTGCCCCCCTAGCCTACTCTCTGGTGGGGCAGTGTGAGAAGCAAAAAAGGTCTTAATGTTTTCCAAATACTGTTCAGCAAAAACTAAAACATCAGTGTGTTATGAGCACTCTTTTAACCACAAATCCAAATCATAGCACCATATGAGCTACTATGAAGAAAATTAACTCTATCCCAGCCAAAACCAGTACATAGCCTTACAAATATTACCTATTTCATCCCCCTCCTCACTCCCTTTTAGTAGCATCAACTGTGAAATAGATTTCTGTGTCCTTGAAGTTAGGAAAAGGGAAGGGTAAAATGAGGAAAAGGTGAAACATCATGTGGGGGGCAAAATTCTTCAGACTTGCATTTTATATGTGAAGCCACTTCTTGCTGCCTCAGTGAAAAGCTCAGTACTTCATGTACAGTGTTAAAATATCAACATAAGATTTTTGTCGTTGTGTAGGTGGCAGGGTATGATTTTCATTGTGAAACAGTGCTACTGCTTTGATGTGGTTTTGATGGTCTAAAATTTTTGACAGTACAGGATTTGTAGCTGGAGATAAAGGTTTTCACCAGCTGGTGTATATGAGAATATTAGCCACACAGACACCCAAACAGTTCTTTATATCTGAAATAGAAGCAGCAGATATCAAAGCTTTATAAGTCTCAAAAAATTGTTTAGAGCATGTTTAGTTATGCACTGGGCCATCTCTGAAAGGAAACACAGCTGACACTGAGAACTAGAGTAGGTGTCAGTAGCGGGAGAGAGAGAAAAAGGTGGTAAGGTACAGTATTTGTTCTACCTGTTGCCAAGTCTGATGTTTCTACTTCATATCTGAAGTCTGTCTATTTATCCAAGCGTATCAATATGTCTGATGAAAATGCATGGTCTTTACTTACAAACACACCACAGTGAGAACACTCTTCTGGAAGGTAAGATGTGTATTCAGATTTCATCACAAAGAGTAATTTTCTTACTCACTACATTCATTACATCCTCAAAGAGGAGTAAAAAGGAAACATTGCATCCTTTACTTCTTTTGTAAAAGCAGTAACTCAAAATTTCTGTTTCGCAGTTAATGTTTCCTTTTTTTCTGGAATGATTTTTTTCTACTTATAAGAATTAAAAGAAAAAACAATATCAGCTGCACAAAGCAGCTACCTTCACATCCCTAGTCTTAAATGCAAAGCTCTATCAGATCTCAATTTGTTTCTAATAGATGTAAGATTATGTTACATTCCACTTATTGATTTTAGCAACTTTTATATACAAGTACTGTTTAGAACATGAAATTCCAGAGGCATTAGCTCATTTTGTTAAAAGGTGATGAAAAATTCTACTTGTCTTGGATCAAAACTCTATGTATAGTGACACTTCCATATGAATTTAAGTTTCTTTGTGTTACTTGTGAAAAGTTAATAATGCTGATGATATTAAAGATGTAATCACTACAGCCAGCTGATTACAGGCAGGCTACAGTTTGGGTCTTGAAGATCTACTGTCAGAAGTGTTCATGTAGCCCAGTGTGAAAGTGAGGTATCACGTTGATCTGGGAATGTTTATCCTAGAGAAGGTTCAGAGGGGATCTCATCAATGTATATAAATACCTGAAGGGAGGATGCAAAGAGGATGGGGCCAGGCTCTTTTCAGTGGTGCTCAGTGACAGTACAAGAGGCAACAGGAACAGACTGAAACACAGGAGGTTTCATCTAAATATCACGAAACACTTTTTTACTGTGAGTGACAGCACCAGCACAGGTTGCCCAGGGAGGTTATGGAGTCTCCATCCTTGGAGATACTCAAAAGATGCCTGGACATGGTCCTCGGCAACGTGCTCTAAGTGGCCCTGCATGAGCAGGGGCGTTGGACCAGATGACCTCCAGAGGTCCCTTCCAACCTCAGCCATTCTGTGATTATGTGATTCTGTGAGATTCTGTGAAAACCTGAGTATTTCAAACAAAGATAAGAAATGGCTAAGTTTGACAAAGAAATGCCTGAACTTGCAGCACTAAGTAAAAAATAATCCAACAGTATAAAGTGATAATAACAAGAGAAAAAGCCAAAAAAATGTCCCAAAATACTGCCAAGATTCTTTTGCTATATTCTGCTAAGAATTGTAAGGAGTCATGCAAAAAAGTTCCGATGCACTGGTATTGAAACACTCATGGCAAAATGTCAGTCTTGAAGAAAAAGATCCTGAAACTACAGCTTGACAGAATAAAATATTTTCCTTCCCTTAAGATGACTTTGTTTCTAAACCATTGTTTTGATTTCACTCTAGTTGCCACTTTAACTATAAATTACTTACACCAACTGATATTGGCAGAAAGAAAAAATATTTTGTTTTATATTTAATTATAAGCCATAATTCATATGTTTCAAGTTACAGTGGAATATAAATCATCATGAGCTACAATAAAGAATAGTAATATATGATTGACACATAACCTTTCCTGGGAAATGGTGTACACTTCCAATGTTTGTGGGATTTTTTTGTTTGGTTGCATTTTTCCCCCACCAGGCAGTGTTTTCAAAATATTTAAAATATTTTATGGGGTAGTAATTGTGTTTGGATCAGCTATTCCATGAATAAGTAAGCCTTTTCTTGAACAACGGGAGATAATATTTCTATATTATTGCAAAATAAGGCTGCATTTAAAATACTGTATTGCATCCAAACACAAGCTGATAATTTCATTCAAGACATTTTTGTCCTTATGTGTCGAAGGCTCCAAAATGTCCAGAAAAAGGTAACTAAAAGAGGATAATGAAAAGATGAAAAACTTTTCTTTAAATTTTAGCAGATGAAGGGTCACTTAATCAATCCATGCTTCCTCCTTATTATGCCACATGCTTGCAATAAAATCTCTCTCTCTCTTCCCATTCCTCCTGCCCCCTGTTCCTCTTCATTTGTTACTGTTTTTATTTTCAGGTGTTTTTATAAGAAAATGAACTTATACTTTATTTCTTCTAATAAATTTTGAACATGGTGAATCTTGATCAAATTTGACAGAAAGAAATTTGAAAATGTGTTATATTTTATGATATCATGAAAATATTGCCTAAGTAGGCTAGAGTGACCTTTTTTATCATATTCACAGAATAAAAGCTAAGCGTTATGTCAAACCACACTGAACACCAGAAAGTCTCCATAGTAGAGCATCATTATAGATGCCCAAACCACAGTAAAAGCCTAATCAGTGCTTGCACCTTAGATGTTATGAGTGCATCAAGCCCCAAGCACAGTTTCAAGTTACAGTTTTTAGATACTCAGGGTATCTAAACAAGGAAACTATGTGGTTTTTATTTTGCTACCAACAAAACCTACTTGCTTTTCTCAGAATTCAAACTAGCATATGATACTGAAACAGTCTTTTAGCTTTGCTGATCTTAGATACACACTTTCTTTTCCATTCTAAGTTAGTCAACATGTTCAACTTTAAACAAGTAGCTAAACTGAAAAACAAAGCAAAGCAGAACAGAATCAGCTTTTCAGTACTGAAAAATGTATCCACTTTAATTCTGGCAGCTAATTTTTCTTTTGAGAGCTCCATTTTGTGTTTACATTTTTCACAGCTTCTTCAAAATCTATTTACTGTAAACTTTACTGATCACACTCTTCACAGCATTATTGTTGGCCATCAAACAGAGAAACCCAATCTGTCAAAGAGCAAGAATTATGTGGCATGAACTCCACATTACTTATTTTCATCAGTTTTCAATCCTCCATATATATTTTGAAGGACAGATTGATATATTTATTTTTTGCTTAGCAAGACAAAGAGGAAAATTAAACTTCTGCAGTATTACCGGCTCATAGCTCTCCAATCTCTCAAAACCGTTGAAAAGATAGAGACGAAACTACACAAAGCATAGAATTCTAATAGGTAAATTAATACACCATTAATTGAGAATGGCTTCATATACCCTGAACTTTGCAATACTGTAAATCAGGAAAAAGATCTTCATTGGTGACATCTCATTATCAGTGATGTCACATGCCAAATATACATTAAGAAAACATGAAGCTTATGATTTACACTTTTTACTGGTGATAATAATTTTAAAAGCTTAAAGATGGGTTCTGTTTTTTTCAACAAAGTTGGTTATAAGTAAAGTTGGTTATAAAGTTTATTCTGATAAAATTCTAATGGAGTATAAAAAGATAGTATTTTAAGGTTAAGCTCAGTCTTTTTTAGGACATGGTATGAAAAAAATAACTCAGTTCCTGAATTACAAAAATACACAGCTATGCTCTTAAGAAAAGAGGAGACATTTTCTAGTATGACTGTATAGAAATTTTCAGTGAGTAATGACTGAATTCTCACAAGCACATTTCTGTAACATACAGCAAGAGTAAAATGGAGTGAGAAACAATTAAAAAAAAAAACCACCAGGAACTGTGGATCACTATCTTAACATCTGTGTTAGAGGACTAGAATATGTTAGAAATAATTTAAGGCACTTGTAATAATGCCTTAATAATAACTTGTAATTTGAGATACTATTTGTAATTTGTGTATGCAACATTTAAAAAACAAGTCATGATCTGAAATGACAAGTTCCTAGATGGTGTGGCAGAACATATTGACCAGCCAGTTGAATAGAAACAAGTTTGGAGTATGTAAGAAGACATTTTTCTGGAATAAGAATTCTTATTATACATTATTTTGAGGGGATTCTGTATTAATCAGGCCTTATAATTGGCTGTATGAGAAGAATAGATACTATTCTCATCCTTTTTTCTGTGAACAAGATATGAAATAACCTTGAGTAGTCCTTTGTCATAACACTACTATGATTCATAATGCTGTCTCACTGAGGCCTCTTATTTAGCCTCTTATATAAGTGTTTAACTCCTGAAATTAAAAAAAATGAAATGATCTTCAGAACCTCATGAATAACAGAAGTATACTGAAGACCTGACTGTAGCGGACACTCTTCACAGGGAGGCAATAAAAAAATTCTGCCTTAGACCTACCCAAATTCATGGCTTCTACTATCATGAAATTGGATGGGAAGTTATGACAGGAACAAATGTATCAACATGAATAGACACATTTTGGCAAAATAAAAGCAGAACAGTATTCTGACTTTGGAGATGGGCAGCAATTGAATACAGTTCTTTAATGACAATCTTTTCAGAAACCTTCAAAGAAACAGGAATATAGCCATTGATTAAGTACGTGGCTCCTGAAACAATAATTTTGCAAAAGTGGAAGTATAAAATATTTAACAAAGATTAGAATTATAAAGCTCCACTCAAACCTGAGAAGTAATATCTGTCACACAGAATAGAAACATGCATAACTGTGCAATGTTTGGGACTGTCGAAGCAGTCAGTTTGACCAAGGAAAAGTGTAGAAACCTTATGATCAAAGGTATTCAGGAATCAAACCAGAGAGTTATGTTCAAACCAGATTTTTTTTATAGTAAGTGATCATTCAGTTCTTTCTGAAACTGTAGAAATTAAACTTCTTTTATGGCAGATGATGAAAAGCAGGTAATGGCATACATGAAAATCCTCAATATACAAACATATGTCAGTAGCAAAAAAGTATTCTTTTTATAATATGAATTGAAAAGTATAAAATAGATTACCTGTCAAGAAAAAAGTGTAAAAATATCAACTAACCTGTTATTGTTTAAGTAGCAGGTGATTGTACACTCTGGAAATGTTATTGTGTTGAAAACAGTTAAAAAGATAACTCTTAATAGCAGTAGTGTGAAAAAAAACCCTGATTTTTCTAGGTATTTCACAGCATTTTAGTGAATTGAGAAAGTGGAAGGTGTAGAATATTTAGATATGAATAAAACATTTAAGTCTTTGGAAATTTACTTTTTTAATTTATTTAAATTTGTTTAATTTTTGCTAATTCTGTGAATATTTATGCTCCAGATTATGACAAGTGATCAAGTAAGTAAATAAATAAAAGGATAAATAAATAAATAAAAATGTAGCTAGAAGCCAAACTGCTTTCAAAGGAGAATTTCAGTGTCTGCTCTAGCTGAAATGAAGAAATATAGATCAAAGACCATAAAGACATAACCAGACAGGTCTGAGTCACGTTCAGTCTGCTTTGACTAGGGATCAGTCCTGCTTAAAGTTTTGATCATTGTACATCTAAGAGATAGATGAGGTTACATTTTTCAGTCATGCAGACTTGTGCAGACATTTCTTTGAATGCTTTCACACTTGCAAATTTTGAAGTAGAATTTAGCTCTTGCAGTTAAAACAACTGAATCAAGAACAGTGACAAATTTTAAACATTTTACAGCATGCTACTACCCTAGAGCAATTCCCATAAAAGCAGCCAACCTGCAAAGATAATAACTGAAAATTCCAAGGAACAAACCATGTCCATGATTGTTATGAAGAACAAAGAGTTTATTTTTAAGATGGGAATGTTAGAAACTAATACCCCAAACCAGCTCTTATTGCTACAAAAAACACCATGGAATCATTTGTTTTCCTTATAGCAGAATAGCTATTGAAAAATAAATAATTCAGTGGCAGCAAATAAAGAAGAGAGAGAAGAAACTCATTTCAATGTAGGCTCTATACTGAGAGAAAATCCAACAAGACATAATTGTTATACGCTGGATATTAACACACTCACAAAATAATCATCACTGGACAAACAAGCTTGGCAGATACAGCAACTTCTTACTAAAAATATTCCTGAGTAAACACTGTTGTAAATTAGAACTTTCTCTTCTTATTATTCATTTTCAGGATCCAGTGAAGCCTCTGAAGTCTTCTTGAGAGCAAATCTTTCTGAGGATTTTTCTCCCTGGAGCTGTTGTACACTTACGTTCAAATGTTAGTTGTGCTATGATATATTCCTCCTGAGGTCAAGTTTACTCTTTTCAGAAGGGGCTGGACTGCTGATACCAACAGACTACTGGCACATATGTGATCTATCTGTAAGGAAGGCTATAATAAGCCTTCCAATGCTCACAGAGCTATGAAATGCAATGAGCACTTCATAGATGACATATTCTTCCTGAATGCCCCTGTATCAGTCTGGAGAGTTATAGATAGAATATGATATTTCTTTGCTTTACTCCAAGGCTTAATCAGTCAGATTTACCTACCTTTGAATTTTCACCATTATTAATGTAGCTGTTATGGAAAGTGTTTCATGGAAGAATTTTCAGGAACACTCAACTTTATTTCAGGAAAAAAAGACTTTTTTTTCTACCTTAGCCTTTATAAACAACAAGGAGATTGACATTTTCTTGTCATTCTGGGGAACCCCAGAACAGGTGACCTTTGTTAGGTTATATAAACGTATAGATAGAAAAAATATATTTAACTGTCACTAAAAGAAACTGCAGCATAAGAAATGAAAGGAGTTGAACATTGAAAAAGGGAGCAGTCTTTGTAAAGACAAAATGTGAGTGTAAAGGCTACTTAACGGTACCTCTTATGTACATGAATATATACATACATGCATGCGTGTCTGTATGTGTGTAGCTGAATGAGAAGATGTGTGCTAGGAGCACACGTACAGTGTTCCAACAGAAGATGGGCAGTCAGACCACAAGACCAGACCAGAAGGAGTCTAAAGGAACCCTCCCTCCTGAATTGTGCTAGCATGTCCATCAGCTCCCGAGCACCTGATCTTCACACTCGCTTGCGTTATACTATTGATCAAAATGGAAATGTAGACAAGACCCTTGAGGAGCATGAGAGTCTGGTTGGTGGTGTGGAAGAAATTAATTAGGAATAGAGGAAGAGGAAAAGGAAAATACAGAGGTGAGAACTAGGGATAAAGCAAGTCTTAAATTGCTGCTTTCTAGCAAAGGAGATTATATTTTTAGTGATGAATTATATAATCTTTTAATGCTGATATTTGTTGATTTTTATAGTTTTGTAAGCCTGTTGAATAATAAAAGATTTTCAGGTAAAAGGATTTCTACCATGCCGGTTCCTAATAGTTGATGTTCTGTTTTCTCTGATGGATCAAAAAATTTCTTCCCTTTACATCAGATTAAGTACGTACATATGTGCAGGGTCAACGCTTTTTTCCTGAAGATGACCAAAACTTTATCTGGGAAGTCAGTGGCTATGTGTGATAATTTTTTTGTTGCTGGGGTTTTTTATGCAGGAAATATCATTCATTTTCTAGCTTTACTTGCAATCCACGCTATGCGTATTTGCAATTAAAGCTGTGTTTATGACAACACTGGCAGCAAACCTCAAAGATTTTTTAAAAATACTTGAGCTATAAATATCATTAAAAAAATCAGAAGTCATGAAAATAAATATAATTTGTTCAAATAGATAGTAAATTTACTTTTTTAAAGGAATACAGGGCAAATTTTGTACAACCGCACCTTTTTGTAAGGAATATCTTATTTCAGTCTACAACACTTCAATTTCATATTGAGAAGTAAAAAAAGCATGTGTGTGGTCTTAAGCGAAAGTTCTCATTTCTGTATTCCTTCAAAATTGTCTTGCAACAGTCTGGGAGTAAGCTAATGAACACAGAATAAAACTTCTCATTTTTCATTTACAAAGTTAAAGTGTATATTTCAAAACTCCTCCCAATTTTAAAGATAGTTTTACTACTAGTGATTGTTATGGGTTAAGCAAAGAAAATAGCTCAGAGTGTAAGCTATATCGAAAAGAGGAATATACTTGCTATGAGTTTATCATACGTCTACAGCAATGTTTTTCAGAGTGTTCTGAGAGATGATGTCTCCACATGGCCTTTAAGAAAGAGGGCCTATTCAGTTTTTACAGGGATTAACTGATTTTGTAAAATAACATAGAAACAAGCAAGAGAAGTAAAAACAATGGAAATGCTGACTAATATGTTTCCAAAAAAAGGAAATCTTTTCCCGCTAGTTTTTTTTTTTTTCCCCTGTCCATTGTTAGAAAATAGGTTGTTTGTAGAGGAAATTAATTAAATTAATTAATTAATTAATTAATTAATAAGTCTAAAGCAGTAAGCTGAACTTTAGTGATCTCCAAGTCAATATAGTTGTCCAATTTTGCAGAAAACTATCAATTTATTGCAATAATTCATGTTAAGGCATTTAAGAATTGGAAATGTTAGGGCTAACAGTGCTTTGTGACCTTTTTTTATTCTCTTTTGAAGTCCAAGAACAGTGGAGAGCACTAGGGCACAAAACTGATTGTTCCAGCATGTATATTTGACATCTGGTAACACCTAGAAATGGTTGGAATCATTATCTTTTGCATAAGATAACTGAATTAAAAAATGCCCTTTCCATCTTGTGCTGGACATATTCTTCAATCTTATAGTGATTTTTTTATTAGCCAGGGTTGCAAAGGATTCATATGAAGCAGATAGATAGATAGGTTTGAGACAGGTTGGTTTATTTATACAGGATAATGATAATCTTGCATAGGATATTTCTTCATGAGATGCTTTCTCAAGATCATTACTAAAAAGAAAATCGGATGCCAATTTTGGTTTTAGATTGGTTCTTACTGCTATAATTAATATGACGTTGGTGAATTTTGTGCAGTTTACAGTATTTTATCAGTAGAAGTGTTAAGTATAAATACCACAAATTTTCAGCGCTGTCTGATGAATAAAATGACTGAGTATTTTCCCAAGGAACACTGGAAGATGTATAATTTACACGGTTTCTGAATATTAAAGTGATAATCTAGTGTTACTGGAGGAAAAATTAATTGAATATTCTGCAAGTTGGCAAGACCTGTAATTATAATTTTGGATGCTGATGCTACCATAGAAAAGTAAAAGCAAACTGTAAGAATAAATGTGAATCAACTTGAAGTTGTTGACTGACAATGATCGGCAAAAACCAAATGGTACCTTCTGGTACAATGGTTTTGCATGTAGGAGCAAGAAATACCTAAAATAAATAAACTAAAGGCTACCTTTTTTGGTATTAGAATATTCATAAACTTTCAACAATTTAAGAACACTCCATAAATATATACTTCTACCAGCAACTGTTTTTCGAAAATTTCTATGAATTCTCTAAAACAGTGCTTTACCGATTTGGTCCATAGTTTGCAGTTTAAATTACAAAGAATTTTATAAGAATATATCCAACTAGTGCAGCTTAGGGATTGAGCTAAGGCACAATAATGGGCCTTCAGATAAGGGGAACTATTCTTTGCTCTCAAAAACAGCAAAAGAAAATCCAGATCTAAACTCACAGTAGAATATAAAATAACATGTGGAAAAATGTTGAAATTTACCATAAAATAAAAAATAATTAGGGATTTAAAACTGCTCCATCATTATTGTACTGAACTATTTTATTTAGTAAACTACTATGTTACTGGTGTTATTACAGTTAAGAAGACATTCATCTTGCCACACTTCAGAATTCCAAAACATAATGCTCTAAATCCATGTTAATCTCCATCAGGACAACCAACATCATTGTTTTAAATGTTCATTTTAAGGAGTGGTGATTAACTCTGCAGAGGTGCCATTTTCTTACCATTCACTGTAGGAAGCTCGTGGCTCAATTTTTATACTAGTCATCCAGAGCATAAAGAAGTATCCAAATTTTGGCCTTCAGTGCAATGTACCGATCCCCTTACTTGTCTGTTCTTGGAGATCCCATAAGAATAGGGACATCACAAGTAGATTTCAAGAAATGTTTTGACAGTGATGGATGTCCTTTCTCCTTAAAAGCTTCAAAAACTAGCATGTGTGTTTATGCTTTCCATGATAGTTCTGGGGAGTCACAGCTGTGACCATACAGACTAACTGTGCTGTGAATGCAAAACAAGCCAGTGAAAGAGCAGCAGAGATTTTATGCCTTCCTTAGAATCAGGAAAAGGTATGCAGCTTGCTCAGCTGGGAAATCAAATATCCCTGACAGAAACTGCTGCGTCAAGGACCTTCAAGGATCTGAAGATTCTTCACAGCACGAAGAGGTCATTTTAGGGATGGTTGGTCATTTGAAGTGACTGGTTAGTAACTTGATAACTGACAATTATTTAGATGAGACAAAGCAGGAAAATTTAAAATTTTAAAATAAAAAAAAGAAACCATTAAAATGTAAAACACCAAATGGGGTAAAATAACAGACATGGTTAGTATATGCTATCTTTTAGTAATTCCCTACTTGCTTGGACTTCCTGGATTATTTAGAAATGTTCTACTATGTCAGAAGGATATAACTGGCTGACTGCAAACATGCAAGCAAACAAGGGTAGTCAACTTACTGAATTGTCCCACATTTTGAGAAAAACTACATTCTTCTGTCCTTTTCCTAAACATAATTTTTTTTCAAAGGCCTCCCAATGAATATACTTAATTTGTGCGTTCTAGAAGAAAGAAGGAAAAAAAAAACCCACTGTATTTTTTAAAGCTACATTAACTCATCAGTACGGTCTTTTTAGAACAACCCCTCCCCAACTTTCTGCATTTCTTTACTTCATCTCTGTCTTTGAGACCGATACACACTGAATTACCAATATCTGACAAGATCTATATACCATACATTTTTTAAAAAATTTTCTTCTATAAATTAAACCCTGAAAGCTCTACAGAGGGTAACATACTCCCTATATTAAATCTTTAGTTCTTACAATATAATTTTGCATGTATTCACTAGCATACTATCATTTGCATGTGTATGAGTTTGTGTGTGTATATACAAGACAAGGTAGGTGGAATAGAGAAAATATATTTTCTTACAAAATGGAAATAATTTTTCCTCAAGCTATACTAAAAGCAGAACTGGAACTATTCAGACTGAATGAACTTTCTAGAGTGTAGTCTATGGATGTATTGCAACTGCTTCAGTGTGCCCATGATACTTTTCTTCTAGTATTCTTCTTGCTATGTGATTCATATCCCTGGTTTTCAAAGTGCCTATGTATGCTAAGAAAAATGGACAACTAAAAATAATGGAAAATAATAATATTATTTTTTAAAGTCTCTTCTGAAAAATATTTTTTTTTAAATTTACTTCTTAATAAAAGAAAATATAAGATGTGAATTTCCGATACTTAGAAATATGATGAAGTTTTCTATCTCCAAGACCTATTTTCTTCAAGGCAAAAATTCACTTAACTTTATAGTCATTACTGTAAATATTCAAAGTGAAGAACTGTGATAAAATCAGACCTTATTGACTAGATATTACATGTAAAATATCCTTACTTCAGTAGGAATGCAGTTTGCATTAATACTCATTTTTGCTTCTTATTAAAATACCATAGCAACACTGCTAGATATTCAGTCTCCTTTCCTAGTATTTTTTCTGAAGGACACAAAAAGTGGCAGGTAGCAGATAGTGCAAGACAGTAACAAGAAATGCTAGATTATCAGAACATGTTAAGGTAGGTCAAATGAATCACAGAGATGGGTTATTGCTCATATTTCTGTGGTGTTCTGTCACTTAAGCTAGTCATCAAGATCTAGTCTATTGATGATTGCAGAAAGCCCATAAAACTACTAATAAAGAACTCTTATGCAAAAATTATTATATAAATTTCATTTGTAATATGACCAGATATGAATTTATAACAAACTAACAAGTTGAGCGGAAACATTGCAATACTCATGTACATGAGCAACTGATGTCATCTACCTGGACTTGTGCAAAGTATTTGACACTGTCCCTCATGACATCTTTGTCTCTAAATTGGAGAGACATGGATTCAACGGGTGGACCAGTAAGTGGATAAGGAATTAACTGGATGGTCTCGCTCAAAGAATTGCGGTCAATGGCTCAGTGTCCAAGTGGAAATCAGTGATGAGTGGCATTCCTCAGGAGTTGGTATTGGGACTGACGTTGATTAACATCTTTGTTGGAAACACGGGCAGTGGGATTGAGTGCACTATCAGCAAGTTTGCAGATGGCACCAAGCTGCGTGGTGCAGTTGACACGCTGGAGGGTAGGGATGCCATCCAGAGGGACCTTGACAGGCTGGAGAGGTGGGTCCCTGCGAACCTCATGAGGTTCAACAAGGGCAAGTGCAAAGTCTTGCACCTGGATCAGGGCAATCCCAAGCACAAATACAGACTGGGCAGAGAATGGATAGAGAGCACCCTGAGGAGAACTTGGATGTGTTCGTTGATGAGAAGCTCAACACCACCCGGCAATGTGTGCTTGCAGCTCAGAAAGCCAACCGTATCTTGGGCTGCATCAAAAGAACAGTGGCCAGCAGGCTGAGGGAGGTGATTCTCCCCCTCTACTCTGCTCTCATGAGACCTCACCTGGCGTACTGTGTTCAGCTCTGCTGCCCCCAACATAAGAAAGACACGGTCCTGTTAGAGCGAATCCAGAGGAGGGCCACAAAGATGATCAGTGGGCTGGAGCATCTCTGCTACAAAGACAGGCTGAGAGAGTTGGGGTTGTTCAGCCTGGAGAAGAGAAGGCTCTGGGGACACCTGATAGCAGCCTTCCAGTACCTGAAGGGGGCCTGCAAGAAAACTGGAGAGGGACTTTTTACAAGGGCACATAGTGATAGGACAAGGGGTAATGGCTTTAAACTGAAAGAGGGCAGATTTAGATTAGATATAAGGAAGAAATTCTTCACCATGAGGGTGGTGAGGCACTGGGACAGGTTGCCCTGAGCAGCTGTGGATGCCCCATCCCTGGAAGTGTTCAAGGCCAAGCTGGATGGGGCTTTGAGCAACCTGGTGTAGTGGAAGGTGTCCCTCCCCATGGCAGGGGGATTGGAACTAGATGGCCTTTAAGGTCCTTTCCAACCAAACCCATTCTATGATTCTATGATTCTATGACTCTATACTCGTTAATTTATTGTTGAAAATATTTATCTATCTGCTTCCCTTTATTAAAGACTAGTGGTGATAAAGGATGATGAAGATTTTTCTTTCTGGGAGAGGAAAGGGTGATAATTGGGAAATACACTGTCTGACCATCTTGCTAAAAAGTGACAGTCATTATACCTTCTTGCACATCATATATCATGCAATGTATTCATCTTTACCTAGAGAAATGGCAGTCCTTGCTGGCTTGAAGAATTCTAAGTGTCTTTTAGATTAATCATTATGCAAAAATAGTAAATGCTATTCTCTACCTCCCTGCTTAAATGCTAGGAACGGTAGATGTGAATCACAGCTAGATGTTTAAATGTATTAAAAGTCCTGTTATGTACAGATCTGAAAAATAAAAATAGGACTGTATTTCAAAAATTTTGTGTAATCTTCAAGAAAGAAGTGAAAGAATCTTAGTTCTATTATTAATCATTTTCTTGTTTGCTAGGCATTACATTTAATCCCAATACCTGAAAATCAGATTTACATGTTTTTGTTTTAAATAATAACATGACACAGACCACTGCATTCAAGTTACTGTTTGGAAGACTGTTCAGAATTTGTCAATGAAATGGAAAATCATTAAAGAAAACAAATATATATCCAGCCCCAAAACTCCCCACTGATACAGCAGTCTTTAGGAAACTTGGAGGAAAATGTTCTTAATTGCTGTTTTGTGTATTTTCAGGTATTCAGCCTGAGATCTAAGGAGTCATATATTGAACTGTCTTTTCAATGATTATTTATATCCTCAGACTAAGAAAGCTTAAGAGAGATTAAAAAGACTTGCCTCAGAATGATCGTAATATCAGCGCTCGTCTGAAGGCATGTTCAGATCCCTTCCCTGGGCCAGGAAAAACAAAGTGTAGATGTAAAAGACAAGGAACACTATGAAAGCACCTCAAGAGTAATTACAAGTCTAGAAAATATGATCTAGAGAAAAGATGGAAAGATTCATTGCTATATAATTTAGGGAAAAGCATAATAAACAAATACATAAGAAGTTGAGTCAAAGGAAATGGAAAGAATTATTCTTCACATCCTTAGAGCAGGAAATGTAAACTGCAGAAAAAATCATTTGACATCCATCTTGGGAAAAAAAGATGGCTAAGAATGACACTATTGGAGCACTTTAAGGAGCCTGCAGAGGTGTCATTGCTTTATAAACAATTTAGACAAAATTTTGTCAGAGTTTCCATATGAGCAAGGTATAGTAGAACCTTGTTTAGAGGGAAGGAATTAAACAAGCTCAGGAAGTAACTTCCAGCTCCACTTACTTCCAGTCTACAAATCTGAGCAATCTGGGCCTTTCACATTCTGATAACATACTTACTTGTCAATTTAATACTTGTAATTTTTGAACTTTTTATTTTATGTTCCATTATTTCTAACAAAAAAAAAAAAAAAAAAGGTTTTTTTTACTCCTTCTAAAACAACATGAGAGAATTTGAAATCTCAGTTTAATGTTACTTGAAAGCTATTTCCCACTTAAGCTACAGTGAAAATCAATATCTTTTTTTTTTTTTTTTTTCTTTAAAATGGTATTTCCTGTTAGCTTGTGTGGATGTGCCGAAACCATTTAAAATAAAATCTGTCCCAGTCTATAGGCAATTGAAAAAATAGCTCCAAGGAATGCAAATTGCCACAGTTATTCTAACAGAAAGCTGCTACTTTGTAGCAGTAAGCTTTCTCCAGTACCTCAGCTTGTGGTCCTATGGGGACCTACTACTACTATGCTGTGATCAGCATTTTAGAGTGGCTTGATTAGATGTCCTGGTTTCAGCTGGGATAGAGTTAATTTTCTTCCTAGTAGCTCGCATAGTGCTGTGTTTTGGATTTAGTATGAGAATAATGTTGATAACACACTGATGTTTCAGTTGTTGCTAAGTAGTGGTTATACTAAATGAAGGACTTTTCAGCTTCCCATACTCTGCCAAGAAGCTGGGAGGGAGCATAGCCAGGACAGCTGACCCGAATGGGCCAAAGGGCTATTCCATACCATGTGACATCATGCTCAGTATATAAACTGGGAAGACTTTGCCAGGGGGCAGTGATCACTGCTTGGGAGTGAGCTGGGCATTGGTTGGTGGGTGGTGAGTGGTTGCATCACTTGTTTTTCCTGGATTTTGTTCCTCTCTCTTTTTTGTTGTTTTCCTTTTCACTACTATTATTGTTATTATTATTATAATTGTTAAACTGTTCTTATCTCAACCCACAAGTTTTCTTACTTTTGCCCTTCTGATTCTCTCTCCCACCCCACTGGGGTGGCAGGGAGGGTGAGTGAGTGGCTGTGTGGTGCTTAGTTTCTGGCTGGGGTTAAACCACAACACTGGCTTTTCCCCAATTAAGGGCAATGATGAATTATTCTTGGCTTTGAGAAAGACCCAGACTGCCTCCAGAGAAGATTTAAGGACACTCTGCATCTCTACCTGACAGCTAGCACTTTAACAGAAGGCACCTGTAAATCACTCTAGGAAAATTATATAATGAGTTTGTAATATTTGGAGTGGGCAATAAGGTTGTAGGTTGCAAGTGAGGAAACAGAGAAAGTTAGAGACTTGTGAGTGGGAAAATATAATTTGTCCCTTTCCTGTGAATCTGGCAGAGAAGAAAGGAGGCTCTGAGTCTGGAATTTGGGTAGAAAGAGAACAAGGTCTCATATACTTAATTTATGAAGCATGTAGCTCTTATTACATGGAGGAATAGTTACTGCGTTTGGAAGTTTTCCAGCTAAAAAGTAAGTCACAGTATAGACTACTGTATTTCTAACTATGTTGGTTTCTCTAGTGGCTCAAAGAATACAAAATACTACAATTTATTACCTAGAAAGAGACCAGATATATTGAAGATTTGTCAGGATCAGCCTCTTATGCAGGTTTTTAATCAGAGCATTACCACATCCAACTCAGTGACACAGCATTTTTAAGAGAAAGAGGCAGGAACTGTATACTTTGTCTCTACGCTACTTTTAGTGCAATAAGAGTCCTAGCTGATGCAGCATTAAAAATATGCTGCACAAACTTTAGATCTTATCAGGACTAATTGAATTAAGCATTAAGAATTTGGATATTCAATATCTATAACGTTATTCCAAATGTTTTCGTTTTTCAGGCAATACCCATGACTTAGTTTTTTTTCTTTCTAAATCAACAATTACTTCACTTTGATTTGTTCCTGCTGACCAGCAATCTCCTACAAAACTATGTCTTAGAGATAGAGTATTTCTGATACGTAGTGTTGTGTGTATATATTCCTAGCTGGATGTGAGACCTTAAAAAGAAAGGCAAAAGAATCTTAGATTAAGGAATCTGAAACTAAGGGATATTAAAATTTCTGGACTATTTTGTACACCTCCTCCAACACATGAAATTATACCAAATACCCAATATTAAAAGAAAAAATAATTAAATTATTTTACAGTATAAATAAAATTGCATATCTCATTTTTTTAACAATTTTTAATGATATCTTGAAGTGCAGTATCTGTTACTCCTTTTGAACTAATCATATTTTCAGACTGATATAAATTCATGTACTGAGTCAATCTTATTCTAGGAATATGTTTACAACATTTTCCATATGCATGAGAATTTCTTCAGTGTAAAGAAAGCAACAAATCCTCCTTAAAGGAATAACTTAATTTCCTCTACAGTTTTGATTTAAAAAAAAAAAAAAATCGCACAGCAAATTATAATAAAATATCTAATAGTATTTCCCACCTAAAAAAAAAAAAAAACAAAACAAACCAAACAAACAAAAAAACCCCAATCTCAAAACATTTCTGCCTGTAATTAACATAAATGAATTACAGGAATGTGTGCAGCAGTTACCATTCTACCTAAAAAATCATGTTGACATTGAGTTCTCTGGAACATGTCCAGGTGTTCGTGAACTTTTACCATAAAGATTCAGGCAAGATTCATCAGGGAACTTTGTTTCAAAAAGTTACTAGGCTAGGAGCTGTCATGTAAATTATGGCATTATTACCAGTGGTGGCATGCATGTCAACATTAATTAAAACAAAAAACCCACACACACCCCGCCAAAAAAAAACCCACAACAAAAAAAAACCAAACAGCAAAACCTCTCAAGTCCCATAGAAAATATGAAAAAACCAGCACATTTCCCAGCTTTCCAAGGAACTCAGCACTACCCAGCTGTTCCCATTTAAAATTAATGTAATACTGTGAAATGATTCATTGAGAATTACCTATGGACTCAAGGCAATGGAACTGCAGCTCTTTACAAGCAGAAAATGGAAACCAAAAATGTTTTCTCATGCAATTTAAATCATTCATGATTCATCTTTATCCAAAGATAGATCAAACTGTTCCTTAATACACATCTATTTTCAATTTTTCATTTGTAGGCAATGATATACAGGGCGGGGGACAGGGGAAGAGGAAAGTAAAAAGAAAGGTCTAGTTTGTTATAAGTTGTTCCTCAGAGTGTTATCTCATTCAGGTCTCTGACAAAACGTTATTATAGGCTGCAAGTAAGTGTAAAGCTTTATATATATAGTTTTCTTTGTGCCAAATGAATATACTTTGTTTGAAAAGCCCTTCAAGTCACCTCAGTCTACCAGTAGTAGAATGCAGAAAAAAAAAAAGTTATTTTAAAATAAACAAGTCTTTCTGAAGACATTACTTTATTAATAAACTTTTTTCAAACAGTTTGTAGAGCATTGGATACCCATACATACTACCTGCAAGACCTATGCCAGTCAGAAATCCACTCTCCTTTAAAACTGCAGTATTAGTTCTTACATTATTTATGGGGTTTATAAAAGACATTCTCATTGAATTGTAGTATGCATTGTTATTCAACTGTCTCAATTAAGCCTGGAATGCAAAATATACTATTAACTATTTGTGGTTTTGAAATTTTACTTTTTTAATAGCTTCTCAGTAGTAATATTTGGGACAGGGAAATCTTCCTGCAAATGTAATATCAACCATTATGTTCTCCCTCACATTCATCTGTTCAGACTGTAAGCAAAAACCAGGGTAAAAGCAAATCTCTATTAAAAACTGAAATTCAGTTTTCTTTGTGTGACCACAATTTCATTTGTAAAAGCAAAGCAACAATGGGAATTTCTGCTGTATCTGAAATTCAGATTTACATAGATATATCACAGTCCACAGCATGGGATTAAGTTTAAAAAGTTATTTTATAGTATATTAACTTCTATAAAATCTCATGAAATATAGAAAAGCAATTTTTTTCAAGATGGCTACTTCAAAAGCGGGCCTTACACATCATATCATAGAACAAAGTCAGGCTGACCACATGTATCATCTAGTTGTAAATCAATTGAATGCATATTCAAGTTTATATCTTCATTCTTGAAAGGATATGTTAAGCAAAATCTAATAAGGAGTGAATTTACATAAAATATATTGACTTCATTACATGGAGTGTAAATATTCAAATGCATATTTAAGGCATTCTTCAAGAGTTCTAACTGAAAGACAGTATGAAAGCAAGCTGATAAGTGTGATCAATACTTATGAATATAAATGGATAGTGTATGACTGTGTCAGTAATTAACATTTATATGAGTTAGTATGGCCACACATGTATTAATGTACACATCTCAAATACCAGAGACATCAGAAGTTTTAGATACATTTAATCCATCAGTTATGGACTGGAAATATAAGCATCCAATTGTCATTCACAGAGGCACTGATGGGACAGGGAGCACATCACACATTATTGTAAGATGAAGATAAGTGCATAAGCCACAGTGATGGAGATAAGCTGCTTTGATTTCTGGAGGGCTTTCTTTCAGCACAAAAAAAGGTATTGAGAAGAAGTTTGCTGAAAGATAAAGCATAATTAGATAAAAGAGCAGAAAAATAACCACAAGCTTGATGCAATTTATAACTTAACTAAACTCCCAAGAACTTTTCAAACAGAAGATCTCATTTCACAAGTGATGAGCACTTCTGTGTTCCACAATACTTCCCCTTATTTAAATAATGCCATTTTCATTAACTCACTTGTTTTCATAACATGAGCAAAAATTAGGACTGTTAATTACTCTGAATTTACAAGGTAATTAATATATCCATGTTATGCAATAACTCAGAGAAAAATGCTGAAAAATTTATTAGTTCAAATATTGGAATTAAGAAGAGTAGGTGCAAATTTCCCATTTTCTGACACCTTGCATAAGTATGTTATGGTAAGCCTGTAATAATGTTTTCCTCTTAATTAATTACAGTCATATTTCATATCCAATTCTACCCTCAGTTAACTCACTGATGAAGAACTTCTTAACCTTGTTGCTGCAGGATCAGGGATTGGAAACGTCTGCATGCAGTTGAGGCCCCAAGCCATAAATCTTAGCGATACTAATGAGGATTAGATATCTAAGTACCTTCTGTGATGTGCTGTAAGGATGCAGATCATGTCTACTCTGAGCAAAGGAGTATGGTACAAAGATTTGAGCTACAAGACACAGTATTAGGCAGATGTGCTGGCTCATCTAGCTGAACTACCATGGCACTGAATAAAAATTAGGAAGTCCTTCCTGAACTCTCTAGGATAAAGATGGACCAACTTTGTAAAGAAGCGAAAAAGTCAACATAGAAATGTGGAGTGATGTATTTTGGGAGAGTAGACAGCCCTGCCTCTTCTGGGAAAGGAGAGAGAGACAACTGCTCATCCTGTCATTCATCTCTCCTGTGCTCTGGGACGTGAGGACAGTCTACCTTGCTGAGAAGGGATTAAAAGCAATGCTTTACATGGAAGGCAAGTGAGGACAAGAAGGACATTGATCAACAGAGAAAGATCCACTGTGTCACACATAGCTCACTACCTGAAAAAAATACTCCTAAGGAATCTCAAACAAACCACAGACCAATTGTGGCATTGTTTTTTAAATGCAATGATGTACCAAAACAGATCCAGAGTTGTGTATTTAAATTACTGGTTGTACTTACTTCATACATTAAAAGCCTTTAATTTGAGATTATTACTATGACAGTCAGACCTAAACTCATTAGAGTGTATTACATTTCATTTAAAAGACAAAAGTATGAAGTAGAACACATTTGCTGCCAAAGCTTTAAGGAAATCAGACTACTGTACTAACAAAAGTCACTGGTTATGCAGACAGAAGCAGTCTGTTGAAGTGCTAAACCACTTCTGACAGCATCTGCTCCTTCTGCAGGTGCAGAGAGAACATTTTATTTATTCTAAGTTATCTGAGTAGATAAATTCAATGACTAGTTTGCTCAAACTTGAGAAACCAAATGGGTATGAAAGAGAAAGAAAGCAATTTGTAGGCTATGCATACAAAGAGTGCAATAATGATATATACTGATCCTAAAATCTTAAAGGATAAAGTAACCAGAACTGTTAAGTTAGTTTGCTAACTACATGCAATGATATTTTTTCTAAATAAATCTCTAGATTTATTTAAACAGCTGTTTTTCTACCAAGTTCTTTAATCCTGAAAGACAACAATCTGCCCCTCAAACATATTTCTCCCTGCATATTTCAAGAACTTCTTACGCATTTCCTGTTCAGTCTTTTCTTAGCTTAGTTACTTAGCTTTGAAAATAAAACTTCTTTTTTTTTCCCACGTACAAAATGGTTGTTGCTTTTAACTAATATTGAAAACTCATGAGTGGTATCATTCCTTCACTTAGGCCCCTGGCAAAGATCCCACTGAATAACAGTGAATGGGCAAGACTGATTTCAAGAGTTTGTAAAAATCCCAACATTTATTTATCAAGAATTTTACAAGAACTTTTTGAGCCTTATTCTGCTTCCATTGTAGTCTATGGCAGTTTTTTCTAGGCATATTAATGAGATCTCAGAATGTTCTTCAAAGTTTAAGGAAAAGCAAGCAGGCAGAGAGAGAAAGAGAGAGAGAGAGAGAGACGAAACCTGCTTAGAGGAATAGAAAAATCATAGTGCAAATGTGACTGTAATAATAATTGTTAAGAAAAAAACTAGGGATAATGTGTGCAAAGAAAACAGCTCTGAAGATTAATATAAGCAAATAGATTTTTTTTTCCCCAAGTCTTTTTAAGGAGCATAAGTTATTGGTTGAACTTGTACGGCTTCTAAAAACTGTAGTAATTTATTGAAATGTGAATCAGCTGATGCAAAAATGTCATATAAGTTTTTAACTGTAGTATTAGGAAAGGAAGAAGAGTTCCATATTCCAGAAGACATAAATTTCACAGGAAGAAAGAAAAAATATGGAATTGAAATGAAGATCAAACCAGGATGAATGGTCTCACCCTCTGAAAGCTGCCAAAATGCCCAAGCCAAATGGAGTTTTAATCTGAAGTGAGCAGGAAAAAAAAATGGGCAACTGTTAGTAGTATATCCAAAAACTTATTGAGAGCTGGAAAAATAATGTGAGCAGAGAAAGTTAAATGTTGTCACAGTATGTAGAAAGTGATTTAACGTGGCTCTAGTAAAATATTCTCAGAAGACCAATAGCCTTCACTGCAGTATACTGAATATAAACTTGAGTCGGGTACAGCCTGAAAACACCAAGAGAGCTTTGACATTAATTAAGGATATTTAGCATTGATCTTTAATAAAGAAGTCTAGTAAATTGAGGGTAGGAAAGACGTTCTTTTGTTTAGATACCAAAAGGTATTGGTGAGATAGAAGCTATGAATATCCCTTAGAGTATGCTGCTTTTAGAGAAAGTTTTGCTATGAGAGAACCCCAAAGACCAGTAAATAAAGTTGATTTGTGAAAGGGTCGATAACAGAGGAATACAGTGCACCTGGGAAGGTAAAGAATTACAATTAATCGGAGAAAATGGAAAAACTCGTAATGAAAATATAGGTAATGAGTAATGTACTGACTCAGGAATTTGTGCTAGTGGAGTCAAATCTGATTGTTTTCCCCTTTTCCAGAGCATGTAAGTATATTCAAGAGTATACTTACAAGCAATGTGTGTGTATCATGTGCTCCTTCTTTAACAAAGATTTTTTCTGTACAAAACAGTGGATTTATTACAGTATAATGTCAGTGATACTTATAAGTGTTCAGGTTTGACTACTACTGGTGTTTTTATTGTAAAGCTGAAAATCCTAATACAACTAATACATGCATAGCAACATATATGATCACAGTGATGCCACTGTACTTTATTTATTTACATTTTATTTATAATTTATATTTCATAACATTATATGTTTGATACAGTTTCCTTTTTGTTATTGTGATGACTGTCATTCTGACTGCCTGCTTAAAAGGAGACAGATTTTAACTATGGGATACATTCTTCAACATCACTGGTAAACTTTGGGTTTTTTTCAGTTACTTGTACTGTATTTAGAGATGGCCAGCCTCCCACTGTCCACATCTGCTTTCAATTCACAAGCAGTTGGTGTAAGTCATGCTTCACCAGCATTTTGTTTGCTTGCTATTCTGTCTCGTCTGGGAAGCCATTATACGAAGTAATAGAAGCAGAAAATAGGTACGCTCCCTCTTTAAATTTTCAGCGGGGATCCTGCTTCTTGTAACTTCTGCAAATTGCACCATTAAATTGCATATGTTGGCCTGTTGGATACCCATAATTAAATAAATAAGGAAAAGCACCCATGAACTGACTAACTTACTAAAACTGCCAGTGAAATAAACCAGCAGACAATAGTACTTCCTAACTTTAATTTTTTTGTCTCGGTTCAACCAGCTCAAAAACTGGAAAGCTATGTAAAAATGCAGTATATCACGACAATTATATTTAGTGACACACATGCACACTACATATACATACAAGTTCCCTTTGGCTCAATACCCATCCTTCTTCAAAGATATGAGTTGGAAACTGTCAGAGTAATTTCAATGAATTGTTGCAAAGAGAAAAGGTAAATTTCCTCAGTAGAAAAAAGTGATCAAATAATGAAAATGGGCTAAATCAGTAATTTACAAATTTATTTATGTATTTCTTTCAAAAGTTTATTTTATGATATATCCAGTTTGTTCAAATAAAATTAAAAATGAAACAACATGAATTTAAACTCTGTAAGAAAAACATCCTAGAGTGTTTTTACATGAACAATTCCCTGATACAAAATATGATATAGCATATCTTCTTTTATTCTAGCAAGAACAGAGAAAATATTGGAATCCTTAAACTTTGAAGAACATTCTGAGATCTCATTAATTGACCTCTAGATAATAGTGATCCATTTGTGGCTTCAGAACAGATAGGGGGGGCAGTGCTGGCATGAAGGACAAAGCCATTGGCCCTGAACCATGCTGCTTTATTCAGCAAATTTGAGTTCTCAGAACTTTTTTTACAGCACAGTATCTACATTCCTGGAGGCTTTCCATAGAGAAATTAAAAATCAGAAACTTGAAAGAAAAGTGAATGTGATTGGAAATGGTATTCAATTAATTGATATTTCATTATTTATTTCTGTTCCAAGTCAGGAAACAGAGTTACTCTTTTCCCATCATAAAATATGAAAAATTTTATCAATGAAATGTCATGAAATTCACAGTTGTCCTGGTTCATTAGTTTGAATCAAGCCAAGCCTATACGTAGGCTTTGCAGTGTTTTATTCTGGTTGGACTGACTGAAAACCCTATGTAGAAGGCAAAGGTGTGGCCTTCCAGATGAGCTAATGCTCTCACTGAAGGCTTTTTCCAGCAGTGCTTGGCCAAGGAAGTGTACACATCTATGACTGTGCAAATAAAAGAGAGTATTCTTCGTGCCCATATCACATATCTGCTTGGCCTCAAAGCAGACTTTATAATTAGTAGAAAGAAATGCATATTTTAGAAAAAAGTACACCTGTATATTTCTGTATATCTACCTTTAAATATCCTGAACAACATCTCAGAAACAACTATTTTTCACCATTGACAGCTAAAGGAGTTCACCTGATTAGCTAAGATTGATAGAAATATAAAATTAGGCAAGATCAGTCTCACTTTCAGAGTAGCTGGACTAGAGTTCTGTGTAGAAGGATCTTCCAGACATGCCGTATTCATGAAAAAAAATGAAAGCTAACTTGTGTAAATTAATTTACCAGTACACTTTTCTTTTCCCATACTTTTCTAGAAGTTAAATTATGCAAACTAGCTGCAAGGTTTATAATACCTCTTGATTTTTTTCTAGGTTATAAAACTTCTGTTTAAAATGTATTGACTACTATTTTCTCCTATTCTACTTAGGAAAATAAAAACAACAACAAAACAAACAAAAAACAAACTCTAAATAATCTAAAGGTCTATAATTTTAAGTACTCTTAACAGAATGAACCATAAATCTCTCTGTTCTCTCTGGTCAAGTGTGGCTGACGGTCTTAAATATGAGATTGGGCATACTTGGGCTACGGCATTAAAAGCACTCTAGTCCTCATATTCAAGTAGAATTAATTGTGAGTGAAATCAATATATTTTGTGTATCACAATTCTTGGTTTTGCTTGCATGTTTCATGATAACTTTGTGTTAGCTTATTAAAAACTTTCATCACAACATTCTGAAGGATCCACTGTATGTACTGACTATGAATAATACATTAGTCACTGTACTATATTGTTTTCATATATTGTTTTTTGAGACCCTTAATATATGACATTTTCATTTTAGAATGAAGTATATTCCTAATACAGATAATACACGTGCAATCAAAATAGTTTTAAATTATTGAGCTTAATGGAGTTTAACTCTCTTGATATTGGATAGATAATAAAAAAAATAAATGTACAATTTCACATAATTAAAAATGTTTTCCAAATGTTACTTTTGTTGTGGTTTTGGATTTTTTTGGTTGTTGTTTTTTTTTTTTCAAGACTGCTTTTTTATGAGGTCATTTACAGACATAATCATGAGTAAATGTGACTTCTTTTATAGCTAAGGCAAATGAAGCATATCTTCAATTAGAAACTTTTGAAAATGTACTGTGGTAGCCTACTGAGAATGGAATTGCTTTTCTTCACAGCTTCACACCCACTCCTCTTTAGAAGCTCATGGCTGTAGATAAGTGCTGCAAGTGCAATATCCTTCTCTTCAAGTATTTTCAGCCACTTCAAATTATCTGATGTGTAGTTTGGGATATTTCAGAAATATTTATGTGCTTACTCTACACTAGGTACCCACTTTAGTTTTGTTAAATTAAGTTTTGCTGTAAAATACAAGTAAGTATAGCTGTTTATGTAGACATAACTCTAATGATTTACACTCCATATATAGGAGGAAGGAAGTTTTCAAATTGCCATGCTCCAGCAGGAATCACTTCTGCAAGGTGGACAGCATAGCTGTTCACAGTGTGGTCGTGATCTAGTCAACTCCTCCATCTCTTTCTCTCTATGCCTTTATGTAAACTGTTTCAATTTCTGACTTGAAATATATTATTCACAGTAATAAAATGAATGTGTTTCAAAAACAGAAAAGTCAGTTACAGCTGAAAGGTATTTAAAAAAGAAAAAAGACAAAAGACTTTAACAATAGAGTGTTTTATGTTCTTATGACAGGCTCGTACTGGCAGTTGGAATCATTAAGATACAGTAAGACACAGTAAGATAAATTTAGTGTCAAGAAACAAATGACAGTTAAGGGCCAAAAACCCACTGATACTCTCACAGAATTACATAGAGAAGCTTTAAAATATTTTCGTACATAACCAATAATTAAGCTTTTATAGAGTTACTTTCAAATGCTCAAGGCCAAATCAGACAATCATATCTATAATCCCTCTGTATTTTCTCATTTGTGGTTACTTTTGCTTATTAAACTGCTGTTGCACAAAAAAAACCCCTAAACAGTGTCAGGATACAGCTGTGATACTTTTGTCTCTCTCTCTTTTTCCCCACACAATTCCTGGACATAGTTAGAAGCAGCAAGAACATTTCTAGCAGGTTACCGTGTATGTGGCCTACCTATGTGAGCAGCTAAGGGACTTTGCTAGTATGGGAGTGGCTAGACACAGTCAGTTGACTGAAGAGACAAAGGGCAAGCCCTGACACTATTTAGTGTATTAGTACAGATGTAGTCACAGATGCCAGGCTGAGAAACATGATACAAAGACTCCATCAGTTGAGTCTAAAGACCATTAAGTCTTCAGCCAACAACTTTCAGGTCTTTGAACCAGAGGACACAATAGTATTAATATCACATTGAGTTTCCAGTGTGCTCAAGACTGCTGTTGTAATTGGAACACAGTTCGAACAAAATGAAAGTAAGCTAGTTCTTCCTTTACATCAGAAAGGTCCTTTCAATATCCAAATAAGAAGTTGTATCCCAAAGAGGGATAATGTTCAAAAGATGCCCTAAGTACTCCAGAGTTCACATACCCATATTTTTATACTTCATGGATACTCATCTATTGAGCATTAAAATCGTTCTGTTTTCCTGCTGATTCAGAGAATTAAATATGGAATACTTCAAAAGTCTTGAAGAGAGGGAAACAACTAAGACTTCCAATTTTCCTAACAGTTCAGGAAATGCATAGCATAGGCATTTTTAAAAGTATCGGCAAGTAGATCATTGTGAATTGCTGTTCTGCAGAATAAATCTAACTGATGTAAAAGTAATCAAATCTGAAAGTTGGATTATTCTTCTGAGCATAATTATTCTATTGTATCATAAATCAAGCAAAGAATAATTGATTTAGGATTAAAGTAATAGTTTTCCTAAAAAAATATATCAGTTGTTGGTGTAAAGAAATGGAAGACAGGAAACAATTATCTTAGAACTTCCCTCAAAACGAATTATATTCATAAAGATGTATTACATCGTCATATACGAAATGCGTTAGAGTAAGAGAACAGGGCTTAAGAGCTTGAAACAATACTAAATCAGCCATCCTAAGTACATTTTTGTCTTAAGATTTTTGTTTGATTATAACTGAGACTACTCAAGTAGACAGCTGTACATAAAACTTTTTTTTTCCTTCTGAATCAGGAAAATAGACAATAACTCACATTTCAACCAATTTCTAGAAATAGAAATATTTTCTTAGCAGAAAAAAAAAAAAAAAAAAAAGAAAATTGTTTGAATAGACAATGACTACTACCATACCTCAGAAATAATCTTTGTCTGGGTAAGATTGCCCAAGGGGGGAACATTCAATGGTATTAGTATCTGTAAAAAAGAGTTGATCTATCATATGGAATACTAGAAAATGTCATAGCCCCTACATTAGTAAGTTGGTTATTTCTTATTGTTCCAAAAGTGAATGTGTCTCTGTTGCAAACAATAGACAGGATGATGGGGCTTCCAGGTTTCCTTAAGATTTAGTTCTCATTTGAATGTTTGATTTCTTCTTGCAAAATAACAGTGTCTTGTCCAAAGTTGCAGAAACTTTTCTACAGTTTTAGGACACATACAAAATGAGAATAGATGATTATTTTGTTCTTACACATAACATAGAACATATGTATGTATATGCATATGTATAGAAATATACATATATATGTATATATATGTTTATATACATACATATATACAATAGTTGATAGGATTTGTTTTAACTAGTCAAACAGTCCTAACCTGTTGTTTTTTTCTACAAACTCCAGCCTACAAAGCCACAGTTAGCATGTATGTTTTACCAACATAATAGTAAGACAAACCACTAAGTTTAAGTAGAAAGTGCAATTCTGAAATATTCACACCGTTGACTACAGTAAGCCTTTTCAGAACTTGTAAGGTATACTACTTCTATCTGATTTCTTAATTTTGACAGTTAGACAGAAACTCATATTGAAGGCATAAGCTGCTTATGCAATCCAAGAAACGATTTTGATCATCACTGCATATTCTGGTTTAATGTTAACACATGTATGATGATCTTTGAACCTCTTTTTGTGATCTTCTCTGCATATTAGTGCTCAGTAAAGCTACAGGAAAAAATCTTCTGAGCCTCATTTATGTTGAGATATCTCTAGAAAAACAGCATCTATCGGTGTTAGTTCATCTATTTAACAGCTGTGAATTTTTTAAATTAACTCCAGAAAATTAAATTATTCAAAATTTGAGTTTTTAAGGGACACAGTTTCAGGTGATATTCATGTCCTATTTTAATGATAATAGGATCCATTTAGACAGGCTTTTTTTTCTGTAACAGCTGTTACAAAGACCGAGAGCTTGATTGATTCTTAATGTTCACTCTGCTCTTATTAAGGTTGATGACAATAAGATTTCAATGAGGACTGAAGGACTGGATGTAAAAGTTTCTAAATATTGCTTAAGAGAAAAAATATTGTTGGATTTTTCTAAGAGAAAATATAACTGTTGGCTGTAGCTTGAAGTTATAGAATCATAGAATCATTAAGGTTAGAAAGGACCTCTGAGATCAAGTCCAACCATTAACCTAACTGCCAGGTTCACCTCTAAACCTTGTCCCTAAGCACCACATCCACTCATTTTTTGAATACTTCCAGGGACTGTGATTGCACCACTTCCCTGGGCAGAGAGTTCCAATGCCTAACCACTCTCTCTGTGAAGAAATTTTTCCTAATATCTAATCTAAATCTCCCCTGGCACAACTTGAGCCCATTTCCTCTTGTTCTATACCTTGTTACTTGGGAGAAGAGACCAATCCCCACCTCGCTACAACCTCCTTTCAGTAGTTGTAGACAGTGATAAGGTCTCCCCTCAGCCTCCTCTTCTCCAGACTAAACAACCCCAGCTCCCTCAGCCACTCCTCATAAGACTTGTTCGCTAGACACTTCATCAGCTTCGTTGCCATTCTCTGGACATGCTCCAGCACCTCGATGTCTTTCTTGTAGTGAAGGGCTCAAAACTGAACACAGTATTCAAGGTGCGGCCTCACCAGTGCTGAGTACCGGGGCACTATCACCTCCTTGGTCCTGCTGGCCACACTATTCCTGATACAAGCCAGGATGCCATTGGCCTTCTTGGCCACCTGGGCACACTGCTGGCTCATGTTCAGGCAGCTGTCAACCAGCACCCCCAGGTCCTTTCCTGCCAAGCAGCTCTCTAGACACTCTTGTAAAAAATGATTTGCAATAAAAGCGTTTAAGAATTTCGAAAATATGTTTACCTTAAAAGTTATTTTGTTTGAGCTCATTTCACTTGAAGGTGATTGAATGATGGGATTCCTTTCACTTGTGTTCAGGCATATTCCTTACAGATATTTACTAGGCTGAGGCATATCATCCTCAACTCAGCCCCTGAGAAGATCATGGAGTGCAGGCTCTTAGAATTCATTTCCAAATATTAAAAGGTTTTCCTGGACTAAGAAAAACAAACAAAACTGACTAGATCTAACATTGAGAATTGTCCTGCTTTGAGGAGGCGATTTGATTAAATGACCTTCAGTGTCCCTTTAAATGAATATTTCTATGACTATGCTTGAGCCAATCACCCTATATATTCATTATAGTCAAAGGAGACATGTTGTATTTGTATTTTGTATCAGATGAATTCCACCCTTTGTGTCATCTTCCTGGACTATATTAACATCTACCAGATCTCAGAGTTTATGTCTCTTTTTTTTTTTTTTAGAGCACAATGATGTAGATTTTCTGCAGTACTTTTTGTAGAATGAGACAAGCCAGCCAATAATTACCTCAGAAATCCAATTCTTCCCATTTGTAGTAAGTGACCAGTCATAAAGAGATAACCTACTTCCTTAAAACAAATTGACTTTTTAAAAATGCAATAAATTATAAGTGAGGCTATTTTCCAAATACTGTTCTTGCAGTAGTGAGGGAATGCATGAAAACTACTCTCCCTGTCACTTCAATAACAAAAATAAAAGAATTATACATGAAAGACACTTCTGGGGTAGACAGGTCTATTTGTATCCAACCATCAAGCATTGCTGAAATCATGCATAGCTTAATTGCAACAAAATAGATATTTGAACAATTTAGTCATCTAAGTTCCAGAACAGTCACAGGGACTTAAGCACATACTTGATAAAGCTCCTCAGTGTTCGGCTGAAACAGGTTCCTAGGTTGTGATCCAAGACATACTGATTTCCTTCAACCTTCAACAGGTTTTTAGTAAAGCCTTTAAGAAATATGAAAACTTCTTGCTGAATTTGATCTGAAAAAACTAAAGTATTTTGGAGTGTACTTTTTTGCAACTATTTAGTTATTAAATTATTATTTGAGTTTTTACTTGATAAAGCATTCATGATCCATATTTCTGCAAATGGACATACTGGGTTTTAGAAATATTGGTACAGATACCATTTTAAAGTGCTGAAAACATTGAAAGGCCTGTGAACTTAAACCATATCCCTGGGGTTTTAATTTACTATCAATCAAAAAGAATTATAAATCAGTCTTTCTTAAATGTGAAAGACTGGAGGTGGAATTGCATGTGGATCATGAGGAAATCATAGAATCATAGAGTGGCTTGGGCAGGAAGGGACCTTAAAGATCATCTAAGTCCAGCCTCCCTGCCATGGATGGATATTCAATGGTATTAGTACCTGCAAAAAGGAGTTGATCTATCATATGGGATACCCCATGATGCTAGAGCTGAATTTGGGCACTATAAGAGGTTGTCGTGGTTTAACCCCAGCCAGCAACTAAGCACCACACAGCTGCTCGCTCACTCCCCACCAGTGGGATGGGGGAGAGAATCGGAAAAGTAAAAGGGAGAAAACTCGTGGGTTGAGATAAGAACAGTTTAATAATTGAGGTAAAATAAATTAGAACAGTTAAACAGGCAAAGCAAAAACCGTGCACGCAAACAAAGCAAAACAAGGAATTCATTCACTGCTTCCCATCGGCAGGCAGGTGTTCAGCCATCCCCAGGAAAGCAGGGCTCCATCACGCGTAACGGTTACTCGGGAAGACAAACGCCATCATGCCCAATGTCCCCCCCTTCCTTCTTCTTCCCCCAGCTTATATATACTGAGCATGACGTCATATGGTATGGAATAGCCCTTGGGCCAGTCTAGGTCAGCACCCCCCCTGGCTGTGCCCCCTCCCAGCTTCTTGTGCACGCGGCAGAGTAGGGGAAGCTGAAAAGTCCTTGACCAGTGTGAGCGCCACTTAGCACATATTTAGCAACAGCTTAGCACTACTTAGCAAGAGCCAAAACATCAGTGTATCATCGACATTGTTCTCGTCCTAAACCCAAAACACAGCCCCCATACCGGCTACCAAGACGAAAATTAACTCTATCCCAGCTGAAACCAGGACAGAGGTTCACTGCTGGTCAGGAACCCTTGTGGAGGGAGGAAGCTGCCTCACCTCAGGCTCCTGCCTCCTTTGAAGGATTATGCAAATACTTTTCTGGTTTCTGCAGGAGGAAGTGGTGTGCAGCAAACCCACATTAATTAGTATTTTCTACTTCTCGTTTCCTTAATAAAAGCTGCTCAGTACTACAGGAAAATTGAAGAACTGGATGAGCTTTGAGGGTTTGACAAGTTGTTTGACTAAAATATTGAGAAGAAATTTTATTAAATTAGAATGAGAAAAGGAAACAAAAAAATTCAGGGTGGTGAGGGTGGGAAACTGGAGTAAACTATCTACCCCACTGCCCTCAAATATATTACTTCTTATGAAAAACTGCAGAGCTTTTTATTTTATTATTCCAATTCCACAAAGGAAAAAAAAAGGGCAAAATCCTTGTACTACATTTGCTTGAAATAAATTTGACAGAAAGAGTAGTTTCATTTTGCAAAATTTATTTGGTATAAATATTGTTAGCTTACAAAGCAATGGTGATTTTAATCAACTTCACAATTTCTCCTGTGAACCACCAGCCTTCCCAGAACATAGATGAACAATTACAGGGATCTAAATTTTGTGCTACAGAAGTTATTTCCTGTAAATACTTCCTATCCATTATTGTTTCATTGTGCTGTCTTATCAGTATTGATCTTTTTTAATGTGGAAGCAAATATATTAAAAATATTCACTGCACAGAAACAAGCAAGGACTCTCATAGTTATTTGTAGACTAAAATGGAAGAGTGTTTAACTACAAGGTGGCATTCATTTCTCTTAACTATGCTGCAATTATATTGTAGCAAAATTAAAAAAAAATCCATCATCATAAAGTTTATAATGTAAACAAAATATAAACTAGTCTCTAAAAGTTATGCTTACAGGGGCATTCTAATATAAGCATGAAACTAATAAGTTTGATGGTCTTTGTGTTCCCCTTGCTGATAGAATTATAGTGTACAATCCACAACATTTGCTTCAGGGTAACTAGTTTAATACAAAATGCATATGTGAATCACATAAGGAAATCGTCAGAATAGGTTTACATGAAAATTGAATCACATTTGTTATATTAGGACAGACACAATGTCATTTACCATATGTCTTGCCTTGTGAAATTCAGTCAAAGTGTTTGGCAAAGCTGAACAGTTCAGAAGCTGCCTAATTAATACTTGCCTCAGTGCTTGCTTGTAGGCCTTGTTTGGGGAAATTTTAACATACATTATCTATACCTACTCGTTCCTGTAACATGCTATGAAGCTATATTAATGCTTATGCAAAGATACATTATAGAAACATATACGATAAAGATACATCACTCTTAAAAGCCTGTTATTTGGCTAAATGAAGCTACCCAGTTACTGAGTGTTTATTCAAGTTTAATTTGGAATATTTTTTCTTAACTAGAAGCCAGATTATGCATCTATCATTTCCTTGTCACAAAAAGACACAAAGGGCAAGATACTATGGCAAATGAGAGACTGGAGAGAAGTGGTTTAAACGGAGAAAAAAACAATATTTGGTATCCAGAAATAAATGGAGAAAATCAAGGGAAATCACTTTGAGTAGAAATGAGATCAAAACAGTAAACTAGACTGGGAGATGTGTTAAAGTAGAATGATATAAAACATCTTTTTCATTGCCATGTACAGTCTTCACTTTTGTCTTCACCTCAGGTACTGTGTGCCGTGGTGCGTGGTTCTTTTGCAAATAAACTCAATAGTTCTGACTTATTCAAGAAAATATGGAACAATGGCAAAGGTTCACTCCTGACAATATGTGTGTTTTTTTCAGAAATATTTGCGAAGAGTTGCTTTTTGCACATGCTTAGGTGTACTTGGAAACTCTTAGCTTAACACCTTCAAGAGCAAGGAATAAAGAACTTGTGTAATGCCCTGCAAAGTCTTTCATGATTGAGATAAATTCAGCATCAAGAGGAATGCATGAGAACACATTAGTGCACTCAATCAATTTCTTTGGGTTGGGCTCCAGGGAGCTTATTTTTAAAGTAGTGTGCAGGAGGTCTTCAGTCTGCACAGACATTTTGCTGAGGTATATTGTTAATAAATAATTTGACTTGTGCACACATGTCCCTTACATGGCTTTAAAGATTTATTGCTTAATGGCTGATTGAACTTAGCAGGTGAATTGAAACAGGGTGACATGGGACCATTGCAGCTAAGTACAAGATGGCAAATTCATCACTGCACAAGCTGTGTCTTAAATGCTAAGCCTATAAAGCCACAAAATAGATATGGTTTTATGTGTGTATGTTTATATTGTCTAATTTTAGGCCTAAAATTAGATACTTAAACTAGGATCATTTCCACAGTGTCCTTACGGTTTAGCTAGAAGAGAGAAAGACAGAAGAAAAGAGAACAAAAAACTACATCAAAGGTTGATGTAGAGCTAGAATTTATCAGTGAAACTTGAGGATACAGCTAACCTCATCAAATCTGCCAAAAGGAATGTTTTTGCCCTCTTCCCTGTCTTTCCCTGTGTCAGCACTGACATTTGTTTGACCCTCATCAGCGGTCTTGTTCAGGAGCTAAACCAGTGTAAAACTACTTACTTGTTTGTTGAATGAGTCCTCTGCTCTGACCTGGCTCACTGAGCAGCAGACAAATGTCAATGCCAACAAGAAGGAAGCTGGGAGAGCAGGTAAGTGAAGCAAAGCAGCTAGATGCTAGATCAGCATAGCAATATGCGAAACCATGCTCTTCCAGTGGAGAAGTTAGAGTTTCTCTCTCATCCACACTGTAATATTAAGACCAGTTTTCTAATTCAGATCCAAAACTTAGTTGTCCAAAGTTAGGCACTCCCCTCTCTCCTATCTCAGATTTAAGCAGCTGCACAATGGCATAGTCCAGTTTACTTCAGCTTCCATTGCTGGCCTTGTTTCTCACAGCTTTTTGATTTTTATATCCCATTCACACCCTGTTTTCCTCCTAAGTCTCTAACATCCTTCCTGGAATGCCTCCAAGTTGTGGCCTCAACATTCATAAATATGACATGAAAGAAATGAAAATGTTTACCTTAATTATATGTCCAAACAATTTTGGAGTAGATTTTTACATCCTCATACCTGTTCACTTATTTTATAAACATGTTTTTATTGGTTCTTATTCCTTAGTCCAAAAATCCCCTTTAACTAACATGGTTAACAAGAATGTCAACAAAAGCCGTTAACAAGAATGCAGTTATATGAGCCTAACTCCCTTATTTTTTTCTTTCATTGGTGATTTCTTTCAATGCACTGAATTATTATCAAATGAATATTTTTCATCAGGATGATTTTTGTCTCAGGATCATATAAATTATACAAGTTTGCAAGTTCTTAAACTGGCATTTATCTAGTGAAAGCAGGCCCCAGTAACATTATATTTACCCATTAAACAGGCCATCAAAACTACTATGATGTCTTCCCTTTCTTCAATATTTTTTCAATATTGCATTGTTGACTTTTTTGTATTTTCTGTAAAGGGAGATGAAGCATGAGTATAACCAGGGCAAAAATAAACGCATCAACAATTTGTCAAGTGCTTTGAAATTTAAATCTTTGGTAAAACAATGCTTGTCAATGGAAGAATATTGAAATAACTGGGTGCTTCCTTGCACAAGAATCAATCTACAGCACAGCTGAAATGAGAAGAAGATAACCTGCAGTATTGTCTATAATATATTCTTTTCATCTTTCAGCTACAGAGACAATCATTCATCAATTAAATCAGGAGCTGTAAAAGTTTAGATGACACATTTAAGAAGGCATTAATTTAAATTTGTATAAGGAAGAACAAAATTTGAAAAATACTAAGAAAACTTTCATTAAATTCAAAGAACAATCTATTTAAAATAACTATGAAAAGATAAAATATATAGACAAGTAAAAATATACTAAATGAATATAGTGTTTTTGAGATTACAAGGCCAAGCTCTTGGAAGATAAGAAATACCAGACTTAGTTTAAGCAATTAATCTAAGCAATTTTAATTTGCCATTGGTAAACAAAGTCATGTAATTATGCCATTCTATGCATTTGTGAATTTTTTTGTGAACCTTGCTTTCAAACAGTGACCAACATGGTGAAACATAAAAAAATATCTTCTACACAAAGCAAATGTATCCTCACATCATTTTCTGTGGAACACACAACTGAAGAACCTTAGCAGAACCAGCTATTGATAACTTTCTTTTTGCCATTCCTTTCTGTGGCATGGAGATAGTATTATCTTTGTTGTACAAATACAGATTAGTATTCAAAGAAACTAAAGTAAAATATTTACACTGATACTGGGAGGCAGGTAGGTTGTCAGAATCATTAGCATAGTTAAATCAAACATTTTCTCCAATTTCATAAAAAAAATCACTGAAATCTTTGTTAAAACTATAGATAATGGGAAGAAGTGTTTTGCATTAGGAAGTTCAGGTGTTAAAAAACTTACTAGATGCTACTCTAAGCTCTGCCTATGGTAAATGACTACCAGAAACAACATTTCATCATAAGGGTAAGTGTTGGCTACTGCAGAATTATTAAATGATTTAATATTGTGATGTGGGCACTTTTGTCAAGTTTTCCATCAAGCTATCCTGTGTTGTTCTTAGGGCTGATCTTTTATCAGACTTAGAACAAAAACTCTACCTCTTTTTCTTGGGCACAGGTGATGTGGAGCATCTTCCCATTCTAGTAATAAATTGATTTGAGAATCTAAAAGCTTTTGGGCATCCATCTAAAGAAAATAGAAATCTATTATGTCATAGCCCTGGTCTTCCATTAAAAATAACTTTATATTAACATGACAGAGAAGAAGTGCTGGAAACCAAATTCTAGCAATTCCTGTCAGTATAAATGAGGAGAAAGTTCTTATTTTAGCAAACCTTTCAAATTTTTTCCCCTTCATTGCTGCATTTTTAACTGATATCTTCAGGGGTTCTGCAGCCATTGTGAAAATTGCTGTCATTAATTTTTAAACAAACCCACTCTCATAAAAAACATTAAACTTTTAGGGTCTCCCACGGCAGGTTAGCTTATAGATATAGTATAAAATGACACATGATTCATGAGCTGGCCACAAATGTTTTCTCCCCCAGTCAGAAGTGCTGTCATTTTATCACTACTAATTATCTCTTTAGAACACTTCTTGGTATAACAAGCTATCACTTTCATAATCTAGGTCCCAAATGTCTACATTAATAACAGCATGTGAGCAGTATTCAATAGAGAGTCACAGAGTAAGCTAGAAGTGTGCAAATGTTGTCATCATCTGCATCCATCCCTTTCACCTCTCACTTGCAAGAGTCCAGTTTATCTAACGAGACTCTTGCAAGTGCTATTTTGTTCACTGAACGGAAAAAAATAACATCATGGGTTTAACATCCAAAAGATAAGCTCTGGTTGTTGTCATTAAAGGTACATGGTTGTATGATGGGGTTTATGCAAAAACACACAACATTTATTAAACAATTATTTTCTTGCAGAGTTCCAATCATTTTCATTCCATTACCAACAGGGTTACTTGCGTGTTTACACAGGTAAATATAACAAGCTCACATTGCTTCATTTGTAATGCACAATTAAATTGAAAGATCACAGCTGGTCACTGTAAAATGATGTGTTGTCACATCTATAAATTTTTATGTGTTGCATGTTACAAATAATACTTTTTTTCTTTTTCTTCTTTTGCATAACATACAATTCCTCATCATAACATTTCAGAATGTTTTACCTATCACTTTCTGTGAGTTTCATCAGTCAATCAGCCCTTTCCCAAATTCCCACACCTCTCCAGTCCTGCTATTCCTTCTTAAGAGAGACTATAACACACATTTGGAGCTGACGTTAACATACTGGTAGAAGAATTAAAGAGCAATGATGGGGAAGCAAAATCAAGGTGTGATTTTCTGCCAAACATCTCATCTCTTATTATCCTATGCTAATAGCTAAAACATCAAAAACTCATTTCTTAGAGAGAAGCTAGGGAAGACAAATTATTGGCTTCAATTATATTTCACATCTTCATGATGCACAGAAACTTGATGAGTTTCTGTGACCACCAGAGTCACTGACTTGTACAAGGACACGTAATTATTTGACTGCCCCCATGGCAGAAGTGGCCCTGAGTCCCAGGAACTGATAGTCATGGATGCCTAATCAGGCAAGTTATCATCATTCAGCTCCAGAAGGAACCAGAGGTAGCTCTCTTGCTGAACCAAATAGTTGACCATGTTTTGCTTCCTTGGAAGCAGTGGTTTAAATCCTGATTTGTGATTAATTGTTCTGTGCAATTTCTGGCATTTGCTAGATGATACCCATCAGTGGGATCCAACATCTACACCAAGACAAGATACTATTCAGGTGCTCAAAAATGGCAAAGAGCCTTGCACTAACCCATGGTCAGATCAACCATGAAGATCCTACATTCAGATTTTGCTGGCAGCTTTCTTAGAAGAGGAAGCTCAGATTCACTAACAGAATTGCCTCAAAATATCGTTTATTATGTATAGTCTCTGCATTCATTTCTGTGTCCAAAAAAACAGTGAATTACAGTTGCACCATAATAATAACAAACTAGATGGTTGGGCCATTGAATACCATTGTGCTGTATGCGTCACAAAGACTGGTTCAATGGATGCCTTTCTTATGACCGCAGCTTCCAGGCATCATGACGCAGAAATTTAAGTAATAGTACATTGTAGCATTTTGCTAAATCTGTGACAAACTTTATACAAATATAACAAATACATGAAGATCAATATAGCAACCTTCTATTCTTCTCTCTTTTATTTATTTCTTTCCTTCCAGATAAATCCAGTCTTTTCAATGCTCCATGTTAAGTTCTATTTTCTCACTCTTTTATATTTGTCACTCTATACTGGACCTTTTCCATTTCTTGTATTTTTGTTTAAAAAAAAGTAGTTACTGATGTTTTTGATTCAGTTTTTGTCTGTGATTCACCATAAGTCTCTGAGCTTTTTCTACCGTGCTACTGCCTCACATCTGGTTCCTTATTTCAGTATTTGCTCAATAGAATGCCTATACTAAAATTTAACAAATTTACTTTGCACCATTTTTCCAATGCATAAAAATAATTTTGTATAATAGGTCTGGTCTGCTAACATCTCCCAGATCAGTGTAAGTAGCATACTATCTTCCATCACTCAGATAGTTAGTTACAATATTGAATAGCACCAAAGTCAAGGCAAGTAATTTTATCTGTTTTACCATTTTGGCATAGAAATTTTTTAACTGCTTTCTGAGTGAGCTTTTGCAATAGGCTGTGCATTTTCTTTATAGTAATTTCTTCTGGGCTGTATTTTCATAGCCTATGTCAAAAGCTTTACTACAACCTAGGTATATCACAGCCACCGGGCCAATTACCCTGTCAATGATATAAATTGTATTGTTTTGATACAATTTGCTCTTGACAAATCCATGTCCTCTGTTTCTTGACACCTTATTATCCTTTAGGTGCTAGCAAATGGGATATTTAATAATTTGTTCCAGCTTTCCAGTTATAAAATTAGACTGTTTGATCATTATCTTTGGACTTTTCAAGTAAAAGAATTATTATTGCTCTCTTCTAATTTTCTAAAACATCACTATGATTTTTAAAATACATACTGAAAGTTCAAAGATTACTTTCTTGCTTCCTTAAGGTGCCTTTAATTCTATATTTATCTAAAAGTATCCCTTATTCTGTAACTACCTCTCCTGACCTATTCTTAACATATTTTAATTCTGTTAATTATTTGCTTGTCACAAGTTTTCATGTATGTGTGAAGAATTACATTGCCTAAAGCATATTTTCTGTGCCTCTAGTTTTTTACTGAAACAACGGGGCTATAACATCTTTCACTTATCTCTCTTCTTTGGAGTGTCTATTTTTTTTTTTCCTTCACTGTCCTTTGCTAGGTAAAATATTGCTTACTAGCTTTTTTGTTTGGTGTGCTGCATGGTTTTACCGTGATTTTTTTTTTTTCCTGTTCCTTCATTTTTTTAAAAGATCTTTTCTTTTTTTTTCATAATCTAAAGAGTTTCTGTTGATGCCATGCTGGTCACTTATTTTCTGTGTTTATCTTTTCCCTTATTAGGATGTTTTGTCTCACTCTCTTGAGCAATTTCCAGATAATAAAATATTCCCTAAATTAATTTCCCTCCTTTAAAAGTCCCTATCATGGTACAAGTTTCTCAACTCTGTTGAGGCTTGTCATGGCTAATCTTGTTCTTTTCGTAGTGGTGTGAACACTAACATCTTGCGAACTATTTCATACTTTTTCCTTCATAACCAAATCTTGCACCCATAATCTAAATGATCCAGCCACCAGTAATTTCACAGAATCATAGAATCACAGAATGATTTAGGTTGAAAGGGATATTCAAAGATCATCTAGTCCAACCCCACTGCCATAGGCAGGGACACTTTTCACTGGATCAGGTTGCTCAAAATCCCCTCCAGCCTGACCTTGAACACTTCCAATGATGGGGCATCCACAGCTTCCTGGGAAATCTGGTTCAGTGTCTAATCACCCTCATCATAAAAAACTTCTTCCTTATGTCCAATCTAAATCTACCCTCTTTCAGTTTAAAACCGTTGCCCCTTGTCCTGTCACTACAGGCCCTGGTAAAAAGTCTCTCTTCATCTTTCATATAAGCCCCCTTTAAGTACTGAAAGGCCACGATAAGGTCAGAGCCTTCACTTCTCCAGGCTAAATAACTACAACTCTCTCAGCCTTTCTTCATAGGAGAGGTGTTCCAGCCCCCTGTTCTTTCTTGTAGCCCTCCTCTGGACCAGCTCTCTTGTGCTAGGGGCCCCGGAGCTGGACACAATACTCCAGGCAGGGTCTCACAAGAGTGGAATAGAGGGGACACTATCACCTCCATTGACTTGCTTGCCACGCTTCTTTTTAAGCGGACCAGGATATGGTTGGGTTTCCGAGCTGCAAGTGCACACTGCCGACACATATGCAGTTTTTCATCCACCAATTTCCATTGACTCTAAAAAAAAATATTCCATGACTGATCCATTCCAACACTGTTTTCTCAAAAAATAATCAGAATGTATACACGTCTACATGAAGGATCATCACAGCATAACAGTTTCATCTGTTCTTGTCATCAGAAAACAGCTGAAATTTTAATCATTCCTTACATTAAATAATAACCAACCCTTAGATTAAGCAACATCAACTACAGAGGCTTCTCTGTGTACTGCTCAGTAGTTTCTAAATAACTACCTGTTATCTGTTAACTAGTCCCTAAATAACTATTATCCCAGCCTTCTTGCATGAGAAGCTGCCAGAAGGAAGAGTTAATTGTAGGTACAAGGAGATGGCTTATTCTTCTAGACAAAATGTTATGTTGGAGAATTTCACTCACTGTTATTTGTATCTGCAATAGGTGAATACCTTTACAAAATAACGTACAAAATAAATCGGTTTGACCAAAAGTACAATGTCTAATGACATTCCAAAGGATAGAGTCACTATTATGTTATTATGACTGAAAAGTATTAAAGGTTATAGTCTTTACTCTTCAATGAGCTTAGTACTTTGCTGACTTTTAAGTATATTAAATGTTAATGCAGAAAGAAAAGCAAAATAAAGCCAGGCCATTGGATACTATATTAATTAAAAGTTTTGCTACTTGGTATATTTGGTATAAGGGACTTGGTTAGGGGTAGGTTTTACTTACATTATCTTGTGTCTGTCCCAGAAGAGGATATTTTGGCCTCTTATTTATTCAGCAGCAGATTAAAAAGATTAAGGGGATAAAACAATTAGTGAAGAGTTATAGCAAGAGAGTTTTGATACTAGATATTTTGATAAGACACTTGCACGGTTAATTCATAGCAGTAATATAACAACAGACATAACGCTGATGTAAATTAAAGTTTTGTACTGATTGTACTGTGTGAAACGAATTAATTTTTTTTTTTTTTTAACCATTAATGGGTAGGTGAGTGAATGATGACTTGTGTTCTGAAATTTAATGTTTTAATTCCTAGACCTCATACAGAAAGCCATACACCTTTTCAGTAATGATTTTTCTTAGATCATTAAAAAATTCTGCCCAGAAGAAATTGTGATTTTATTTTTTTTTTTAATTCTGTTTTACATATCATTTAGATAGCCAGATGTAGTACTTCTGCACAGTAAGCCTGAACAGGTTATTGTAAGTCTAGAAACTCTTCACCCTTAGGATTTTACTGAAGTCTGATACTTCCTGGCAGGCTGAGACTACCTATATGCTGTAGCACACTAATGTTCCTGTGTAATTCAGGACAAAAAATAATAACATTTTAATATACCTGTACTATCTCACATAAAGGCTCAATACCACAATTTTCTTTCTTTACCTCCTCCAAAATCCTGCTCTTCTCTAAACTAAGACATCAATCTCATGCACTCTATGCGTCATCCTCAGGACAGGACCATACTTGCCTGTCAGCTATTCACAAAACAAGACCATTACACTATGTACGTCATTTTTTCATTGTATATTTCTGCCTTTATAGAGCTTTTTCTACCATTAATACAGAAAGGTTGTTCTACAGCTTGATAACCTCTACAATGAGCCATGCCAAAGAATGCTGGTTTAGATCAACTTTTCTCCAAGATGGTATCTTCAGAATTGAATTATCCTGTTCTGCCAAGCAGAAAAGGTTAACAAGATTGTAAGTACAGAACAAAATCCTAGCAGGTTTTTCTTTATGAGTACAACTCTGATTTTTAGTAACAAGGCTGATGAACACATATTTTGCTTTTGATGTGCAGTCATATAATGTTCCTTTGATGACCTCAGGGGTAGGGTGGATTTTCTGAAGGAAGGACTAGTGTGGTGCTCATTTAGTTCTTTCCACATTATGCTCCAACATATAGAGTAATTACCTGTGAAATCAGTCTTCAAATTTTTAGTCCCTGATGCCGCTCCAAATTCGCAGACCCCATTTAGAGAAGGGCTGTATCTACGCAGAGGGATGACTCTAAGAGAAAAATAAGTCTCCATCTGGATTTTTTTTTTTTTTCCTTACATGTACATGAGAAGTTATGTTCAATAGAATAGCTTTATGCTATATAGAGAAAAGCTGGCTTCTCGAGAATTGCCTGGAAAATGCTTTGAAGAACAGTCTGGAAAATTATATAAGAATGATGGACCAGAGCGCTGGGATTCCCTTTAAACTGAGTGCAACTGCCCGTGGAACAGCTTGCTTATATGAGCAAGATACTCACCTTTGACTCCTAATTACATCTTTTGCTATTCTCCGGCAGAAGGGTGATAGCTAAGGTGTAATTAAATTATTACTCTGTTAGAACTTCAGCAGAAGACACAACTTTGAGAAGCTCTGGCAAAACTTTTAAAGAGAAATGAAATGCAGAGAACAAAACTCAACCTCAGGTTAGACTTATTATACTCTTCAGCTGTATTTAAAATTGTTTAGTATTGAGAAATTCAACTTTTCTAAAAAGAGACAGGTGGATAAATATAGTAATCAAATTTACGTTAGCATGTGGAATAAAATTATTGCAACTGGTGAACAGCAAAGCCATAATAAGATATATTCCAGATTTCTACCCCCATTAAATCACACAGAGTACACACTGGAAGCAAAACAAAACTCCATTCTACAGCATATTGACAGATCTCAGAGGCCACAAAGAAGCAAAGTCATATATTAAAATGCTAAGAGGATTATAATGATGATGATGATGATAAGCAGAAAAAGGATAATGTCTGCAATTTTGGAGCCTTTCCACCCACTCTTGCTGTATATGTAAAAAGAAACACGGGCAGCTGGCATACCAGATGGTTTATATTTGTGACACCCAAAGCAAAAAAAGTTTAGACTAAAAAGAAGTTCTGTTAGCACTAGCAGCAACTCAGAATCCAAATGATGATTCTTGCATTTTGTCTCTTGAGTAGATTAATACTACAATTCATCAAAAAGAAACTGAAAAAGTGGCATTCTTTCTTTGCATTTTAATTACCTCATTTTAATTCTGTTGTTTCCAGAAACACAATTTTCTATAAGGGGGGGACAAAATGAACACACTGAATTTACGCTAGTATGTACAGATTCTTCACAATGAAAAAAACAAAAAAGCCATCTTCTCTCCTGCTCAGCACCAGTGCTTGCATTTTCTGGAAACCCAAAGAACAGTTAAAAATATTATTTCCAAAGGAGCACGTTGTTTTTCTTTATCAGTGAAAGCTAGCTTCCCACTTATAAGAATTTTGTAGTTGGTGATTTCTTGAACCAGAGAGTGTTGAAGCAACTGCTTCTATCATTTTCTCCAAAACCACCATCCAAGCCACCACCTAGAAAAACAGATAATTAATACAAGATTAAAGTTACAGTTTTCTGTAAGAAAAATATACTGAGTTCTCTGGCAGGCAGCTCTAGCTAACAGGGTAACAACGTTCTGTGCAGTATTGCTGTGTGTTGAGTTTTTGATGGATCATAATTGTCGTATGATTTTTTCAGGGTTCAAGAGTGGGATGCCACTAAAGCTTTCTTTAGTAGTAATGGAGAAAAACAGGCTCTTTGAAAACAGAGCTGTTCAGTTTTAGATGTCTGCTTCAGGATGAGAAGACCTACAACCTAGAAATATTCCTTACTTTCTACTCAAAGGGATCTTTTAGTGTGACTAGCTCTGTGTTATAGACATCTACGTTTTGTAACATGAAATCCATCCAAGGGGACTACAAGCCACAGGCAGAAATAGTCTTCACAGCTGTTTGCTCATCGATATATTGTATTCTTTAATAATAGTTCAAAGGAGGACAGGAGAACCTGCCATGCATACTCATTAGCTCACTGCTGATTATTATATACTTTTTTTTTTTTTTCAGATCTATGATTCTAAAATGAAAGCCAACGTATTAATAACATAAAAGAGGAAAACAGTTTAAAATTGTATTAAAATTAATACTTGCTAACCCTTTATCTTAGGGGCTATTATAAACTACAACTAGAACATTACAAGACAAAGTTAAGGTAATTTTATTGTACTAACAACTTCTTGAATAACTTATACGAAAAGAAAAAAATAAGAGACCAAAATTTTGGGAGGCAAAGATAGAACTGAATACAATTACTAAATGTTGCTAAATGTACATCCCATGTTTATATGCACTGAAAGTTTCAGCATCCTGATGTCTGTCTATGAAGAATTCTTCTTAGTTTGTGAAAATTAAAAAAAAAAATAAAAATTAACTTTCATAGCAAAGAGAAGAAGTGAGAAGGAAAGGAAAATTTTAGTGGGGTGCTCTATTAAAAATACAGTACTGTATGCTACGTATAGTAATAGGAGCGTGAATAAGGAATGTGAATAAGGGATGTTAAATCATGTCCTAATTGTGTGAAACTTCTGTAAAAAAGGCTAGCTTATTACAATTTAGTTGCCATTTATTATCTTCAGAAAACAGAAAAACTGTTTTTCAATGTTTGAAAAGTATTCACGCAAGCCATTACATGTCATCCCTTCTCCTAAAGCTGATAAGGGTCCTTCTGCCTGTTTCAAACTATTGAGTGTGTGTTTTATTTGACTGGGGTTTGATTTTTCATATACCTGCACAGTTTCTTTGAAAACTGCCTTCTGTAATGCCTTGACTGTTATTTTGAAAATACTCTCACAAGTCTCCAGGATGATTATTAGGTCATGTAAGTGATCTGATTTTTTAAAAATCTCTTCACTGTGACTTATGTTGTTACTGTTTGATGCCAATGGACAGATGGAAAGTAAAATTAAGTATCTGTGCATACAATTTGACATGTAACAGTTCAAGTATTTATCTGCACAGGCTTTTGCATAATATCTAATGCCATATATTTTTTCATCACTCCTCTCTGTCTAGAAATAATTTGCTTTTAGCTATTACATATGGTTTAATGTAATATTTCAGAAGGGAAAACTGTAGGAATTCTGAACTGAAGAATTTTTAATTACTTCTGAAAATGAAGAGAACTACTAATTTTTTATCTGGTAGACAATAGACTTTATGTAACTTTTGAAACTTCTGTCTTAGAAGTTAAGGTAATTGGACAGTTCTTTCTACTTTTCTACAGGCATTTATCGAGATGCAAGCTCCTTCAGGAGCTTGATTTTGTGTTAGTATGTGCCTTTCATTAATTGAAAAAAAAGTCAAACAGCTTTAGACAGTTTGAGGAATGGCTGGATGTATTTTGAACCCTGGATATATGCTGAAGTATGAAAACAATACGGTAACCTGAGATAAAATGTCTTTGCAGTGTTTGGCTTTTATTTTTGGTACGTTTTTTTGTTGTTGTTTGGGTTTTTTTGCAGAACATGGTGCACTGGAATATCCTTTCTCAAATGTTGCTGAACCTAGAATGCTTACCACATGCCCTAGTATATAAAATTTGAGAGTCACTTTAAAAAATTCATAGATTTTAGAGAAATCTTTTGAATGGAATGGAATTTTGACATATAACTAAAACAAGATGAGTGTAATGTATGTAGCAAGAAACATATAGAAAAATATAAAACCTATTGAACTCTATGATTTACCCTTAGCCATCTATATGCAGCAGCTACAGAAACATAGTTGTGTACATTAGCAGTAAGGTTTTGCCAAAGACACACTAGCTTTATGTGTAGAAAGGATAAGAAGTGCTCTTATTAGATCTATGACTTTGATCTGGTTTTGTGCTTGTTTTCGCTACTAGATTTCTAGATTTACTCATTTTTGAGTGTCATCCACTCTGGGTTGTTACTCACTCTGGTATTTGCCTTTGCCATTTTCCTGTTAACTTCCACATTCAATCAGATCAACAGTTACTTGTCTAGGATGCTGTCAGGCTGATCCATGACAATGAAATGAATTTCTTACACCAATTCTGCGGGAAAAGCTTTACACAGGGACAACTAAATGAATTATGAATGACATAAAATACAATTCTCTCATGACATTCCAAATTCTCTTTTGTTAAATAATCAGCTGACTAGGCAACACTTGCCACTATCTTTCAGTAAAGCTAGGATCCCTGATTAAGTTCACTGAGCAATTTTTGTGGGTTAATATTAGTAGCAGAGAATACAGCAGATTATGGTGAAATGAAAAGAAATTTTTTTGTTGTTTTAAAAGGAATTTATATAATTTTATTTTCTTCTATGTTTTTGGAACAGCATTAGATATTTGTATTTGTTTATCTGCTTAGCCTTCTAGAATCAGAGGAGCTGTTCTACCAAGCTGTCCGATTCAGGAAAGAGCTAAACAATCTATGATATTTGGGGAATTATGCTTGAACATTTAAAGTTTATATTGATTTCAGAATAGAAATTCAATTATTTGTATTGCCTATGCATATATTTCATTTCTTTGGAAGCAAAAGAAAATACACAAATAAAACACAAAAGCTATGCAGGGAATAATCCAATAAATCCATTAAACTGGCAATGACATAATTTCCAGTAATCCATAGGCATATCATAACACATCACACTAGAGTCCCATACTCATAAAAGTATAAACATGCAGATTATTCGTATAAAGAAACATAGCTTTTAGCTGTAAAGACCAAATGTTGTTAGTCACATTACACTTATTTTCTAGCTTTGTGTAAAATAATTTGGTGGTGCCTGTGATTCTTAGGCAGTTCATGTGATTCTTACCTGGCAAGCATTGTTTCCCTTGCTACTTAATCCTTTCTTTCTTAGTGCCAAGCACTAACTTATTGCCATTACCTTAGCGATATCTCTAGTTGTCTTCCCTAATGTTATCTTATTGTTCTTCAGCTCTTCCTTCATACTACAACCATATTTCCTGACACTTTATGACTCCCACCTTACCCACATATCACTACATGGCCAAGTGTCCAACAGAGGACACACATAACTCCTTATTCTTGTCTAGTAATTCCTTTCTCCATGTCTTGCTTCTTTTTGTTCATGTACTTGACAAAGTGATTAACATCTGCTTGCTACAGCAGCAGAATTCAGCTGGTTTTGAAATAAGAAAGAAGCCACCTCTTAGGTAGAACAGTTGAGGAAATCCATATTTCTACAGCCAATGAATTTTCAGATCTTCTTGAGTGCCATTATGCGGCATGTGCAGGACAACCAGGGGATCACGCTCAGCCAGCATGGGTTTATGAAAGGCAGGTCCTGCTTCACTAACCTGGTCTCCTTCTATGACAAGGTGACCCGCTTACTGGATGAGGGGAAGGCTGTGGATGTTGTCTACTTGGACTTTAGTAAGGCCTTTGACACTGTCTCCCACAGCATTCTCCTGGAGAAGCTGGCTGCTCACGGCTTGGGTAAGTGCACCCTACGCTGGGTTAAAAACTGACTGGACAGCCGAGCCCAGAGAGTGGTGGTGAATGGAGTCAAATCCAGTTGGCGGCTGGTCACAAGTGGTGTTCCCCAGGGCTCAGTGTTGGGGCCGGTCCTGTTCAATATCTTCATTGATGATCTGGATGAGGGGATTGAGTGCACCCTCAGTAAGTTTGCAGATGACACCAAGTTGGGTGGAAGTGTTGATCTGCTGGAGAGTAGGAAGGCCCTACAGAGGGACCTGGACAGGCTGGATCGTTGGGCCGGGGCCAACTTATGAGATTCAACAAGGCTAAGTGCCAGGTCCTGCACTTGGGTCACAACAACCCCATGCAACGCTACAGGCTGGGGGAGGAGTGGCTGGAGAGCTGCTTGGCAGAAAAGGACCTGGGGGTGTTGGTTGACAGCCGCTTGAACACGAGAGCCAGAAGTGTGCTCAGGTGGCCAAGAAGGCCAATGGCATCCTGGCTTGTATCAGGAATAGTGTGGCCAGCAGGACCAGGGAGGTGATAGTGCCCCTGTATTCGGCACTGGTGAGGCTGCGCCTCGAGTACTGTGTTCAGTTTTGAGCCCTTCACTCCAAGAAGGACATCGTGGTGCTGGAGTGTGTCCAAAGAAGGACAAGGAAGTTGGTGAAGGGTCTAGAGAACAAGTCTTCTGAGGAGTGGCTGAGGGAACTGGGGTTGTTTAGTCTGGAGAAGAGGAGGCTGAGGGGAGACCTTATTGCTCTCTACAACTACCTGACAGGAGGTTGTAGCGAAGTGGGGGTCAGTCTCTTCTCCCTAGTAACAAGTGATAGGATGAGAGGAAACAGCCTCAAGCTGTGCCAGGGGGAAGTTTAGATTGGATATTAGGAAAAACTTCTTCACCGAAGGGTGGTCAGGCACTGGAACAGGCTGCCCAGGGAAGTGGTTGAGTCTCCATCCCTGGAGGTATTTAAAAGATGGGTAGACGTGGTGCTTGAGGACATGGTTTAGTGTTGGACTTGGTAGTGCTAGGTTAATGGTTGGACTCGATGATCTTACGGGTCTTTTCCAACCTTAACGATTCTATGATTCTTTGATTCATTAAGTCTACTAAGTTTCTCTCTTCTGTAAACTGTCAGGTACATAGATTCATCAGTCTGTTGTAAAGGCCGTGCCTGGTGTTGTCCATATGAGGGACGAGTGGAGAACTTTTTGACTTGGGTGACTACCATTTTAACAGAATGAATAAGATGACAAGGTAAAGCTAACTTTCTCCATATTTATGGCAGAAGACCTAACAGCAAGGAAAAAAAAGAAAAAAAGGTATAACATTGAGAGTACAAGTACTGTCTTTTAAAGTTTATGCAGAAAACTCCTTGGAAATCTTGAGACTTGTAGTGGTAAAATGACTTGATTTCCCTGAAATTTCTTAATTGTAAGATTAGTTTCAGAAGACATAAGTGAACTTTAAAAAGTGTGTGAGAGAGAAACAGAAAATCAACATATTTTATAGTGCTGTAGCTGTGTCTACAGTTATATGTTCAATGGTGATTATGTTTGGATCAGGTGCATACTTCTGAAGTGAACTTTCTAATTGTCTCTGTGTACTACTATTTTGTTCATGCTGCCAAGCCATCTTGGAGACTGCAAAGCAATTTCTGTCTGATTAAACTAAGCTGGAAGATGCACCCCAGGAACACATGCAAAGTACTGTAACTGCTAACAAGCATTCAGTCCACTAGAACATACAGCTTTTTTGTTTGCTTTTGTCTAGATCTGTTTTGTTTGTTTGTTTGTTTGGGGTTTTTTGAGGGTAGGTGGGTGTGGTTACTATCTTAATTAGAAAGGGATCAGCTTTTATAATTGTGACTAAGTCAATGTGCGTCTCTTTTTCACTATACTTTGGACTGAGGTGCAAATTTAAAACACGGGGCAACAGCTCCAGGAAAAAATGTCCTACTTACTTACCCAAACATAAAGAAAAACAGTACATGAGCCAGAGGGTGAAAGACACAGTATTATAAACACAGTCTAAAGACCAAAAAGGACTTAAAAGCACACCAAATATGCATAGAGAATAAAATGCAGAGAATCTTGAGAACTGTTCCCTTGCGGGAGATCTACCAGACCTGGATAGTATTTGTTTACTTTACTAGAGAGGGAAATCCCATGGCAAAGAGTAAAGACCATCCCAGGTCACAAAGTATATTAGTGAAAGTACAGCATCCAATTTTCCTGGCTTTTAGACAACATTATTTTTTCATGTCTATTACATTTATTTCTTCTGCATTTCTCTCAGGTCATAAATATATTACTTCAATGGAATTTTTTGGTCACTTAATAGCTCAAAAGCACAAAGAGTTTTTAAATAACATCTTGAGATACTATATCAGCTAGATAGTTTTCACATATGGAAAACTGGCCAAAAATTCTTGTCAGCATACTATGGAGTGTGAGACTCAGAATAAAAATAAAAAAAATGTTGGAGAAATGTGATTTAGCTCACATATTGAACTGATCTGTTACTTGCACATAAGAATAAATCAGCAAAGTCTTGAATCATATGCTGAACATCAGTCATATTTTTAAAAATTGACCTTTTTACATTGCTTATGCCAAACACAGGAAACTTCCCAGCTGTCACAATGACTTTAATTTTTTTGACCTTTATGTGGTCCACAAAAAAAACGAAATCTGGAAAGCCTGGATGATTTAGACTTAGAATATTTGTTTTGTTTCAATACTGCATTTTTTAAAGGTTACTTAAAAGTTAACATGAAAATTTATTTATTAAGGACACCTTTCCATGCCCACTCCTGCACAGATGTAATTAGAATTTAGATGTATTTTTCTATTGACTTTATTCTACCATAAATCTCTCCGTCTTAAATAAATACAAGATTGAAAGGATATGAATGTTACAAGCACAGTACTGAAACACAAGAACTGCTGTGTTCCATCCTGATTTCTCACCCTAGTGTTCTTGAGAAGCTTCCTGAAGTCAGATTTTAAAAAGTGTTCAGGCACCAAAAAATCCATGTGCTGTCAAAAGTAATTTTAAAAGCAGCCATGGTGATTTAGGAATTTTAATTTCTTTTAAACCGCCTTGAGATATCTATCTTAGGTGCTTGTGTAAATGCCACCAAGAAATGGGTAGAGGACAGAGCATTCGTTCCAGGTATGTTGAACTATTTTAGGAATCTGAACTAAGCTCAATTCTAGAGACTAATGTAGCAGCTTTAGTCCTGCTGGGGTGGAGATGATACCATCAATCCAAATAACCAGTGTGCATGTCAGCTGTAGGTAGCAGTAAACAGAGCAGAAGTTCTGTCTGGCAGGTAAATAAAATCCTTTAAATTGCTGACAACTGTGGACTACTATGCTAGACTGGGAAATGCACTGACAAAGGCATATAGCCTGCATTGTCTCATCTCAGCTTTATGTGCCTAAATATACTAGAAAATATAGTCTTTCATCTCAAATATCCTAATGCAAGTGTTTACAAATAGACATAGTAAACTGTAAATCTTGGAACTACTTTGAGGTACATATATTTGAAAATTCTGTCTAATTTCCTTTCTTTGTGAGGTGAGAGTGTGTCTGTTACACAACAGTCATTTCTTACAGTGCTGTTAATGAGTGTTTACTGAACCTACTGATGTTCACATACAACATAGATTTTTGTGATAAAAGTATCTTTCTTGAACATATGAAGGGTTTGTGTGTGCCTGCGCATATATGCACATGTATTTCCATATTCAACAGTGATTACAATACATTTTTTATATCTATATATACTCATATATATGAAAACACATATACATGAATATGCATGTGCACACACATACGAACTCTAAATAGCAACGTACATCTCTCAATACTAATTCAAAAAGTCTAATGTAGAAAGACATTACTTTGTCCAAAGATTGAGGGAAAAATATTAAATTAATTTTCCTAGAGTTGTTTCTGATAGTCAATTTGTATTCATGTGAGCGCATGAGGCTAAAGGCAAAAATACTGCACAACACTCACTAGCACTACATGCTTTCAAATACTTAATATACGGTTTAAAACTGTCGGGATGTTATAATCGCATAGGAGAAAGTTTGTTTTGATTAGCAGTAGTAGGAACATTACTTTCTCTGGGTTTAAAACACAGCAGCACAAGTTATTATATAAGCTTTCTAGAGTTAGGTCTGTCTGAACTCCCTCTGTCTTACAGACATTGCAATAACGTACAGTGGGGGAAAAATACGTAAGTATTCTGGCAGATGACGGCCTGTGAGTTTTTTCACAGAAAGCACTTCATAATCTTTATTAATGCCTCATTTGTTAACGTTAGTTATGGATAAATCTTTAGATGAATTTTGTGCATTATGCATGCAATGATTTCATGCTTGTGCTGCTACAGGATATCATAGTGTGTAATAAAATATGCATTTTACTTGCTGGGCAGAAAACCATACGTATCAAAGGAACACTCGCACTTTTTATTCTGAGATATACTAAGACGTCAACTTTACAGTATTTCCAATTGCAAAGAGGGAGAAACTCACTGGGTTTCTCATTGTGCACTAATGAAAGCAATTAAATGTATCTACTGGCTTCAGGGGTAGAGGACCAAGCTTTAAGGGGTCCAGTCTGCAGTAAGTAGTAGGTTGGCTTCACATCACAACCAAATTGGGGACGTGGTGGGAGAACATCCCAGCTTATTTCTGGTCCATGTGCCCAGTGTGCAGGAGGTGGAAGGAGAGCAGAGTGGAGAAAAGACCCTGAGAGACATTTGATTTTGCTTGATAGTTCTCATTGACAAGACCAGAACTGTATAGCTGTGTTTAGGTCCTGAGGAGCAGTTCCAGATTCATCATCTCAGATATATCCAAATATGGTTTAGTTTTGTAGTGAGCATGAAACTCTTTGGCTCCTTAATGCTCTACAGGTCCAAGCTAGGCACTCCGATTTCCTATATAGACCACAAGAGAAGATAGAAGCCTTAAGAAGATACTACAGAAACGGGCATAGTGGGTGAGGAGCTAGCTACAGGTATTTCTTCAGAATGCATTTCCTCTCTACTATTTTATCAGACTGAGTTGTATTTCCAGATTTACCTTTAACCTTGCAATCTTGGATATCTTTAACAGTGTCGATGCAGTTGCATGGACTAGTTGACTACTGGATAACTGAAAATGGTGTATTCCCAGCAGCAGAAATTTAACTACAGAATTTAATTACTTTATTTGCTTTGGTGGTAGCTTGAGTGAGAAATGTGAAATATTGGAAATATCACTTTATTTCTCGAGAACTTCTGAAAAACACCAAAGAACTTATGTGTATCTCTTGGTTCTCTGAAAAGACAAAAAAGTCAGATTTTCCTATGAACTCAATGGGAAAAAATCTATTAACTCCAGTAATCTTCTTGATTAATAATAATAAACATTCTGAAGCATTCAAAAGACAGTGGGTGTGCTTTTTGATTAGGAAGGGGTAGGTGATAGTAATGGTTTAGTTCTACTTAACTGTGAATCTAAAGCAACAAAGTCCCAGAACAAAGCTTCAGTCTCTGTGTCCTGAAGTGTCCATGATTTTACCTATGAACATGGAAGGGAATGATTCAGCCTGAATACTTAAAAAAAAAATACATTGCCAAAATAAAACTTTAAAAATTTTAATTAAAAATTACATTTTAAAAATGTAAATTAAAAAGACTAAAAATAAAGATCTTAAATTTACATTTTTTGTTTCTAACAGCATGTTTGAAAGCAACTTTTGGAAATATTTAAATGAAATGCTACTACAGTAAATTGTTAAATTCCCTTGAGGTGTGTTAATGGCTGTCCCAATTTAAAACTAAGAATGATCTAGTACAGACCTCCAAACAAAGCTGTGATGAGTGGCCTAGAATGTGAACTCACATTGCTTCTGGCATGTCTTCAGTTAAAAATCAGGTGGTAAAGGAATATACTACTGCCTACATAAAAAAAGAACATTTTGATAAGTTGGTTACTGCTGACCTGGATAATATTTGCAGCAGCTCTATCTAGAAACACATTGGAAAATATTCTTCAAGTATGAATTATTCTCAATTTCCTTCAATTATCCTTCTAAACAGTTTTCTGATATACATAAAATCATTTTCTGGTTCCAAAGAAAGGCCATCCCTTTTCTTCCTACCTCAAAACCCACTAATACTGAATACTATTATTTTTAAACGGAGATGGTAAAATGAATTAAATATGTAGCACTATTGAACACTATGGCTCAAAGAACATTATAAACATCTATTTCCCCATTTTACTCTGGAGCACAGTGACACTGAAAGTAGTCAAGTAGCTTTTTGTAAAGACGTGACTCCAAATTCAAGGAATTAACAATTCATTGTGTTTTTAATGAGATATTCTACAATAGCAGTTAAGAATAGATCTTAATTCTCATGACTCACAGTCTCATCAACAGAAAGCAGCTGCTACATCACAGTACTGACAGCAAGTGCCAGAATTCACTAGGCCTTAAGAATGTGAATGCTATGGTCTGGTAACAGTGTGGAAACTATCATCAGGTTTTTTGTAGTGAACCCAGAGGGTTGTCTTTAAATGGACTTTTGCTCACATTTGTCACTAAAGTCACAGAATCAAAGTCAAAGGCCCAGACAATGTTTTGAAAGTATACCTTTACTGTTCCGACAGACTGCCTTACAAAGAGTGATCAATTGTGAGCATTTTAAATCTTCAAAAATATACCAGAGTGTCTTTCATTTCAAGCTTCATTTTGGTACCTAAACGTGTCATTGTAGTGGCTGTTTTTCTGCTAGCTTGCTTGAGAACTCTGGTCTAGGGAACTGGAGAGAACCTCGTACCAGTTTGATCCAGTTTCCTTCACTGCCACTTTTCACAGACTATATCAGACAACAGTTAAATGAGTATACCAAAATACTAGCATGAGTTCTTATTACCTGACACCTAAACATCAAAGGAATGTGTTCCTGTGTGGTTTGTTCAAAGTGGGGAAAAGTGATAGTAGATTTAGGAGCATTCCCTGTGCCTTTCTATATTTATGCTACAGCTCAGCAGCAGACATGAGAACCAGGCTGCTGTCCTTGCTTGTGCTGAGGATCAGAGAACTTCATGATACATTCAAACAGGCAACACTTGCCTTCCAAAAGTGAAGTTTAGAAACTGAGTAAATGACTAGGACTCTTTAGAGTCCATGAGGTGGACTCTAGAGTCCTACGAACAGTTGCCTACACAAAGAGTTGCAGGTTAGGATCTACCTTGCTGTTACAATCTGAAGAGTTGTCTGCAACTACACAACAACAATGGACCAGAATTCTTCCCTGTGCGTTATTCTTTCCTTTGTTCATTGCTACATTGTTGTTGTCTGTGCAGTGTATTATCAGCTATACAAAGACCACAAGTTAATTCACTCCATAGTCTGGTGGTAAGACAGTTTTTAGAGGGTAAATGGGTTCATGATTGTGTATTTAATCAAATATAATTTAACATAAGATACTGTTTAGGAACTGAGATGAAAGATGCTAGAGAGCAGTAGAAAAAGTGCATGTCTGTCTTCTCTTCCCAAACCAGAACTCCCTTTTCAGCCAGGAGGACGTACAGCAGAATGGTCTGATAACAACGTTAAAAAGGCTTCTACCCAGCCTCACATATACCTATGCATAGAAATAAAATGCATGGGCAAGATCTCTAGCCTATTGCTGTTTCATGCCTCATTCTCCTAATTAGCATGATCACTGATTGGAAACAGCCAAATGAATGGTCTCAATCTTTATACTGAAGCTAGCTCTGCACTTGTGAGCTTTTTGCCATTAGTCTCTCAGTATGATTCTCCAATTCATAATGTCTGCCTGGACTTGCTCCACACACAATATAGAGCTGGATTTAAATGTCACTGCAAGTACTGGTTGGGAATTCTCATTTTATCAGACTTGAGAGCTGGCAGTGCAGCTTTCCAGACATGTTCTTTAAAACAAAAGATGAATAAGCTACAATGGCCTTGGATATGTGTGGAGTCACACATATTTGGTGCTATAGACAAGAAAGATATGTTTATAGGTTAATTCCGGATGTTTGGGGAGAGACTTGTCTAGGCTGATGGGTAAGCTAAAAGCTGGAATCTGTCCCAGTTAACAGGGAATAGATGGCTCTGTCAGCTCCAAACTATTTTCTTCATAACTCTATTCAGACATACATAAAATAATTCAATACCATAAGAGCAAAAAAATTATTTCCCCCAAAGAGTAACAAAAATTATTTTATACCTTCTAAAAGTGGTTGGGTTTTTTTTTTTTTTGCTTTGTTTTGTTTTGTTTTGTTTTTAATTTTGTTTCAATAGCATATCCTTAATGTGTCTGTTAGCTTCAAAAAGTGACATTGTATTTACATTTTACTCATTCTCTTACTGCCAAAGAATTTTAAATAAATACTGGCATTGTATACTTTGTCTTTCCTCAAACTTATAGCCGATTCTCTTTTTGTCATGTGACAACAGTAAATATCAAACTTAAAGACTTCGTTCCTACATGGCAGCAAAAGATAGTCTTCAGTCTTGCTGCCTGATTTATTCTGTGATCAAGCAACCATGGTGGGAGCCAGCAGTCAACAGCTGTACAACTGGCTACAAATGTAATGTAAAGCTGCTGCTTCCTAAAGACCATTTGAGAACTACAATGGAAGGAAGGAAAGAGAGGATATTAAAGGAAGGTGGATTATGCAGATTTCTAAATATCATTACATGTTTTCTCCTGACAAGGGAAAAACTAGGGTCTGGGTGTCAGTTCTGTTCTGATTGACTATTGCAGTACGACTACTAGAATAGCTTTTTATTATTCATGATGTGTGAAACTTCAGTTATCTTAGGTTCTGAAAATGTTCGAGTAAAGTGCACTCTGTTTACCTGATCATTGGAAATGTCAGGTGTGAGGATCTAAGCTGAAAGTAAATAAAGAAAGAAACTGGATAATTTTTCTAAATAATTAAGATTTACCATATGAAAGATGGAACAAATTAGGACCAAGAACCACAACAAACTGACTATTTATTTTAATTCACCTTAATTTATACAGTTTGAAATATCATCTTGATAAAGTAGGGGAAAGGAAATTAAATGTGTTCTAAAACTGTTCTTTAAAATGTACTAATACAGAAACAGTCAGGTGAGTACTTAATCTGCAAAGTCTTCAAAATTCAATATTTTGTATATGTTGAGAATTCTTTGAGAAACAGCCAAACTTCCTTAACAAATTTCAGAAGAGAAAGGTGGTTGATCTTGCTGAACTTTGTGCAAAGTGTTGAAGATGTTCATCTGTAGTCCTTCTTACAACAGTATGTCATTGACATGGATCTTAAATAATATGAATAAGAAACTATTTGAAAAACAAATGTAATTCAATTCACATTAAAAGCAATAGAAAGCACTAATCAAGATTACATTTCTGCCTTCACTGTGAAGCTTCAAAAATATCAATCCACTCTCTAGCTTTTTCATGTATTGAAGTCCTTCAGTATCATATTTTTATAGGCCTATTTTATAGAATAGAAGAAACCTTGCTCTTTTGAATGCTTTATTTTTTTCCTTAAGGAAAAAAAAAAATTTCCAAGAGAAAAAACATGATTGGCTTTGTTCTTTGCCTTTGCTGCTTGATAAGAATTGTTAGCCCACTACAATTTAGTCAGAGATCCACAGCCATACAGTTTTTGACTTCTATGTGTCCAAAAATGATCATGTGCTGCATGTGAAAGCATTGACACTGATTTTCTGGTATAGTCATAATTTTTAATCTGATTCTCTTGCTCAGACTTTATACATTGAAAATGTTTTTGCTTGTTTGGCTACATAAGCAGATGTTTTCAATCAGCATAATGCTGATAATGATAACCCATCACTTCTGCAAGATATTGCAGCAAATTTAGAAGCTAACAATGTATCTGAATATGGTTACTCAGAAAAAAAAAAGAAGAATTATCTTCTGAAGGATGAAAAATAAAGTTGAGATTTCACTCTGCAGAGGACAAAACAATGAACACAAAAAATAACAGAAGCAATGTTTTAGCACCTAAGGATGCATCAGATTTAAAGACTCATTTTGTCCTATGCTAGCAGGGAAATAATAGTGAATGAAGTCCTCATTTTGATTTTTTTGGGCACACAGCTTTTGCTTTACTTATCAAACTGTCTTTGTCTCAACCCATGAGTTTTCTCACTTTTGCCCTTTCCATTCTCTCCCCATCCCACAGTGAGGGGAGTGAGCGAGCAGCTATGTGGCGCTGAGCTGCCTACCAGGGCTACACTATGACATGTTAAACACTGTTCTTCTGACACTGCTGAATGCACTTACCTGAAAAATAAAACAGTTAGAGTGACCAGAGGCAATGTATTCCAGCAGATTTTTACAGCCCTAGACTGATTCTGCTTTCTGTTTTCTGGGAACTTTTCTAACTCTTCAGAACTATTTCCAAAATCATGAATTTTGGGGGAAAGGTGAGCTCAGCCTAAGTTAAAGTTACACTGGAGACTATACCTTGCATCAATAATACTGCTAGCTTACTCTTCACTTCTTTTCCACGTTATTGTCATCATTGTCCTACAGTTCCAGTAGTTCCAAGAGGTATATACAACATTACTGTACATACATGCAATTACTGCCAATGTTTCAAGAAAATGTAGATGTTTTGTTTATGAATAAGATAAAATAACAAAAAAGAGAATAATTGTTATTACTTAATACAAGAACTAAGCATTGTAATTGACCTGAATCAGTAGCAGTCTGGATATATATTCTGCTTTGGCTAAATTATTATATCACATCAATTATTACAGTATCAGGATGCCATCCAGTAGTTAGCTGAGAAAATAACAAATATTTGTCACATTCACTTCTATTCTTTTTTATCTAGAAGACTAAACAAAGATTATTTTAATAATAATTTTAATAAATTTACAGCTAGCTTTGTGCTAGGACATCACAAATCTAAGGACAAGAGACGTGGGAAGCTATGAACAGTGAAAGCTTAATAGAAGGAACATCAGAGAGACTAAAATATATCAAAATATCACTGTATGTATTTTTTCTATAAACTATAGGGAATTCATACACTATGAGTTGAGTGACCAACATTCTAAAATTTTAGATTACGGAAAACATGGGTTATGTAAAGTTATTTGCATGGTAATCTATTAAATTAAATTTAAACTAATATTTTTGACCATTCTGAAAGACAGTCATCTAGACATGAATTCAATTTGTTAGCTCAGAATGTCAGAAATATACTGCTAAATTGGAGGGTTTATATGGTATATTTGACTTTTGTACCCTGAGAAAGAGAAATTTTCCTAAGGTTTTCTTCAGTAGAAAGATTAGCCTTCAACTCTGTCAGTAACCTATTTCTTTCAGTCACTCTTTTAAGTTTTTTACACCACTATTAATCAGTTAATATTCTGGCAATATACTCACTTGACATGTTCTGATTCAGCCTTGTCAGTGGACATGCCATCTTTTGATATTTGTCCCTCTTTTACAGTGCTTCACTTATATTCTGCTTGTCTTCCACAGGCTAATTTTTTTAAATTTTTTGCATATTCTATATAGTCGCCTTTTTGACTTCCAGGCATATAAAGAAGAATTTAAGTTGAAGGTTTCAAGGTCTCCAAAAATTTGAACTCTACTATTTGTGCAGTTTATATTTTGTTGGTATGGCTTCATATTGAGACAACTTAATAATTGAACGGGTACCTATTATAAATGAAATAATCAAGTATGCAAACAGGAGATTAGTCTCAGCGGTACAATTATGTTCCAGTCATTCACATTTTAAAGTTGGATTTCTAAGGCAGGTGAGCTTGGTAGTTTTATTCAAAGTTTCTGCTTTCATATTTCTGTAAACTTCAGCTTCTTTGGCCTCAAGAAGGTCGTCGACCTAATGCTAGAAACCATAGGTTTGCCAGCCCAATAATACTGGCTGTTTGTAAATGGCTGCATTGCCCAGTGTGACTTGTGGATATTAGAGATGACCTGTTAAAAGTGAACAGAAAATAAAACATATTATAATATGCAATAAACTGGTTAGTCTGAAATCAAGACTCCAAGAATTTTAGGAAATGTTATTTATATTCATAGACTTACCTCATATTTTCTGCTGTGGGAGCAGATTTATTTTGCTTTATTAGCTCCATCTAAAATTAGGTACCTATTTTAGAGAAGGCAGGCTTCCATGACTGTCAGGGGAAAGAAAGGCACTCCCACTGACAATTCATCCTTGCTATCTCCGACATGTATTGTTGGATAGGGTGATTCATGTTCTTTAAGTGCCTAGAGGGATACTAGATGATGATATGGATTAGTCACCTGATTTTAGACAGTTAAAGCTAGATAAAGTGAAGTCTCATGCATGATGTGTAATGTAGTTACTGCAGCACTCTTCTCTATGGGGATGAAGGGCAAAAGATTTTGTCAGCTGAAGATAACGTATGGTCTGAACTGTTTATCAGTTCCTTGACCTGGGATGCAATAACCAGCATGATTCCTGAATTAAGCAGGTGGATGGCATAGCTCCTGTAGTGACTGGAGTCTGGCAGCTCACTGTGATAAAAGCAAGAGAAAAGCTGTTTCCTGGGGATTGCCTTGTAAAAAAAGGCAAGCAGAGTGTACAACTTTTGTCCTCCAGAGCAGGCAAACAGGAAGTCCACTCCTTAGAGCCTAAGAGGTATTGGCATCCACATGTCTCTCTGTAGGTGTCAATCACATACACTGAAGGAATTAGCATCTGTTAAAAGGTTCCTTCTTGTGTAGGTACATTTTCAACACATTCCAATATTGGAATTTATTTGCAGTTTTATATTCTGAATACAGTGTAAAGCCCTATAATATTAGATTGAAGGATAAACAGTTTTCCTTTTGGAACAAGGGTGAACTCACAAGAAAGATCATTTCTGAAAAATTAAGCCCAGGAATATATATATTTTTTCCCCTTTCCAGACCGTGGTGAATGATTTCCTAAGTATAGATTTCTTGCTAATCTTAAAACATTTGGGAAGAAAAATCAAAATGTTTCCAGGATCATTAAAATGTATTCTGTTCTTTTTTTTACACTAGGAAGAAGACAGTTTTCTAAGGCTAAAGAGCTTGAAAAGGTTTTCCCAGAAGCTGTTCAAACATTAAGTATCCTTTTCTTTATTTTTTTTTTTTATTACCTTCCCTTCTAATTTACTGATTGCCCTATTAGATGCATACTGGAACAAACCCAGATTTTAATTACAAGCTACCTTTTCATTCTTTCACAGTAGGTTGCAATGTCACTTTATAAAGCCATGAGAGACACTGTGTGCAGGTTCTGTTTCCAGCACTGTGGATTTTTGGTGTCTAGAAAATGTGCTTTTGAGAACTATTGCATTACATTGAAAAATACATGAAATAAGAGTGAATTTAGAAGATTTCGATCAGTGTGTGTTTATTACAAATTTATGAAATCTCTTCTTTTCCCTTCCTGTTCCCTTTTGTTAATTCTATGCTGCTTGATTCAAACATATTTAATACATAGGTTAGATCATAGAATAGGCATAGGAACATGTTTTCTGAAGTCATTACGCACAACTTCCATTAAGTCTTTATTTTTGTGTTTGCAGTATGCTTATATTCCATTTACAGACAGATAGGGAAACCTCTCAAGTAAGTAAATACTTCTTTACTTTCCATAAATGTTGTTGTTGGCTTCTTGGGTAATATGTTGGAGATACAGAGAAAATGGCATAAGTTTAGATTCTGCTGTTGTTTTGTTAAAAAATCTATTTATTTGTTTCCATTGAAAAAAACAACATGATAAATTCACACTATTTCTTTAAGAAGAATAAATAAAAGAATCCATGCTCCTAGAAATGAGAAATTATAGAAAAGAATAAATTAGAAAAAGAGAGCTATGTAAGGAAAAAATAATTATTAAATATAAAAAGAGTAAACAGTAGGGGGGAAGGTGAAAAAATGAAGGAAGAAACAAAAAATATATTTTCTTCATACTAATACTGCATAGTGCACCAATGTAAAAGTAAAACATTTGATGGGGCAAAAAAGACCTTTTGTAAACAAACAAACAAACAAACAAACAAAAAACCGAAAACCACAAAACAGTTCAACAGTCTTCAGTATGCTTTATTACTTCCTTGTGAAAGTATTCTGTATTATAATTGACTGTGTTTATCTGATTGAACTGAATCTAGTTAAAAACCAAATTTTCTCCAAGGATGAATTCATATAATCTTGTAGCTGCATTTTAATTTAGACAGAGTTTAAGTAGTGTTGTGCATGTGGAGAAAAATTCAGTTCCTTTCACCTACGGCTCTCCACTAGCTCCTTGCTAGAAGTTTTAAGAGGATGTCTCCTGTCAGTAGCAGCTTCTAGAATTATCTTCACAAGTTCTTTAAATATTGCTTAGGTTTTGAATACTTTAAACCTAGGAATCAGTCCTACAAACGTGATGGAAGAATGAGTAGGATGAGGCTTGCATGGACACACACATGCACATACACACACACACACTCTGGTTCTGCAAAGTAAGTGGGCTCAGGTTAGTAGCTAACTACTGAGGTCAAAAGAATAAGGATAATTCTTCCCTTTTTTTTAGCATAAGTTGCTCCAGGCATCTGCACATTCATTATAGTAGATCAATTGATCAAGTTTGTGCTCACCTTTTAAATTAGTGAAATTACTTGTAATGAATCCCACACCTTGGAAAGGACCAAAATAGGTGGTCTTTTCTGTTTGAAGAGGTAAGGTGTTTGTTTGGAAATGGAAGCTGATGTTGCTGGGCTTTGAAGACAAATTACTAACTCTGGCCATATAGTTATATTAATAAGACAGCAACATGAGCAACTGCTGAATGCTCCTTAAATCAAAGAGAGAGTAAAGTCTAAGCAGATGGTTAACCCTGATTTATGGCTACACTAACATGACAATGGTGTGAAACATACATTGTAGATAACAAAAATAGAATAGTGACTTTGTGGATCGCTGACTGAAGAGGGATCACCATGGTAATCCTATCATAAATACCAAAAGAGGGGTATCATGACAGCAGACTGGAGCCAATAGGTTAAGAATAACCAGGAGCAGGTTTTTTATTTGGGAGGAGCAAAGGGTCATAACCGGAGAAGAATCTAGGGGGGGGGAAAGCAGGAGACAAGGAAGCATAAAGTGAAGCAAAGGATGTAATCAGTGTGGTTCAAGGGTACTTGTAAAGTAGTTCTGTGCTTGACCACCATAATTTGGACATTTTTTCTGCTTTTGTCTGACTTGTTCCTATCTTCAGGAAGAACCTGGTATGACCTCCCTGGCACTGGTGAGGGAATACTTGCAGCTATCTTTCTAGCATGGACAGGGGAACCTGGAGGCTAAAACCTAACATCCCTTCCTAACCTCCTTAACGCCTACATATTCAGGACTGTATTAATTACTGATTTGTTTCGTAACTAGAAACTTAAAAATAAATACTGATTGGGTTTTATTTGTTGATTTGCTTACTTTTTTGTTTGTTTCTCCTCAAATTTATATTTTTTTAGTACAATGATTAATTGAAGACTGAATGAAACTCCAGTTAGTCACTTGAGGTTTTTAACAGCTTAAGAAAGGATGAATTTTGAAATAAATTACAATAGCTTCACAGGATTAATAGTAAAATATTTAAGTTTGTTTCCTTTTCTTCCTCTTTTTTTCCCCCTGAAACTATTAATCTAACATATTTAACACATAGTGCATCAATATGAATATGTATCATTCTTTCCACAACTCTTAATCTAGATTAACTAGTCCTGGTACAACACCACTGCCCCTAAATCTCCCATAAAAGTATTATACAGAGCCACGTGGTTTTGTGATACAACAAAGAGTGAAAAAAATTTCTTCAAAGAATTCTTTATTTGTTTCACCAGGGAAACCTATCATAGCTTCTTTAGCTACAATAAATGAATACTAATTTCATTGTCAAGAGGAATTCAGCCTTTCATTATTTAGATAAATGCACCTTTGTGTTATATGTATAACTCGTCGATGTCATGAACCAAAAATGATGAAAAGCTGGATCCTTTTCAGACATGTAAAAGCAATATCATATAGCAGGCACAAAGCACTTCTACCTGTGGAGTCTACTAATGGCTTCTAGATGAAATGTGAGCAAATTGGCTATGAAGAATCTGGGTTAAAAGTCTAGAAATTCATAAACTTGCAAATCAGGACAGCTCTGGTATGTGAGTTAATGGAAAAATGAACAGCCTGTTCTAATTATCACCTCTATTCTAATCATTTCTGGTTTCCTCATTTTAATCACTCCCTGTATAAAATACATCTTTTGATCATCTAAGCAATATTTTTGCCCTCTGATTTCACTTCTGTCCTCTCTCTTACATATAACTTAACCATTATCTTGGCTAATTCTGTATAGGTTCTATTCATGTATTAGAGCTTTTTGTTTCCTGCTCAACACACATACTCACAGCTTCTTTTTATCTTATTCTCTGCACTGACTCTTCAACTTCTCTTCTGTGACAGCCATTTTTTCTTCTACTTCCCTGGTGAAAAGAAAGTTTCACATAAATAAAAAAGTCAATTCTAATCCTTGTATAGGGATCGCTAGGCATTATTTGATTAGTCATCTTGGGTTTTTTTTGTGGTCTGCACCTTTTTTTGGCATATCTCGATTTTAGCTTAAGCCCTATCATCCACAAATAAAACACTGCTGAAATGCAGCTGGTGCAATGAAGAGTTGTCAAATGCAATGAAAATTTGTCTTACCTTCCTCCATAAGTTGAGATTTTCATGAATACCCTTCATCATACACTCTGAGTATTGAATAGCAGAGACTTGCTAGTGATTGACTTAAGATGTAGGAACGGTTCATGGAAATTACTTGACTAAACTTTAATCCTAAGGCTTGAAGATATGTTTTGAGGTTTGAGGGAGTGGGAGTGGGTGTGTGTTTTTCTGCTTGGTTTGGTTTGGATTGATTTGGTTTTTAAGTAAAGACCTTAACCATAAAACCTCAAATGATTATGCAAGGCTTACTGACTCACACCAAAAAATTACAATCTCTGCCTTCAGCAGCAGGACTCAGCCAGGATGAAGAATGATGAGGAAGACAGAGCATCTGGGTGTAATCTCTCTTAGTTGACAATAAAACCTCTAACAGAGACAACTTACTGCTTTAGAGATTTTACTTAATGTCATCTTCAAGGCATGCCTTCGAAAAAATTCTGTTGTAATAAGTTAGTCTGAAGAGTGAGTATATGATCAGTGGATTTAAATAGCTATTTTACTGCCTATTAAGACAGGAAAAAAATCCAAGAAAAATACATCTTTAAAGATGAGACAAAGGTTTGGCAAAAAAGATGGGGTCCAGCGCTGGCAATAGCAACTGCTTTATCCAAGGCATGGCCATATACTCCACCTGCTATATCGCCAAGTCAATGCTGATGAGCACCAGTCTTCTGTGCATAACATGAATGACAGGATAGAGAGCTTTTTCCTGAGTATAGGGTGGAAAAACCCAAAGTATCTGCTGCTATTTTTCCTAATTATTATTGTTGTCATTTTATATAGCAGGTTTATCTGGAGGCTACAGTCAAGTGTCAGAATCCTGTTGTGCAAGCACTGCAGAAAACTACAATTAAATTTTCTTTTCCCCCAATCCTTCATAAAAATGTGCATGTTTCACCCTACCCCACCCTTTCCAAGCACATAAAATTAATGGCAGAATTCAGCATTTTAAAGGCCAAAGAACCTTGCCATGGCCACGATGCCAATGAACTAGGAACAAGGCACGTAAAGACAAAAGGTATGATCTCTTCTTCCTCAGAATAGCATTTTGCCTTTCAGAGACTAGGTACCATCTTTCCTTGGTATTCAAACTGATACAATAGATAGGTAGATAGCTTACATGACTATGGTTCTAAGACAGTTTGTGTTCTTGCATTTCATTTAGGTTAGTAGCTCTTCGGAGGACAGAATCTAGTTATTTGTTCAGTAATGAATGTTATTTATTCAGTAATGAATGAATGTTATTTTAAAGCCTTTAAAAACATTGTATTAGGTAAGATTTGTAGGTAAGAGTGTAAGAAAATTAGTTTCAGGCATTTCCTCCAAGTTCTTAGGTCTGGTTTAGCCAGTTTCTTTTGGGATGCAACAAACTAAGTATTAATAGTCGCATACTATACATATATGGACAAAGAAAAAAAGAAAAGAAAAACAAGAAAAAAACAGTCACTTTCTTGCTTCCCTGCAGTTAAGTTGTTAGAAAAAATACTGAACATAGTACTGCTTTTAGTGTGCCAAATTGGCCCCAGCTATGTTCCACCAGCTGCTTTGCTAAGTCAGGCTCTTAATAGATGGAAAGTAAAATGAAAAAGATTGAAGACAGGTGAGAGGAAAAAGACAGCAATAGAAATCAACACAGCAGGGAGGAAAGAGCAGAAAACTTATGTTCACATTTCAGGAAAATCTTCAGATGCAGCCATAGAGATGATAATGGCTAGTCCCTTCCCTTATTAAATCTGCTGAAGACATCTCAGAAGATCAAGGAAAAAGCCCAGTCATTAAAAAAGAAAAGCTGCAGATTTCAACATTCTGAGGCATCTGGTAGAGCTTGTGATTAAGTAGTGCTGTAATATATATGCCCTCACCAGAAACGCATTCTGCTTAATGAATTTTAATGGCATTCTAGCTGATACAGGTGTTTGGGATCATCTGTCAGATTCCTTACAACCTATGTGTGAAACAGAATATGGTTTGATAGCTATCAATTTGCAACAGCAAGGTTGGAGTTACTTGCAAAATTAGAAATTAATTAGAAACCTGAAGGCTCTTTGGAAGTTTTTATCAAAGTGCCTTCACCTGAAAATTCTAATTTGTGAGAGATTAAATGTTCCGTTGCATGGGATTCATTTGGGAAGCACACAAATATGGAAGTGCTAGTAAATAGTTCATAATCTAAAAATGGCGGGGAGGTGGAATCTGGGCACCTATAAGGCAAAAAAGAGAGCCAGGCACCATGTCTTTCCAAATTATAAACTTCTGCAGCTCTGGAACAGCTTTGAATCAGAGGACCACAAAAAATTTTCAAATTATTTAAGGGAATATGGGACAGAACTTAACTCTTGGGTTTTTTTGTCTGATTGTTTGTTTGTTGGGGTGTGGGGTTTTTTTGTGCTCTGACTCTGATAAGACTGTGATTAAAAAATACTTAAATAATTAGTAATACAAAATGAATAAAGAAACCAAAATCAAAGTGCTAAGTGGATAGTTTTTGAATTGAACTATGTATCTGAGACCTCTTCATTGTTTCAAAACAAAAAAAATCTCACTTCCCTTGACAGATGAACATACAATAGTATTATTTACTGGATATTTTTACCAGGGGAAAAAAAACAAAGAAATTTTAGCTCCTTAAGAAAAAAGTAAATGTGTAACATTCAGATGTGGTGCAAGGAACAAATTCCTTTTTTATTTTCTTAGCTTTAATGGCCTACTATAACACAATTAATGAAAATACAATTATTCAGATGAAATGTTCTTCATAGTACTTCCATGCTTCTTTTTGCTGCCACTGCACAAGGAAAAAATTATATTTCAGCTCCAGAGAAATAAGCCATATATAATTCATTCTTGCACTGGACATCTGTGATTTTGCCATTATTTTTATTCAAATAGATAATTAGAGTTGGATGAAACTATTAATAATTTGAATAAACATCAACAAAGAAAGTGCTGACAAGTCCAAATCTTTTTATTATCATTTTTACTTTGACACATCATGTCACACCATGAAGTGATAAAATACACTTCACCTTTTATTTTTCAGAGTGAGCAGTCAAAGTTAATTCAGGAGAGACTGAGGCAATTTGAATCATATTTTTCACAAAAACAGCCTCATACCTAATGATTTGTAGTGGAGGAAGGCAAAGAGTTTGGGAAAAGATAATATTTTCCCTGGAATTAAGAATTCAAATCCTTTCATTTAAAACATATTTGAGACATAAAAATTCCACTCAGCATTGGCTGAATTCTTTCCTGATATTAAAAAAATACAATTATTTTAGCTCAATGAACAAATTTTACCCCACGGTGGAATTTTATTCCTTCACTTCATGATTTTTACTACTATTATTTCAGAGAATCCTAAAGCAACTTGCAGGCCAAACACATGGAAATTGAATCCCTTCCACTGAAATGTAACCCCGTGGAATGTCCTAATTTATGCAAATGTAGCAGAAGTTACAAAGACTGCAACTGTCTAACCGGAATTGGGGAGTAAACTGATTTACCCAAAATATAATTTAACCAAGACAGTGGAATTAACATCTCTCTGCTTTTTAGAAGTGCCACAAGAGCCTTGATTACTATAGCTGATGACAACATTAATTTTGCACTTTATATGAAAGATGGAAGCTCTAGCTACACTAATTCCTATTTTTCCCTGAGAAGATTTTCCTAAAGTATAACTGTGCCATGAAAGTAATTAATTAAAGTTATCATTAATTCTACTCTTTTAAAGATGTTGCAGCGGAATAAAGTAAAAAAAAAGTGCCAGCAACAACAAAATCAAAACCAGAAAACTTTACCATGGTCTTAAAATAATGTTCATCCAATCCAGACCTACAAACACTTTTATGCAATAAGTATATTTGTATGGTTGTTATAGCACAGAAACATTAAAAGAAAATCTGAAGTTCTAGATGTCCCTGTTGTATACTTATCTGTATTAATGTGTTGAGTTTTCTGTTGCACTTAACCTGAATTTTGGATTGTCTGCCTTTGTAACACTTGTTTTCCTGAATACTTGCAATATTCTTATATTAGTTTTAAACTAAAAGTTACTGATACCAATGCAATAAGATGATGCTCAAGCTGAAAGACTGCACACCTGTATTGGGTTTGCATGGCAAGGTTTTGGTAGCAAGGGGGCTACAGGGGTGGCTTCTGTGAGAAGCTGCTAGAAGTTTCCCCTATGTCTGATAGAGACAATGCCAGCCAGCTCCAAGACAGACCAGCCGCTGGCCAAGGCTGAGCCAATCAGCGATGGTGGTAGCGCCTCTGTGATAACATATTTAAGAAAGGGGGAAAAAACTGCCGTGCAACAGCAGCCAAAGAGAGGAGTGAGTGAGAATATGTGAGAGAAACAACTCTGCAGACACCAAGGTCAGTGAAGAAGGAGGGGGAGGAGGTGCTCCAGGCACCGGAGCAGAGATTCCCCTGCAGCCCCTGGTGAAGACCATGGTGAGGCAGGCTGTCCCCCTGCAGCCCATGGAGGTTAATGGTGGAGCAGATGATATCCACCTGCAGCCCGTGGAGGACCCCACGCTGGAGTAGGTGGATGCCCGAAGGAGGTTGTGACCCCATGGGAAGCCTGTGCTGGAGCAGGCTCCTGGCAGGACCTGTGGACCCATGGAGAGAGGAGACCGTGCTGGAGCAGGTTTGCTGGCAGGACTTGTGACTCGGCGGGGAACCCACACTGGAGCAGTCTTTTCCTGAAGGACTGCACCCCATGGAAGGGGCCCACGTTGGAGCAGTTTGTGAAGAACTGCAGCTTGTGGGAAGGAGCTATGTTGGAGAAGTTTGTGAAGGACTGTCTCCCATGAGAGGGACCCCACGCTGGAGCAAGAGAAGAGTGTGAGGTGTTCTCCCCCTGAGGAGGAAGGAGCAGCAGAAACAACGTGTGATGAACTAACCACAACCCCCATTCCCTGTCCCCTTGAGCCACTCAGGGGGAGGAGGTAGAGAAAATTGGGAGTAAAGTTATGCCTGGGAAGAAGGGAGGGGTGCGGGTAAGGTGTCTTTAAGATTTAACTTTTATTTTCTCATTACCTTACTCTGATTTGATTGGAGATAAATTAACCTAATTTCCCCAAGTTGGGTCTGTTTTGCCCATGACGGTAATTGGTGAGTGATCTCTTCCTCTCCTTATCTCGACCCACAAGTCTTTTGTTATATTTTCTCTCCCCTGTCCAGTTGAGGAGGGGAGTGATAGAGCGGCTTTGGTGGGCATCTAGCATTCAGCCAGGGTCATCCCACCACAACAGCCAAGTAAATACTACTGTCATGAGACACAAGTTGGTCTGCTGAACAGGGCAGGTTTAACGAGGGCATGGTGTTTCCATAGGCATTAAATTCACGTCCATTTGGACCATTTGTTTTTGTCTGTATTAGAGATAATACTTGTCTTGCAACAGCTTTAATAAATATATTTGTTTAGAATAGAAGGATGAGTGGGTCTGACACTGAAAACTAGAGCAGGGTCGGCTTTGTAGATATTGCCTTGCCTTCATGCAGACAGTTGCAATATTGCAGCTTACAATACTGTCAATGTCAGCTTGTCAGATGCCTGGAGGAGTGTCAGCTTGGGTTATCCTTTGTGTAATTGCCATTAGAACAAACCCAAGGGCTTGAAATATTGTTTCCACTATTGTGAAATTTAAATGTATAGCATAAAATAGAACTGTTTTACAGTATTGTGCATGTTGGTTTTTTTTTTTTCTTTTTTTAATGGGCTTCATGAGATTCTTCTAAAAATTTTGAATAACAGAAATAGCATTATAATATCCAAGATCTGAATTTCTGGTTTGAAGTGAACTCAGAAACCTATAGTTATACAGAGTATTTACACTGCTGACGCTTCTCTGACTGTTCTTTGGTGCAGCCTTTTAAACCTTAATTTTACTTGATTAGATGCTTAATATAATTGGCCAGTAGCAAGTGCGAGTTGCACACACATTATTGTTACACTTTTCTTCATCCATGAATTTGGCTTTTCTGAAAAGAGAAATGGTGAGTAAAGTATTAATTTTGCAATGAGACTGGGCTGAAAATAGATTGTGATGTAGTAACAGATCTTTAAAATACATGAATTAGGATGAAACTTTTTAACAGAAAAAATGTTTTAAAACATATACACAATCACATAGTGACAGAGTGCTATATAACAGAAACACTAAATTTCCCAGATGAGATCAGCTTTCTGGGGCCTGGAAATGCTCTTTGGAACAGATTCCTGGGAATTTCACAGATTATACCACTAAGGTGAAGGCTCTCAAGATCTGCACTTGCCACTGCCTTACAACCGCAGAGTTCCCAGTTTCTCAGTGCTGGCCATGCGTTTCACAGATAGACTGCTTTTTAACTCTAAATTTACTTCATATTCTGCTTTTTTTTTATGCTAGGTTACATTGAAACATGAGATTTGGGGACAGAAGACTACACATATCCCTATTTGCAGAGGTGGAGAAGAATCAGATGCATTCCATACTTATAGAATCAAAGAATCATAGAATCGTTAAGGTTGGAAAAGACCCTTAAGATCATCGAGTCCAACTGTTAACATAACTGCCAGGTCTGCCTCTAAACCATGTCCCTAAGCACCACATCCACAGGTCTTTTGAACACTTCCAGGGACTGTGATTGCACCACTTCCCTGGGCAGACAGTTCCAATGCCTAACCACTCTCTCCATGAAGAAATTTTTCCTAATATCCAAACTAAATCTCCCCTGGCACAACTTGAGCCCATTTCTTCTTGTTCTATACCTTGTTACTTGGGAGAAGAGACTGACACCCACTTTGCTACAACCTCCTGTCAGGTAGTTGTAGAGAGCAATAAGGTCTCCCCTCAGCCTCCTCTTCTCCAGACTAAACAAACCCAGCTCCCTCAGCTGCTCCTCATAAGACATGTTCTCTAGACCCTTCACCAACTTCATTGCCCTTCTTTGGACACACTCCAGCACCACGATGTCCTTCTTGGAGTGAGGGGCCCAAAACTGAACCCAGTACTCGAGGTGCAGCCTCACCAGTGCTGAGTACCAGGGGACAATCACCTCGCTGGTCCTGCTGGCCACACTATTCCTGATACAAGCCAGGATGCCATTGGCCTCCTTGGCCACCTGAGCACACTGCCGGCTCTCGTGTTCAAGCGGCTGTCAACCAACACCCCCAGGTCCTTTTCTGCCAAGCAGCTCTCCAGACACTCTTCCCAAGCCTGTAGCGTTGCATGGGGTTGTTATGACCCAAGTGCAGGACCTGGCACTTAGCCTTGTTGAATCTCATACAGCTGGCCGTGGCCCATCGATCCAGCCTGTCCGGATCCCTCTGTAGAGCCTTCCTACCCTCCGGCAGATAGACACTTCCACCCAACTTGGTGTCATCTGCAAACTTACTGAGGGTGCACTCAATCCCCTCATCCAGATCATCAATGAAGATATTGAACAGGACCGGCCCCAGTACTGAGCCCTGGGGAACACCACTCATGGCCAGCCGCCAACTGGATTTGACTCCATTCACCACCACTCTCTGGGCTCGGCCGTCCAGTCAGTTTTTAACCCAGCGTAGGGTGCACTTACCCAAGCCATGAGCAGCCAGCTTCTCCAGGAGAATGCTGTGGGAGACAGTGTCAAAGGCCTTACTAAAGTCCAAGCAGACAACATCCACAGCCTTCCCCTCATCCACTAAACAGGTCACCTTGTCATAGAAGGAGACCAGGTTAGTGAAGCAGGACCTGCCTTTCATAAACCCATGCTGACTGGGCATGATCACCTGTTTTTCCCACATGTGCCATGTGGTGGCACTCAAGATGATTTGCTGCATGACCTTTCCCAGCACTGAGGTCAGGCTGACAGGCCTGTAGCTCCCCGGATCCTCCTTCCGGTCCTTCTTATAGATGGGTGTCACATTAGCTAACTTCCAGTCAGCTGCGACCTCCCTGGTTAACCAGGACTGCTGGCAAATGATGGAAAGTGGCTTGGCGAGCTCCTCCACCAGCTCCCTCAGTATCCTCGGGTGGATCTCATCTGGCCCCATAGACTTGTGTGTGTGTAAGTGATGTAGCAAGTCACTAGCCATTTCCCCTTGGCTTATGGGGGCTTCATTCTGCTCCCCGTCCCTGTCTTCCAGCTCAGGGGGCTGGGTACCTGGACAATAACTGGTCTTACTATTACAGACTGAGGCAAAGAAGGCATTAAGTACCTCTGCCTTCTCCTCATCCTTTGTGGTGATGTTTCCCTCTGCATCCAATAAAAGATGGAGATTCTCCTTGGCCCTCCTGCTGTTGCTGATATATTTGTAGAAACATTTTTTGTTATCTTTAACTGCAGTGGCCAGTTTAAATTCCAGCTGGGCTTTTGCCTTTCTGATTTTCTCCCTGCATAACCTAACAATATCCTTGTAGTCTTCCTGAGTTGCCATCCCCTTCTTCCAATGATGGTAAACTCTCTTTTTTTTCCCTGAGTCCCAGCAAAACTTCCTTGTTCAGCCAAGCCAGTCTTCCCCGCCTGCTTGTCTTTCAGCACATGGGGACAGCCTGCTCCTGCGCCTTTGAGACTTCCATCTTGAATAACATCCAGCCTTCCTGGTCTCCTTTGCCCTTCAGGACTGCCTCCCAAGGGAGTCTCTCAACCAGACTCCTAAAAAGGCCAAAGTCCGCCTTTCTAAAGTGCAGGGTAGTGGTTTTGCTGACCCCTGCTCCTTACTATGGTCGCTGTGCCCAAGACAGCCTCCAACCACCACATCGCTCACCAGTCCACTGTTTGTAAACAGCAGGTCCAGCAGGGCACCTCCCTTGGCTGGCTCACTTACCAGCTACATCAGGAAGTTACCTTCCACACACTCCAGGAACCTCCTAGACTGCTTTCTCTCTGCTGTGTTGTATTTCTAGCAGAGATCTGGTAAGTTGAAGTCTCCCAGAAGAACAAGGGCTAGGGATCATGAGACTTCAGCCAGCCACTTGTAGAATGCTTCATCTGTTTCTTCATCTTGGTTGGGTGGGCTATAACAGTCTCCCACCATGATATCTTCCTTGTTGGCCTTTCCCCTGATCTTTACCCATAAGCACTCGACCTTATCATTGCCATCATAGAATCATAGAACACCAGGGTGGAAGGGACCTCAAGGATCATCTGGTCTAACCTTTCTAGCACAATCTAGATGAGATGGCCCAGCACCATGTCCAGCTGAGTCTTAAACATGTTCAGCGTAGCGGAGTCAACCACTTCCTTGGGGAGATTATTCCAATGATTCATTGTTCTCATTGTGAAAAATTTACCTCTCGTGTCCAATTGGAATCTCCCTGGGAGTAACTTGTACCCGTTACCCCTTGTCCTCACCATGTGACTCCTTGTAAAAAGGGAGTCTCCATCTTCTTTGTAGCTCCCCTTTAAGCACTGGTACATGGTGATGAGATCACCTCTAAGCCTCCTTTTCTCAAGGCTGAACGAGCCCAGCTCTCTCAGCCTATCCTCATAGGGCAGGCTTCCCAGACCCTTGATCACCTTGGTGGCCCTTCTCTGGACTCCCTCCAGCCTGTCCACACCTTTTTTGTATAATGGGGACCAGAACTGTACACAGTATCCCAGGTGTGGCCTGACAAGCACTGAGTAGAGTGGGATAATGACTTCTTTATCTCTGCTGGTGATGCCCTTTTTGATGCAACCCAGCATCCTGTTGGCCGCCTTGGCCGCAGCAGCACACTGTTCACTCATGTTGAGCTTCCTGTCCACCAGGACCCCCAGGTCCCTTTCCACAGAGCTGCTCTCTAGCCAGGTGGATCCCAGTCTGAGCTGCACTCCTGGATTATGTTTTCCCAGGTGCAAGACCTTATGCTTGTCTTTGTTAAACTTCACAAGGTTCCTGTTAGCCCATCATTGTGCTCTATTCAATCAAAACATTCTCTAACATATAGAGCTACGCCACCACGTCTCCTTCCTTGCCTATCCCTTCTGAAGAGCTTGTAGCCATCCATTGTGGCACTCCAGTCATGAGAGTTATCCTACCATGTTTCCGTGATGGTGACTACATCATAGTTTTCCTGCCACGCAATGGCTTCCAGCTCCTCCTGTTTATTGCCCATGCTGTGTGCATTGGTGTAAATGCACTTCAGTGGGGCTATTGATCTTGTCTCCAACATAGGCATGCCACCCCTAGGCTCATCTCTAGCAAGCCTAGTTTTATCCCCTTCCCCCTTCACATCTAGTTTAAAGCTCTCTCAATGAGGCCTGCTAACTCCTGAGCCAGAATCCTTTTCCCCCTTTGCGACAGGTGAACCCCGTCTGTTGGCAGGTGCCATGTAAACTGCCCCATGATTGAAAAACCCAAAATTTCACCGCTGGCACCAGCCTCTGAGCCACGTGTTAATGAGATGGGTCTTCCTGTTCCTTTCCGTATGCCTCCCGGCTACTGATGGGATGGAGGAAAACAGTACCTGCACTCCTGATCCTTCAAGTAATCGCCCCAGTTCTCTAAAGACCCTTTTGATCGTCTTTGTGCCTCTATCAGCTACCTCATCACTGCCAACCTGAACAATCAATAGCGGATAATAATTGGATGATTTTACCAGCCTAGGGAGCTTCCTAGTAATGTCTCTTATCCTTGCCCCAGGGAGGCAGCAGACTTCCCTATGGGATGGGTCCGGTCAGCATATGGGGCCCTCTGTTCCCCTCAGAAGGGAGTTGCCTATGACAATTACCCTTCTTTTTTTTTTTTTTTTTACCAGTGGCCCTTGTAATGTGTGGGGTTGACTGGCTCACCCTAGTGAACCCCCTGGATGGATCTTCATCTGCATCATCATCCTCCTCCTGGCCCTCAAGTTCCAGAGCCTCATACCTATTGCATAAGGGCACCTGGGAAGGTGAGGTAGGCTGGGAGAGGATTCACCTGCTGCACCATGCAGGGATCTGTTTCCATCCCCCTCTGTCTCTTAGGTCCCCTCCTGATGTTTCCATCTGGCGTGCTCATCTCAGGGATGGTAGGGAGTGGCTCCACCAGTCTATCTCCCTCTCGCACTCCCTGATACTCCTCAGTCTTGCTACTTCTTCTTTCAGCTCTGCCACCATGCTGAGCAGATCCTCCACCTGCTCGCACCTCATGCAGGTGTTGTCTCGGCTGCCCTCCATCACCAGAGCAAGGCTCTGGCACTCCCTGCAGCCAGAGACCTGGGTGGCTGCATGTTTTTGTGGGAGCTCCATCTGGGTCGCCACATCCCTTCTGGTGAGTGGAAACCATGGCTAAGTCTCTTCCGGGAGGGTAAAAACCACAAGTTGAGCTCACCGGCTGACTGCACCCTGCCTGCATGAACTGCCACGCCACACCCTTTCTGACACGCCACGCCCTGTTCACGGTGCTCCTTGTCGCTGGTGCTCCCTAGGAGTGTATAAATCTCCCGTGATTACTCTGGCAACACCCAAGCCCTGTCCGCCTCGCTCGCGAGAGCTGCCGGTTCTTTGCGCAAAAGCCCCACCAGGCTCTTTATCGGGTTCCCCAGCTCAGGAAAACCCCTTTTCCACCCCAATCTAGCACTCAATTTCACGGCTTACTGTTACTGCTGCCATGTGCCTCATTGACTGAGTAGAATTTCCCTGGAAGTTATGGAACTTCAATTTAAACCTAACACATCTGTTATTCAGGTGGTATATGTTGACATAAGTGCCCTGAAATTATGTTATTTAGGGACTAGATCACTGTCCTTAAACTGTTTTTTTTTTTCTTAAATTTATTGATATGTTTACACCTTATGAGGACTTCATAGAAAAAGAAAATAATTTTTGCATCCTTTTTTATAAATATAATATATATATTTCTTGTAAAAAAAAATTAATCCATACTTTTCCTTGTAAGTCTCCTTCTACTCCGCCTAGTGTGAAATGAAAAATCTGCTATACACTGTGTTACGATGTTTAGTATTCTGAGCAAGCTTCCTCTATAACTTCTGAAGTACAGCATTCTTGTTCTGCTGTGCCATTTTTGTTGTAAAGAGCTTAGGCCTGCATCTTTAAGTGTTTTCTCTAGATTTATTTCAACTCAAAGAACATGACTGTTGTTTTTCCCTATATCGATTTTGGCAGCTTCAATTAAACAAGCTTTCTTCATGTAAGAATCCCCTCAAGGAAATTCTGTCAAGTAGTAAATTGTTCCTTTCCAACTGTCACTAATGAGAATATTAGCTCCTCTTTCCCATGTGTTATATATTTTAAAGGTTTTTTAATTTTGAATATGATTAAGTTACCAAGATTTACGATCTTTATCTCTGAGATACCCTTACTGTCAAGTATATTACATTTGGGTTTTATTCTTTTTAAGTTTAGATGGGATTTTCAACTATCCTAATTACTGTTTTGCAAGAATGGGTAGAAAAAGGCACATCATCTATGCATTCATCATAATTATCCCAATGATAAAACAGATAATAATTAATTTGTCTGCAAAGAAGATGTGTTGTGAATACAGCTTTCGTTTGTAGCACATGAAATTATAAGAACACCTACTGCATGAACAACTTGCTGAAATCAGCAAAGAAATACTGAAATTTATGAGCTGACTGAGGGCAGTTCCAAGTCCACAAAATAATGGGGATTTCAATTCTGTTGAAATTCTCAGTAGATGTTTAGGTGTAAGTTACTTCAACTGTACTTGCATTTATTTTAAGTGATCTACCTGCCAGATCACTGCCTACATGGAGACGTCACAATTAGCCTACATAAACATCAGACTGATGGAAAAAAGTGTCTGCAGATGGACTCAGAGCATGTCAAGTCACTGGGTGCCACAGTAGCAAGGTGCTAAGCCAGGTTTACTTTGGCAGCTGAGGTCCTTCGTGCTCTGGAAGGATACTTACTGACCACCATGGGCCTGCCTTCCATGTTTTCTGTCCAAATGGATGCTATGGGTGACCTTGTGAATTTATCCCAAGGGACAATGCTGTTGATGTCTTCTGAGAGGCTGTTCTCTTTCTACTCCTTTATCTCCTGTATGACAGAGTAGAAACAGTCTTATGCAGCATGTTTTTAAAACTGACTGAGATTTTTCTGATCTTTGTTTCAATTCTTAAACTGAAATGCCACCTTCGTGTTACCTCACTTCCCAAGTAGGAATGAAGTCACAGCCTGATGTTTCCTTGCAATACTTGCAGTGCTAAGAGATTTTCAGTCTTAATACAACTATGGCTTAGCATAAGTGAAGTTTCTGGCTTCATTAGAGTAACTCAATGATAGAAAATCAGAACCCCATGCATGCTCTTTTTGTTTCAGATACCCTCGTCATAATTTTTTCTTCCTTTGACTTTTTTCCCCATCTCTTGGTTTTATACAACTGGTGTTTAAATACGTTTTTGAGATATCAAATTCTTTTACTTTTTAATAACTCTGTGAGGTGCCTATGAATACTTTTTTAATGTAGTTGCTGACAGCACAGCTGAACCATTGTAGCTGCAAATGAAAGAGTTCTTATATAAGTAAAAATGGAGTGAGATGCAAACCTATGTTTAAGTCTAAAAACCGACAGCTTTTTATTTGATTAAGTGTAAGCCAGATGTCTTGAAATATTTAGGTGAGGAGAATACATTATTACTTGAATGACAAGTTAAACCCCACTACATTATTTATTAATGTGAGAAAAGCAATTAGAGTTTTGACCTAAATGTTTCATGTTTCAGGTTTCCTCAAAACTGTACTTGCTTGTGATTTAGAGGTTATACTTTCAAAGCAAGTTTAATTTCCACATACTTTATAAATGCCAGAAAAAGCGGGGAGCTGAGGTCATTTACCTACCCACTCTTCATACAAGGCAGATTTCAGAATACAATGAAGTAGATGGGGACTTTTCTCACACTCATCTCTCTTTCTGTCTGTCAGTGTGCCACACGCAGTAATGCTTTAATCCGTCATGCCATCACCTTCACTAAAACTGTAAGTGAATGCTGAGCTGTCCACCCACTGTTTTCCTGCAGTGCTATCCTTAGGTGTGCAGAGAAACAGCAATTAAACAGACTGGATTGGCTCAGGATCCCTGTGAAGAAAGGCTGAGAACAAGGGAGGAAGTTTCTCAGGATTAGCAGCAGTTCATTGATAACTGTGAATAGCTGGATTTAATCAGAATTTATAAAAGCTTCCCAGCAGGACTGTGGTATGCAGAATTTAAAAAAAAAAAAAAAAAAAAAAAAAAAGAAGAAGGATCTGTTTGAGGTATCACATTTACTTTTATCTTTCAGAAATATTGATAGCTGGTCTCTTCCAACCAAGGAAGAGCCAATTGGAAAAAGACACTGGAAAAAGTTTTAAGATGTTCTTGAACTACTCAGATAGCAACAATAACAGGGGAGGAAGTATGTTCAATTTAAAAAAATTATTTATTTTCTTAATCACCCAGAATGGAACCATGAAGTGATGAAATGGTTTGTGAGTGGTGCTCCATGAGAACTTTAAAGAAAGGATAGGTGTAGCTAACAGCTGTAGTGAAGAGGGGGAATGGTTTTTTATTTATCATTGAACCATTTTCTGAGTTCAGAAATTTCTGTTGATGAACCACCCCCTTTAGAAAAGACTGAAGACTGGCACACAGTTTTCTGTGGCACGAGTTTATGTCTGGAATGTTTGAAAAGATGATATAACCTGAAAGTAAGGGGGGATCCCATGAAGTCCACCTGGAAGATCACATATCTGTTTGAACTGTAAGCTTATACATGTTCATAGTATATATATATACACACATATATATTAATAAAACATACATATTTATGTAGCAGAAGTTTCTACATCTGTATACTGATATTTTGAGTTTATTTTATTTCTGCAGCATTCCTAAGGAAGATTTTTTTTTTTTTTTAATCTCTGAGAGAGAACTGTGGGATGGTTACAGGGAAGTCTTTCATGGAAATGGCCCCACTAGGCAAAGCATAAAATATTTGAGAACAAGTGCCTATCAAAGGCTGACCAGTTGTTGATTTTTAAAATCTATGTTATCTAAATAAATTAAATGGGGGCAGAGAATGACCTGGAGCACTGGTTCACAAGTATTGGCATAGTATATGATTATTACCACACTTGCAGGCATGATTTGTGCTTGTGCCAAACATTTGATATCTAGACACTTGCCAGATATTGTGCCCAATATGCTAAATGAGTGGAACAGATTTCAGGTGTATGAGTATACGGACTGACATGATATTTGTTGATCTCAAAGCATGATCTCTTTCTTTTATTAGATTTAAATATTTTCTAAAAATACGAAAGGAAAACAAACAAATAAACAAAATCAAACAGAACTCTGCAAAACAAGGTAAAAAAACCCCAACACAATAATGCTACCAAAAATGAGACTCCAAATTTGAGAATTCATCCCAAAATTGAAGAAAAGGTATCTTCCACATATACAAAGTTAGCATGGTAGAGACAATGTGAGTTTCTTCCTATTTCCTTAGCTAATGAAGTCCTTCTGCTATGTAAGTGGGCAAACTACCAATATGAGATCTATCAAATGCCACAATAAGATCAGATAACGCTTGCTTGCTTCTGGAGAAGATAGGTCACACATCAAACGCCTTGTAAATGGTAGTTTTTGGGGTAACTTCTGAATTTTGCTTTCTGAAGAATATGAATAGCAAAGAGCAGAACGGACACCAAATATCAGTATCAGTATTGACACAAAATTTTGTTAGTAAAAATGATACTGCCTGAAATTTTCTCACAATGACATCTAATAAACCTTAAAAGCAATTAAAAAAAATTTTCCTGTTTTCAGGAAAACTGAAGCTAAAACCACATGCTTTTCTTCCATCCATCTGCTAATTTCATGTACTTATACATTAGTTCCATGCACTTGCAAACTCTTGAACTTGCAAACCTAAAAAAAGCATTTATTATTTTAATTTCAGAAATCGCTTGGGTAGTTGTGGATGTTGTCTGACAAAAGGATGAGAAATGAATCATACATTGCCAAGAGTAACTTGACCTTAATCAATCTGCTGAATAAATTGTCTCTCTTATCCTTTTGGATTTCAATGGAAAATTTAAAGAGGAACTTCAGTTTAAACAAATAAAAGGAGATATATATATATATATATCAACATTTCTATGTGTATGAATGTTATTTATGGTCCTAATTAGATTATGGAAACATAAATGTGTTTTTACACATATGCTTATGCACACACACATGTAAAATGTAGAAAGAAATTGAGCAGACAAGATTTCTGATGTAAAACTTTTTCTATCCCTACATCAGGAAGCAACTTAATCTGAGTCCATAAACATAGACAAAAACACTGAGGAAGTAAGGTTTCAGATATTCTGAAAGTCTGTTTTCATGCTTCTCCCTAGTTTTTATTCTTACATCTGCATTAAAATGTGGAATATAATTTCTAATACATCTTTAATTTCTTTGTCACTTCTTCAGGTATGACATTTACATACATGTTATGTTCATCCACTTAGAGAAGAGGGTATTTATCAAGTGATTTAGGAAAGCAGTAGCCCAGCTTGAAGCCTTTCTTTTCCATGGGGCAATAGGCATTAATAATTCACAAAATCTTCTAGGCTAGCACCCCTGCACTCCAATTAAATCCTCCATCAGAAATGTATGAATAGCTCAAATATGCATAAAACCCCTCAGATTAATTGGCAAGCAGAAGTGAGGTCATACACGGTCAAAAAGTTTACCCCTCACTGATTCTGAGTAGCCACAAGCCTCCATTGCAATCTTTGAATTCTTCAGGGGCAGAAATAAGGCTCTACTGTTCTGCACATCTTTAATTCTAGTCGCATACTTTACATATCTCAGCAGCAGAAAGTGACTACTTATTTTTGTTTTAAATTTAAATTTAATAAGTGATAGTCCCTATCAGCTTTGTTACTCCTCTCTGAAAGATCAAGAGCTATAACAAGAAGCAATACTAAGGGAAGATTAAAAGAGACTCAAGCAACCGAGGAATTTAAAAGACTAAAAGCTAAACAAAGTCAGATAGCCAGATAAAAAGATAACCAGTAGAGAGACATCAGAACTATGACAACAAAGATACAGGCAGCAGCATAGGCAGGGATTAAATGAAAATGAAGGTGAATGAGTCTTAGAAGAGCAAAGCACAGTGATGGGGGAAGCAAAAGAATAAAGAAAATATCACCAAAGAGGAAGAAAGAAGGATCAAAGGAAATAAAATTAGATATACAAGACATAAAAGGGAGAAGCTACAGATCAAGCCTAATATTGCGGTATACAGGCAAGTCATCAAACAAACACCATCTCAAATTTTGAAATGATACTGGAGGAAAAAAATCTAAAAGATCTATCTTCCTGGAAGCTTTAGCAGAAGTCAGCATTAACACAATAGAAATTCTTTAAGGTGGAAACACTGTGTGCTTCCACAGTCAGCTCTCCACAATTTTATAATATAAAAATATGTATCACTTTAAGGCATAGTAAACTAAAGAATTGAGAGACAACTCCACTCAGTACATTATCAGTAAGATCTACTACAGAAACAGAAGGCTTAGAAAGGACAGAAGGAAGGACATGGTCACAAAAGCCTTTTATATTTGTGCATAGCAAATGTGGGGAGTTCTGCACAGTGTAAGTGCTCTCCAAACAGCAGTCACTTTAAAGGCAAAATGATAACAATATCAGTGTATGTAAAGAAGCAAATTCTTGTTAACACATAACAAGAGGGAAAAATTCCATTCTCTTCCCGCTGCATTGAAAACCAGTTGAGAACATCCAAAGGGAAAATAACTTCTTAACTAGATTCCATTAGATTTCCCATAGGAGGGGAAAGAATGTTTTTCAAAAGACAAATGAGAACAATTTCTCATGTAAACCAAGTACAACAAAGAAAAGAAACACAGTTTATCTATACATACTAATGATAGGGGGGTTGTGGTTTTTGGGTTTTTTTTTCTGGTTTGTTTGTTCTAAAGCTTGGCAGCTTTACATATGGAAGTGGTTAAATAATGAAAATACTTTTTTTCCTGACCATTGAATATATTTTGTAATTAATATTTATAGTACATGATCAAAAAAACACGACAGGAGAAACTTCTCAGGGGTTTCACCCCATATTTTTCTGTTTTATCAGGTATTTATTGTTAGTAATTAGAAGACCTTTCCCTCACTGACCCTATTGTGAGAATTATAAGATCATGTTGCTTATACAGTTTGGTAGGGAAACACCCTGCTACTCTTCAGATGCCCATGAAAATTATTTTGGATTACCAGTTACTCCTAAGATTGCCTAGAATTAATTAGAATATTAATTGTCAGAAGAATAGCACGGCTTGTTTTTCAGCTGTTGCTCTGAACTACTTACTGTTAACATCAGAGAAAATCTAGAGTGAAAAAATGCGTTTATGAGAATCCAGTCATAAGTAATACAATTAAAGTAGCTATAGATACACTGTACAGAAATAGAAAAAGAAAAAAATCCCTTTTTTTCCTACCTATGCTTTAAATAAGATACCTGAGAGTATCCTTCACAGAATCAGTCCTAAGACTGGAAGGGGCTTTAGAAAGTCTTCAAGTCCATCTCCCACTACAGTGTCATACCCTGTGCTCTTCAGTACCCTTTCAGACTCCCGTTTGTTAAGCTTGTGAGTAAGGATCTCCGAAGAGGCTGTGACAAACACCCCAGCTAGGCATGCAGTTCTGGGGAGCTCCTCACTACCTTGCATTCAGCCAAAGATTACGATAGATAATTTCTATTCATTGGATGACATTTCTTTCTCCCCTGCTGCCTGATTTTACTGGTTATCAAACCTGTCTGTGCAATACTATCTGTGGGATGATGTTTTGCTGGGTGTTCTAGGGAATGCATTGGAGAGCTGAAGAACCTTTAAAAGGGTCCTAGTTCTCCACTTCATGGATTTACTATAACCTTGATGGAAGAAAACACATACATTTTGAAAATACCCTTAGCCTAAATCAAGTTATGATAAACGGAAATACACATTTCTGCTTGCATCGATTATAGCAGACAACAAAGAAAGTGTTAGAAAAGACACAGGTGAGGAAAGAACAATAACAAAAAAAAAATCCATGTCTGCTTAATCCACGATGGCATCTGGCAAGTGTTTTTTTCACTCTTTTTGTTTCCGCTTTGTTCGTTGTTTACTTGTTGTTTTGCACCAGGAGGTGCTGGTTCATTCTAATGCCAGAAACAAAGACACTCTGCAAGGTATCTTTTAAAATGCTATTTATTAGAGCTAACACTATAAGGAGAAAATACTATAGATAATCTTACGTCCCTTCAGATGTTAGGAACCCTGGGAGCTGTAGCATCAAGTGGGCCTCTTATCCACATGCAGCATACTGGGTAGACCCCATCATAGAAGAGATTCTCCAATTTCAGTCATTCAAGCTGTTATAGGATTTTCTTGCAAGGAAACAACTCTATCCATCATTTCTACAGTCAAACAGAAATGATGTTTGCACAAGAGTTTCTTGCTGCATTTTTAGTTAAAGGCGAGGCCATGCAGGTGGCATAATCACTGGTACCAAGTGGGCTGCCTGCAGGCTCCTCTGCTACAGTGAGGTTACCGAGCCTATCCTGCGGCCAAGGGATTTGTGCAGCACAACACAGCCTGAAGGCCACGCTGGACATGCAGGACAGCACAGACTTGGGCGTACTCCGGTCAACTGTTATGTGCGTCACCAACTCCTTGATGTACAATGCTCTTCCAGTCAGGATCACTACACTTGCCTTACAAACCTTTCTGATGCACTTCCCATGCAGGATTTTTAATTTCCTTCCTAACCTACATATCAAGCTGCTTCTAAAAGAAAGGATCCTCTGTTAATGAAACCTGCTAACTTTTATAACTATTCTAATTTTTTTGAGTGCCAGGGATCAGAACAGATCTAATCCTTTTTCTGAAACTTACAGTTTCAAGTTTTCTCAATTTCTAGATAAGCAATGCCTCTTTCCTTATTTGTTTTTGATAGGTCATGTTTTTGTGCTACTGATAATTCTCATGTTGGGTTTTGGTTTGTTTTTTTTTTTTTTCTGGACACTCTTCACACAGTTCACAACTTTTGTGAAGTTCAGGGTGCAAAAGATATTCAGATGCAACCTTGCTGGTACGGAGCACAGGGAAGTTTTATAAAAGTATTTCAAGGATTCTTCCCCTAGATCCTTTTACTGCTAAACTTCTACCTGATCTGTTATTACTGCCTATGTAATGCAGATGATTAGTCCATTTTAAGTATAGATTTGGATACTTGTCACTGTTGGATTTCATCCTATTTTTGGTTCATTTCTCCAATTTCAGCTGTTTAGTTCTTCCATAGAAGGGCATTAAATGTATTGATGTCATATCCATGTTACTGGTCTGTTCCTACCTCTGCTTCTTTTTCCCTCCTTATTGAAGTATAAACATTGAATTTATTCTCCTCAAATCATCCAAAATCCGTATGTGCCTGCCACATGTGAGCTCTCAAACATAGCCAATAGTAGCTCTATGATTTCACTGACCACTGCTTAAGTAGCTTTGCGCGAAACTCATTGGATCATGGTAATTTGAATGTTTTATGAATGTCTCTCTTCCCTTTTCTGTTTTTTGTTGTAGACTGAGACTTTATTCCTTCTATATAGTAGAATATTTTCAAATAATTTTGTATTTGTTCACCTCTCAGGCTTTGTTACCCCGTACTCCTGATCCTTGCTTAAAAATCTTCACTCAAATTTATCATGTCAATATATACGAATGTTTTCTCCCTCTTTAATGAGTATCTTACCATTATTCAATAATAATTTATGGTTGAGAAAGCAAAATTTTGCTAGTATCAACACCTGTAGAGTCATCCTCTTCTTTGGAGGATGCATGTATTTCTACCTGAGTTTTTAAAGTATTGACAAGAACTTTACCTCTTGCTCCTTTTCACTGGTTGGTTGATCTTCTTAGTGAGACTCCTGACACTATCACAGATATTGATACTGGATATGTTCCAGTGTCAGTACTTACAAGAAAACTTGTTAATCCACTGTGAAGAAAACAGTACTTTTCTTCTAGTAGGATAGATTCAAATTTCAATAATGTCTATGCATACTGGAACTTGTATTTTATGTAAGCATGTTTCTACAGATAGCTATAGTTGACACAAACCCATAAAATAAAAATAATAGCACCGTATTTTATTAAGAGCTGTTGCTTAAAATCAGATATAAGGACATACTCTGAGATGGTAGTAAATTAGTGTGACTGACCTTTATCACATTGTGATATTTTTCTGATCAGATGTAAAAGTTTATTCTCATTTGTTACTAATTTTATATAGTTTATAAAACCTCAGCCTTGATTAGCACTCTTTTTGTAATAAGAGATAACATTTAAATAAAGAACTTAATTTCCAAATAATTTTATAAGATCTCATATAAAAGGTAAAATAATACTATAAAACAATAAAGAACATAATTAATTATATTTTGCTTTTTACAGTACTTGCGTATTTTCTAGCTTATTTCTAGAAAATGTTGAACTAAGCAATATCTGTTTTAACTTTTAATTCCACAGTGTAAACCTCAGCTGTTTGAGGTATTTGCAGAACATACACAACTATACTAGAGCTGGTTGAATTCTCTGATCTGAATTGCCCAGTGATAAATAAACAGTGCTGAGCTGTTCTCAGTACTCAAAGTTTAAATTTCATGGAAATACAGGAAAGAAGCCTGTCATGGTTTGGTTCAGGTTTTTTTGGTTTGGTTTGGATGGGTGGATTGTTTTAAATGCCTTTGAAAGAATCATATTTCCTCTACTCCAACTAAAAATCAGAAAGGGACTATAAAATTATAAATGAAAACAGTCTCAGCTCTGTAATACTGCCTTGAAACTACAGATTAAAGCAATATTATCCAAACACTTAAGAGGATATCCAATTCCAAGTCTTAAGCCAATACCTGTAACGAATAACAAAAGGATGGCTGGTGTGGAACATTAATAAGCATGTTATTACTTGGGCTGTCTGTCTGAAACTTGACATTTACACATGATCACAGATTATTCGTTATAAATGATTCTCCCTGTTGACTGCTTATTTATTCAGAACTGCATGTTGTTTTTCTAAAGATACCATAATGGAGAGCATACTTGAGAGATTGTGGAGCGAGATTTTTCCTGAAATTGTTAGAAGACAGTGTTGTGTAAATGAATGATAGTATATAAGAACTTTAGTGGATGAAGCAGACAAGTGAACACAGAAGTGCTAGGAAAATGGATCTTGCTATCCCATAGGAAGAGAATGACAGCAGCAGATAATCTGGTAAACTCTACCAGTAGATGAATAAAAATGAAAAATTTAGGAAAGATGTTTAAACTAAGAAAAAGAATCTGAGATTTTATGCAGAGATTAGAAGTTTCAGGGAAAGTGTTGCAGAAGAAGGAATGGGAATATTGCCACCATTAGCATTTAGGTTTTTTTCATGTATGGTTTCATGAGATTGGTGAAATAACGTCACAGGAAAAAAAACAGCATTTTGCACTTTTGGTAAGGAACACAGAGTTTTAATTACGTAGAGATAAACTTCTGTGAATGAGCACCATCAAGACTTGGATGTGTGGATTAAGGGACTGAGAAGAATAATGTTGAAAACTTCATTCATGTATTATGATAAATGTGCCTGGATCAGGAAGATCAGTTTTCAAGTTGAATAGTTTGGTGTGTCACCAGACTGATCAGGATTGCAAGAGAGCTATCTGCTGCAAATTATGAACAGTATTGAAAAAAAAAATCGTTGTATTAGTTCAGTTAGGCTATGTTAAAATTTAGTAGGTCTCAAGGAAAACAAAGATGTTAGAACATTAGAAGAAGACAAATGAAGGAGTGGTCATCAGGAAGGAGTAGGCAATTTTCATCATTACAGAGAACAGTATTACCTAAGGACAGAAAACAGGAGAGAAGAATGAATGTAAGCTACACAGAGTTATTCTGAAAAAGGTTGAATAGGAGAAGTATGCTCAGAACAGATGTTAAAGGAATGACCTTGGTGAAGGCTAAATCAGAAATCTGAATGATTATATTGTCAAGTATAATGATTAGGTGAGAACATCTGATTTCTGAGAAGATAAGGCTGAATTAGAAACCAGCAGATATGGACAGGAAACAGAGAATATGACAGAGTAGCACAGAAAGAGTGAATGACTGAAAAAAATCTGGAGGAAATATTTAAGCAATATCTATAAATAACATCATCATAAAATAAATAGATTTTGCTGTTAGATTTAGTCATTTGCATTTATTCAAGAACAAACTTCATTTGTCCTCAACTACGTGTATCTTGAAAAGAATTTGTATTAGCACTTCCAACAAGATTTTCATACACTGTTCCTAAAATGACTAAGATAATTTCTGGCTTTCTACTAGAGTGCTAAATAGCTCTAGAACAATATTTCTGTAGGAAGTACCTTCCAAGCCTCATCAAATACTCTGTTCATAAGGAATGGACAGAGTAATTTCTTTTCCATACCTTTTGTTTTGGTAGGTAATACTTAGTAGAGGTACTAGGTGTGCTATAATGTGTCTTAAAGGGGGGAAACAGGAAACCATTCTCTTCCTTGTGATACATTTGTTTACAATGACCGCTTTTTAAAATGCCTAATTCATACAACAAAAGCTACATTATAATAAGATGTCACTGTTTAAGACATAAAAGTAGCTGTAAGTTATTTTTAATAATGATACCTAGTTTTTGTAAGATTATCCATTTTCTGACAAATAGATTTTCTGTTGTTTTTTTCTTCATTCATGAGTAAAATTAAGTTTGAACAATGGTCTACATTCTGACCTGACATTAATAAAATTCAGTGAAACAAATAGGTTTTTAATGCCTACACAGTCTATCATGATCACTTAAAGAAAGCAAGGTGGAGAAATTCTGCCATAACTAAAACAAAATTCTGGTGCTGGCAATCTTTCAAGTTTTTACTGACAGTGGAATTTACTATTAGAAATCTCCCCTTACTAGTAGAAGAGTTGTTACAGTTCAGCTAAATTCCTCTAAGAGCATAAAACTCTCCAGTGTTATAATTTGAACAACATAATCTGTTCTGAGCTCAGGAAACATGAAAATAAGTCAATAACATGGTCTTAAAATCATATTCCCACCTTGGGATAGCAAAAGGATTCTCAGTCAATACTAAAAACCCTCTAAAAAGCCATCTGCCTTTAGATTACAAGGAATTCTGCATCCTGGTCATGGAAACTGCATGATAATGATAAGAATGCATGAAAGTTATCCTTGTTCATATAAATACTCTCAAACTTGGGCTACACTAAATGAATCTTAAGTTCTTTTTTAAGCTTTATGAAGGCTACTGTGATAAAAAAATAAGATATATAAGTAACAGTACATAGTAGAGTCTAGGATTATTTTTTGTGGGCTCCTGACTGCCTTTGTCAACATCAGTAGCTTTGCCTTTTCTCATAGATAATTTTAACAGCTGTAATTAAACATTAAACAATATGTCTTTGGTTCCCACAGAAAGCAGTTCCCATCAGTGGATTAGATATACTTTACCATAAAACCTTTGATTCCTAGTCACTGAGCTTTTTGTACACTGTGACTGAGGTTCTGTCAGTCTACTTCTTTTGATTTGCTTGAATTGTACAGACTTTTCTAGGAAGTTATATGAAATTATCATAGGCTCATTTTCTATGATGAGTGCCGGATGTAAATTTTGAGATGCACATTTGTGTAAATTGTAGCAACGACTTGTGGGTCAAAATACCTCATTCTGTTCAGAAACTGCCAGAAGTACACTGTTTCTGAGCTGTGTGCACTGCTTTTGCAATCTTTTCCTATTTTTAGCTCTTCTGTGACAGAAAAGTCATCAGACCAGAAAAAATTCTCTCAGACCACATTAGGCAGTTAAACTCAATCCAAAGTGGGATTTGTATGAGTGCCAAAAGGCCTTTTGTTATATCATTGGCATCTGAGCTGATGTAGTGCTAAATCCAGAAGCTACATCAAGACTACTTAAAACATAAGCACTTACATTTTTAAGAACCCAGTCCATGAATGAAGTGTAATGTTACTTTTCATCAGTTACAGAGAGAAACCTAACAGTGTGTCTCCTCCAGCATAACAGGAAATCAATGTATTTGTTAACACCAGTTTTCCAGAGCTCAGTGTGTACCTAAATGTTGTAGAAGTTGAAAATGTGCAATCAAGTGAGGAAGCAAAGAATAAGATAAAGGAGTTGACTTCTGAACAAACTAATGAATAAGAAACACAGAAAGATAAGTTCTTAATATGTGTGTACTTAGAGTTGTTTCTAGAATAATGGACATAAAGAGGAATGATTGAGTCCAATGGGTATCAGCTACATTTAATTGTTCATTAATCTGAGTATGTAGCATCTGAAGATCACAGTTTGGAATAAAAAAAAAAAAAAAAAAAAAAGAGTATTATACACATTGGAACATAACTAGTATTTTCAAGGTGCTCAGAAAAAAGCCAGTGCTCTCAAGATACTGACACCCTGATTTGAGAAGCCTACAATCTAGAGAAAGAAAAGAAAAATACTCTATTATCTAAAGCAGCAAATATTTTTGTGATATTCTGCTCTTTTTTTTTTTTTTTTTTTTTTTTTTTTTTAATTCTTGGCAACTTCATTGAAATCCAGTTAGAAATGCCTATAAATATCCTGATAGCTTCATGGCACACATTTTCTTGTCTTCAACAGTATACCCTTACTTCCAATGAACTTCCACTGAAGCACCCGAGAACAGAATATCCCATTGTCTTTGAGGCAATAAACTAGTAAAAAAGGTGTATTCATGATTTTTTTTCTGCAAAATAATGCAAAAAGAAAGTTCTCAAATTGTCTTCTGTGACTCAAGCTTTTCTTTTTAAAAAGATCTTTTCACTTGAATTTTTAATGGCGTGCAATTTTTCATAGGATGTTCAAAATAGATATTAGCACCAAATGGAGAAAAATAATTCTCTTTCCTATACACTTTTGTGCTGGCCAGTGATTGGAAATGAATGAATAATTTGCATAGAAAAAGGATGCAGAAACCATTCACCCATACAAAAATGTTATTGAAAATATATGAAACTATAACCATTCAATTTGAGTCTACATGGTATACTGCCCAGCCATTTCATATCTCCCTGTTTTTCTAAAGACACTTTATCTTTTCTTCACATTGCAGATGAAGTGTATAAACACATATTTTGCAGTTTAAAATACATAGGCACCTAGAAATATCTCAGAATTATCTTCAGCTGAAATGCATTTTCTTTCATGTCATATTTTAACTGACCATTTTGAAATAAATGAAGAAAAAGCAGGTACAATGTCTTGAAGAAGAAGATATTAACCTGTTTTCTGTGGAGTATGTAAACTGCTTGTAGGCAGTAGAGGGATACCATTAAAAATAAATTATTATTCCAGATCTCTGTATATTATTTAAAGATATGCAATGCTAAAGAAGGATGACTTTGAATACCAGTTTGTTTTCTCATTTTGTAAGAAAAATATTTTAGTAGAACAGAATCAGTCTGGAATGAATTTAGAGCATCTGAATTTGGAGCAAGAGGAAGTAAGATAGTAATGAGAGGAGGAAGGGGTTACATTTTAGGGAAGATTTCAGAATGTGCATACTCTATGTATGTGGAATGTCAGCACCTGTAGGAAGACTGAAGCTGCCAAAGACAGGAAACTATGACTATGACTATATAATGGAATAAGAACAAAATCCATTAAGAGATTACACGTCGAAGTGAAATGATACATATACAGGATCTAGGACAGGGAAAAGAGGAAAAATTGAGATTGGGAGCTAGAGAGGTTTGAAAGATAAAGAGGAACGACCCAGCAGGGGAGGAAAAGGAGAGAAACCAAACCAGCAGGTAGGATGTGGGTAAGTGAAGAGGGTTAAAATGGGAGCTGGAGATTAAGACTGTCAAGGTATAAAAATAACAAGAGCTGACTAGAAAAAAAGGTCTGAGATGGAAAAATAAAAAAAAGTCTAGATAAGTATGAGACACAGTACTAGAAAATGAGGTAGATATGAAGAGAAGCATGGCTAAACTAGCTTTAAAGGAATGAGTCGAACATGATAGGGCTGAATATGCAGGAAAAAGTTGATCCGGCTGAACCATTTTGTTTCACAGAGACCCAGATATAATCCAGACTTTACAGTGTGAATAGATTTCACAACTGTTATTCTTTCAGCAACTATTTCTTGCTGAACCCTTTAATATACCTCTGGGTCGTTATCTCCTGTGGTAGTGTTGTGTCATGGGTCTAAATAACCTAGCTGTGCTGTAAGTCACCGTACGGTGACAAATAAAATACAATGTAAAATCTGTCCGTTTCCACAAGCATGCCTACAAAGACTCTTTAAGACAATTTTCTTTTATTTATGAAAGACATAGCTTGTGTACACAAGTTGTAGAAATTTATCAAAATTCTTTGAAAAAACTATTTTTAAAGGGATAGGAAGTTAGAAGGTTGACTGTTTGATATAGAAAAGAATGACATATAAATAATTTTATCTTTGACACAGAAAGCATTTGGTTTTGTTTTTTTTTTCTGTGCCAATTTCTTGACTGGTTAAGAAGTGCTCTTGAAACCTGACAGCTGATAATCTTTTTTTATTATGTCCAGTTTAAATGCTTAATATATCCTAATACAGTTCAGTAATCCTAAAATTTCAGTTTTTAATAATATTGGGGTGCACATGCTGACAAAATATATTAAGCCAGTAGAAATGAAGTTGATTGTGAGGTCATACACCAAAATATTTTTAACATTTAAATTGGATATTGGGACTTAAAAAGAGGTGTTAAAGAATGCTCTTTTTGGAAAAGTTTTCCATAGATCAATGCCCACCATTCATCTTGTTTCTATGTGCTTAGATTGTGGTTATGAGAAAAATTTTTGTATGTTTCAATGCTAACAGTGACCTTGATTTTATTGGGTAACACAGGTAACTTTCACTGGTTTAGATCTGAACTGGTCAAACACACAGGTCCATACAGTAATGTTTATGTGTGAGTATTTAAATACACCTCATTGTTGCCCACTACTGCCACCATCCAAATGGGCCCACCGGTTCGAGGAATACTTCCAGTTTGCTCATGAGTTGGCACACAGGAAGCAGGCAAGGGAATTCCTGCAGTAACAATGAGTAGTTATTCTCATTTATGATTAAATTTCAAAATCCAAATACAGGAGAACAGACATTGGCCTCTTCAAAGATCTGCTTCGAAGAGTCCCATGGGATAAGGCCCTGGAGGGAAGGAGAGTCCAAGAAATCTGGTTAATATTCAAGGTTCACCTCCTCCAGGTTCAAGCAATTTCCATCCAAATGAATATGAAGTCAGGCAAAAGTGCCAGGAGGCCTGCATGGATGAACAAGGCCATCCTGGCAAAGCTCAAGAACAAAAAGGAAGCACACAGAGGATGGATGAAAGGATGGGAAACCAAGAAGGAATACAGAGGCACTCTCTGAGCATCCGGAGATGAGGTTAGGAAAGGCAAAGTCCAAGTGGAATTGAATCTGGCCAGGGATATCAAAGACAAGAAGGGTTTCTGTAAGTACATAAGTGATAAAAGGAAGACTAGGGAAAATGTAGGCCTGCTGCTGAATGAGGTGGGGGACCTGGTTACCTAGGACATGGGAAAGGTTGAGGTACTGAATGCCTTCTTTGCCTCAGCCTTTATGAGAAAGACCATCCCTCAAGAAACCCAGACCGTGGAGACCAGGGGGAAAGACTGGAGCAAGATCTACCCTTTATAAAAGATGATCAGGTCAGGGAATACTGAAGGAAACAGGACAGACATAAGTCCATGGACCCTGATGGGATGCACCCAGGAGTACTGAGGGAGCTGGCTGATGTCACTGCAAGACCATTCTCAATAATCTTTGATTGATCATGGCAACTGGGACAAGTGCCCGAAGACTGGAGGAAAACACATGTCACTCCTATCCTCAGGAAGGGCAAGAAGGAGAACCCAGGGAGCTCCAGTCTGGTCAGCCTCTCCTCGATCACTGGGAATGTGAGGTAGCAGATAATCCTGGAAGCCATTTCCAGGTACACAAAAGACAAGAAAGTCACCAGGAGTACTCAGTTTGGATTGACCAAGGGGGCATAATGCTTAACCAACCTGATAACCTTCTACAATGAAATGATTAGCTTGGTGGATGAGGAGAGAGAAGTGGATATTGTCTACCTGGACTTCAGTAAGGCTTTTGACACTGTCTACCATAAGACCCAGCAGAGAAGCTGCTGAAGTATAGGCTGGCTGAACAGACAGTGAGATGGATTGAAAACTGCCTGAATGGCCTAGCCCAGAGGGTGGTGATCAGCAGTGCAAAGTCTAGTTGGAGGCCAGTAACTAGTGGTGCAGCCAAGGGTTAATAGTGGGTCTGGTCCTGTTTAACATTTTCATTAATGATCGGGATGATGAAGCAGAGTGTAGTCTCAGCAAGTTTGCTGATGTTATCAAACTGGGAGGAGCGGCTGTTACACTAGAGGGTTGTGCTGCCATTCAGAGGGACCTCAACAGGCTGGAGAAATGGGCTGATATCAACCTCATGCAGCTCAACAAGAAGTGCAAAGTTCTGGCCCTGGGGAGGAACAAACGCAATATAAGGTATGTATATATATATATAAACCAACATATGCTGGGGGCTGACCAGCTGGAAGGTAGCTTGACAGAAGTGGACCTAGGGGTCCTGGTGGACATGAGGTTGAACATGAGCCAGCAGTGTGCCCTTGCTGCATTAAAGTATTGCCAATAGATCGAGGAAAGTGATCCTTCCCTTCTACTCAACACTGCTGAGGCCACACCTGGAGTGCTGTGTCCAGTTCTGGGCTCCCCAGTACAAGAGAAACATGGACATACTGGAGAGAGTCCAGTAAAGGGCCACTAAGAGGATTAAAGGATTGGAACATCTCTCATATGGGGAAAGGCTGAGACAGCCAGGGCTGTTTAGCCTGGAGAGAAGGCTCGGGAGGATCTTATAAATGTGTATAAACACCTGAAGGGAGGGTGCAAAGAGGACAGAGCCAAGCTATTTTCAGTGGTGCCCAGTGACAGGACAAGAGGCAGTGGGCACAAACTGAAACACAGGAGGGTCCCTCTGAACATCAGGAAATATTTTTTTACTGTGAGGGTGACCAAGCACTGGCACAGGTTGCTCAGGGAGATTAACTGTATGAGATTCAACAAGGCTAAGTGCCGAGTCCTGCACTTCGGTCACAACAACCCCATGCAACCCTACAGGCTGGGGGAGGAGTGGCTGGAGAGCTGCTTGGCAGAAAAGGACCTGGGGGTGTTGGTTGACAGCCTCCTGAACATAAACCAGCAGTGTGCTCAGGTGGCCAAGAAGGCCAATGGCATCCTGGCTTGTATCAGGAATAGTGTGGCCAGCAGGACCAGGGAAGTGATAGTGCCCCTGTACTCAGCACTGGTGAGGCTGCGCCTCAAGTACTGTGTTCAGTTTTGGGCCCCTCACTCCAAGAAGGACATCGTGGTGCTGGAGTGTATCCAAAGAAGGACAAGGAAGTTGGTGAAGGGTCTAGAGAACATGTCTTATGAGGAGCAGCTGAGGGAGCTGGGGTTGTTTAGTCTGGAGAAGAGGAGGCTGAGGGGAGACCTTATTGCTCTCTACAACTACCTGACAGGAGGTTGTAGCGAAGTGGGGGTCAGTCTCTTCTCTCTAGTAACAAGCGATAGGATGAGAGGAAACGGCCTCAAGCTGCGCCAGGGGGAAGTTTAGGTTGGATATTAGGAAAAACTTCTTCACCGAAGGGTGGTCAGGCACTGGAACAGGCTGCCCAGGGAAGTGATTGAGTCTCCATCCCTGGAGGTATTTAAAAGATGGGTAGACGTGGTGCTTGAGAACATGGTTTAGTTGGTTGGTTGGTTGGACTTGGCAGTGATAGGTTAACGGTTGGACTCGATGATCTCAGAGGTCTTTTCCAACCTTAATGATTCTATGATTCTATGATTCTATGATTGTGGAGTCTCTCACCTTGGAAATATTCATAGAATCATAGAATCATAGAATCGTTAAGGTTGGAAAAGACCCTTAACATCATCGAGTCCAACCGTTAACCTATCACTGCCAAGTCCATCACTATACCATGTCCTCGAGCTGTCTGGACGTGGTCCTGGGCAACCAGGTCTAGGCAGCCCTGCTTGATCAGGGGTTGGATGGGATGATCTCCAGAGAACTTTTCCAACCTCAGTCATTCTGTGATTCTGTGATACAGTGATGTGCTACATCATTTGAAGTGTAACTTTGTTGGTAACCGCTACAGGATAGGTCAAATTACTTCTGTGACTACAACATATAACAAAGCTACAATCAAGAAAGAATTAATGAGATTTCACATGTAGCTTTAGGGGAAACTGTTTTCTCATACTATTTCTCAGGTCCCATTGCTATTCCTTGGTGATGTTAAACTATGACCTTTTCCCTTATTTTTTCCTTTATGCCCTTCTATCCCACCAGGCACTTTTCATGAGTTTTGCTACACAAAACTAATTTCTGTCTGGTCAGAAGATTTGTCACACCCACCATTAACAATAGAACCCCACTTTGCATTCCTTTCAAAATGTGATAGTCTTCAGAACTTTCTTCTTGTAGCTTGTCTTATCACTAAATTATGTTCAAGATGAGTAACACATTCATAAAAGGATCATTTCTTCATCAATTCTTCTTTTGTAGTCTTATGTGAGCAGATTTTTTTCTAGGAGCCTTCAACACTATCTGACTGACAATGCATCCCTGCAGATATGGTAAACGCTATTTTAAGGTATGAGGTACTATTTGCTATTTACATAGAAAGAATTTAGCTGGCCTAATATTTATCTAAACTATTACTGAAATTTACCCAGTTGCAGGTAGACTGAGGACTTGAAATGGGCATAAACAAACTATCTTTGTGCAGACCTCTGCAAGTCTAGTTATGCTTATGACCTCAGTCACAGAGTCATGCAAAGGAAGTTAGTTAACTCACAGAATTAGTTCAAATCAAACCCAGCTTACTAGCTCATGCTCAATGTCACTTATAGCATATCCAGTGTACATCCACCTGGAACAACTTCAGATTTCTCTGTGCAGTGTTCTTAAGTGTTTTAGTCTCAAGAGAAGTCTCCAGTTAATGTGCAGAGGTGCATGAATGGAACTAGGCACACTGGAATATTTTCTACAAAAGAGACTAATAAGACACTAATTCTAGAATATCATCTGTAAGGAGATCTGTAAATTCAGATTCTTACATCGTATCAGGCAGAGGAGAAGAGGGACAAAAGAGATTCGATATTGCATCTGGACTATTGCTCATGTATGACAATGACAGTAGCATGGACACTATGCTTCTTGATGGCATTTAAAGGAATACCTAACATTTGGGACTTGAGAAAATATTTGATATTGGACTATTCCTCGCAATCAAATTGTCTGAAAATATTTCAAGCTGACAATTCTGTTACAGTTTACCCTGAGGTTGGCCTTTGAATACAATGAGATGTGTCAGAATTTGGATGAAGATAGGCCAACCAAAGGCAAAATTAAAAGTGTCTTAAAGAAGAGCCACGAATATGACAGATATATTTGTTCGAGACAAATGCACCAGCAGAGGTAATTTAGATGCACAAGATTTTTTTCCTGTGACTTCAGTTTACAAAGCATACTTTTCGTATATGGTCACTAACTGTAGGCTTTCAGTTTTTCTGGATGATTAACTCAAAACAGAACTTAGATTCTGAGTCACGCTAATTTTGAAATTTTTCAACTACAAGTGAAATCACTGGAAGCCGCTTGGAACACAGGAACTCCCAGCTAGTATTTAGTAATTTTAAACCCACTAAATGTCAATTCATATTAAAAATCGAGTACAAAGACACAAGATGTCTCTTTTGATTATTATTTCTCTATAAATACATTGCAATTATCACAGTGCATATGTACATGGAAGAAATTGAGATACAGTAAATTTTTGAAAAACTTCTTAAGGATTTGATTTCAGTCACATAAAACGTTGGAAACGTTTACAATAGTCATCGTTTTCACTTACTTTGACGTTACTTAATATGATAATCAAAACTATACTGAAAGAGTAGGGTACATAGGTCAAATAAAACTAATTATAATATATCTTTCTCCATACTTTTTATAATAATAATATTATGCATACATATATGTTTAATAATAAAAACTAGTTTAATAAAGTATCTGATTTGGAAGATTTGCAATGATTTTTCTACTTTTTCCTTTTATTCTTTTGAAATCTCCAAAACAATTCTAAATTGTAACGTTCAAAATATAAAAACCAAAAGACACACTGTCTCTGACTTTATTCTTTTTTTTATTCTCTCTTTTAGATTATGTAATCCATAGATTTAGAGGAATAAATTTTTCATATTATTAATGGATGGGTTTTTTTGTTTGTTTGTTTGTTTTTTAATTTCCTCTATTTAATATAATAGATGACCTCTTACATACATCCCATCCCCTTTTATAATTTGCTTCATTAATTTAGTCAGACCTCCTTAGTTTATGGTAATTGTGAAACATACAATGGAATTGCTGTTATTGACACTTGGAAAATAAAAATATTTTTCTTTTTTTTTTCCCCATCTCTCACATGCACATAAAGCAATGTATATTAAACAAACTGAAAGGAATAGAATCTTTTAGATTTTTAAATTAACCTTAAATAAGTTCTTATACTAGATTCTGATGCCAAGAATAAAGGACGAATATGAAACAACCATGTTATGTTCAAAATAACTTTAGTACAGATGGATACTACCAAATTAATCACATTATAAAGGCAAATTAATACTAAACTTAACTAGCCACCCAACATTACTTTTCGCTGAAAAAAAACCCACATAAATATTTGTGCAGCTATCTAAGAAATTTACTTGACAATATTCTGTTACTGTGTACCATAACTAATTTTAGGAAACTTGTACCATTTAATAAAAAATCAGAAACAGAAATAGTGATGATCTCTTCAAAGTTACAGCGAATCAGCTAGGGACATAAAACAAAATATAACATTACAAAATTTTCAGTATGTTAACTATTGTAAGTCAATAATGTTATTGGGAAAGAAAAGTGAAAAAAAAAAAAGTTTAAAATTTAATATGAAAAAGCACAGTAAAGAAAGCCAAAATCATTTTGAGGAGAGCAATTAATGTATCAAAGCTTTTAACAAAAACTGTTTCAAGAACATCAGATACAGGAAGCCTGCCAAAAATAGTTGGTGGAGCTCATAAGGGTGTAAAAGGAGTACAAAAGATAATACCATGAGGAAAATCAAACCACAGCTCTACATTGATATTCAGAGTAGAAAAGGTCTAAGAACAAGTTCTTACTGGAAAAAGCTGTCTGAAATTCAAATTTCAAATAGAAAATGTTTCAGAACCAAACAATACAAATAGCCAAGACCAGACAGCAGGCACTTCAGAGTTTTAAAGAAATTCAAACATGAGAAAGCTGGATTTACTCAGTATTGGTGCAGCCTCACGTCAAGTATGTGTGCAGTTTTGGGCTTCACAATATAAGAAGTATATAAAAATATTAGGATGTGTCCAAAAGGGGGCAACAAAGATGGTGAAGGGCATGACATATGAGGAGCAACTGAGGAAACTAGGTTTCTTCGGCTTAGAGAACAGGAGAACTCCTGAAAAGTGTCTGGATATCATTCCCTAAAAATGTCAGTGGTGAAAAAACAAACAAACAAATAGAAACTGAATAAAACATAGAATATAGGCATTCTAATGAAAGAAGCAACCAATAACATAGAAAACATTTAACTAGAAGATTAAGACTACCTAATTATAAAACCATAATGGATGGAGTTCAGATAAATCCATCTGAAAAAAATATAAAACTTGGAAAGATGCAAGGAAAGGCAATAAAATGACCAAGTATACAGAATGGTATCGACAAAACATGATACCATATGGTCCATTATACATGTAAAAAAGACAATAGATTGATATATATAACATAAAGAAGTGTAATTGAAAATGCCTCTTTGTTGTATCTCATAATAAATACTTAAAGAACTAGAGACCACATAATAAAACCATCAGGAAGCAGCTTTAAAATGAAGAATCTAAAAAAAAATGCTGTATCTTCATGTTGAAATTGATTATCTCAAGATCTGATAGAAGCCAAACATAAATATGATCAAAAAGTATTTGATGAGTACAGAGAAGATAGATTCACCAGTGACTACTACAAATTTTGGTCCAGAGTATTTTCCACACAGGAATTAATGGATTTCTGGAAAGCAAGAAAAAGCTGGAAAAATTTATGAAAGAAGGATGTTATTATTTCCTTTGCTTTTTTTTTTTTTTTTTTTTTTTTTTCCTAAATTGCTGCTATTTTTACTGACGGAAGCTCTGATGGTCTTCTGCTAGAGTAGAGCTGAAGTGTCATTTCACATTCTTTTAATTCTCATTTCTTCCTTGTTATGATCCTATCTCTGCCATATCTAGAGAACTATGACTTCAGATTATGGGTCCAGTTTACAAGAACATTTTAATTATAATGTTAAGGGCTTTCCTTTGATTCCATTGCCCTCATTTATGATTACAATTACAGAAAATTTCAGGTATTGAATTAATAGTTTCTTGTGTCAATGATTCTGCTGCAGTTTCTAACTGCTGAGAATTTTAAAAGGATGAGGAAGCACACAGGTTGCATTTACTCATGCAAATGCAGTAGCATCTGTATCCTGGTAGCTGGGATGGAGAAACATCCTGGAAAAAAGTGACTTAGTCAATAACATCTATCCTGTAGAAATTAGCATAGATAATCAGAAACTTTTCTCATTCCTTGCAGCATGTTTTCAGCACATGGCTATCTTGCTCATTCTCTACCTGCCACCAATGCTGGTGCTGGGAAGTAACCATTGCTGATCAACTTCTTGTTAGAATAGGTCTGTCAGCAGTAGAGACGAGATGTGCTGGCACGGAGACGGACACAGTCCCTGATGCAGGGATATCTTACAGTAGTCAGGGAAACAATGAACAATCCTTGTTTTATAAAGCTGATTTCAATAATTTTCATCTTTTTCCCCTTTGCCTCTTTTTTTTTTTTTTTTTTTTCCTGTTGAGGGCACACAGAATTTGTCTTGTAAAACAAATATCTGTAAGTATATTTTCCAGTTCCAGAAGCCTAATTTCTGTAGCTGTTGACCAGCTCAGGTATGGGTAAGTGAAGAGTTAACCCTAAAACCTTTCTGGTACTTTGATATGAGGCATAAGTGGCATGGCCAGATTTTTCTTTTATCAGTAACTATGGGATATAGGAAATTTCAAGATGACAGTGCTTAACAGTTCTTAAAAAGAGAGGTATTGTGTAATCTCTGGCACAGTTACGGATTAATTTTACTCCTGGGTGAACATAATTGTATAGTCTTGACTCCGAGCAGGCATGTTTTTTGCATGACAGTTATAGTGGAACAACAAGGAGTGTGTATAAAGCTGTACACACTCAGAGCCAACTGAAAACAGTTTATCACTTAGTCCAAACTAATAAACTCTGGCTTTTAGTTGATGCAGATGAGCTCCCATCTGCCCACAATATTCCAGACCGACAAGAAAGTGTCTATTGCTTCTCCCAACAAAGCACTCTGTTTGCCTTGTCAGCAGTGCACACTTTCCTCGGGGCTAAATCAATTAGAAGACTTCAGTGGCATTTAAGCTTCTCAGCTCAAAACTGCAATCTGAAGATCTTCACACTGTCCTTTTCCCAGGGAAATGCTCTATGGCTTGTGGGCTGTCCCAGAAAGGGAATTCTGACTCTTAAGAGTACTGGTGAGAGCATTCATCTGAGAGACAGTCCTGCAATTCTGCCTTTTCTGTGGCCTAACTGAGCATTCATTATTAAATTACTAATTGGAAAAGCAATATAGAGATCCTGCTTGATCTTTCCAATCTGGTTCTTTTCACAATATCACAAAAGGACATGAGTGTTGTTTTCAACTCTTTCCTGAAATGTTGAGATGACTCCAAGGAGCTCACCTAGTTTAGCTTGTTGACATCTGTATAAGCAAGGTAAAAATTTGCATCTGAGCTAATTGCCTAAACGCTTTCAATAGCTGCAGTATAACAAGTATCCATGGAAACTTTTTTGTTGTGATGCATTTGATTTATTTTAGACAGCTAAATTAGGTTGAGATGATTCATGTTCTAGATATATCTGTTTCCATTGTCTATGAAAGTTGTTTGTGTGATTTTCTGACATTGAGACATCTACGTGGTAGGAGGTTAGATGAGAAGAATTACACTCCTGTTATCTTATTTTGTCTGGCTTAGAAGCATAATCCAAATGTTGTTTTCTTTTTTCTATAAGATCAGTCACTTTGGAGAAAGTCATATGAGAATTGAGGCTAGTGATTAGTTTCAGTAATTATGTAATATTTACTTTATATGCTATCCGTAGACATCCAAGGCATTAATATCTGTATAGGTCAGCAAGCATCATGTGGTATTGTTACCTTGACTGTATTCTGTAACTCCAACTCAGAATGTTTGTGTTTGGGTACTGTCATAAGAAATATCTTTTTGTAGTTGAATTAAACTTCTTGAAAATTTCAAATTAGCACATCTGAAAAAAAGTTGTCTGCTGTTGTCCCTAGAAAACTGACATGATACCATGAGAATGTTATTGGTCAGGAAGGGCTGTGTTGGAGCAAAAATAATCACACAACTTTACCTGAGGAACATGATTCTATAGAGTTAAGAAAAGCAGAGGTAGAACACTAGATATGGCTCCAGAGTCCTAAAATATTATTTCCTTGTGTTCAATAAAAATTACATTGCTTAATGGTTAAAATACACATTTTTAAACATTCATTTTTTAACTTTCATCTTTTGTTAGGCCATTAGAGAATAGTTTTATGGCTGAGGATAAAGACTGAGCTTAAGTATAGGAAACTTGTAAAAGATTTAGTTGTTGCCGTTCATATATCTCCTTTTGTGGATGACCAACTTTGGTGGTCTGCAGTGGGCAAGCAAAAAATGTATGAAAAGAATAGCAGGTAAGTAAACATATCATTTAACTTAAAAATATTCTTTCTCCTACACATTGCTTCCCTTGAGGTAAGGACTGTTAACATAGAAAAAAGCTGCAAACTGGAAACTAGTGTAAATTATTATCTAAGAATAAGCATAAATGATAAGCAAATAGAGATTTAATTACTTCAGTGTCTTTAAGACACAAATAATTTATTTCAGTCATGAAACCAAATTATTCTGAGAAGAAGGTGCTGATAATCTTGAGTAAGCACAATTTGCCTCCTCAAGGCATTCTTGCTCTACTTCACTTTTTCTGAAGATTTTAAATATACAATTTATTTGAAATGCAGTTAATAATGGCAATGCTGTTGAAAATTAGAGATCTAAGTTCAAATGCAATGTTATAGATATACCTTCCAGGAGCCAGGAGGAATATACCATCAAGAGAAAGGCATTAATATTTCTTCATCCTTCTTCCTTGGTCCCTTCATTCTTCTATATCCTACCACGTCTCCTGTAATTGCTTTAACTGATTCAAACTATCCTTCCAAGTTGTTGCATCAGTAAAACCCATGTTATGGGGGTGCCTAGCCCATGAGCAGTCTCCAGGAAACCTGAATACGTTTCATAGAGTAAGATGCTATTTGAAATAGACCTTCTAAGTTTAAATTATATATTTCTTTGCTCTTGTGCAAGTAAGCATCATTCATACCTCATTTTAGCTTTGAACCTTACAAGTTCCCTCTTGAGTAAATATCTACCTACTTCCTACACTTTTTCATTTTTAATTATCCTTCATCACTTGATATTACCAGTAAAGGATGCCATTGAATCCTTTTCTCAAGGTTATTTATATTCTCTGTAATCATATACAGTTGAAGTAGTGGGATTTTTGTATGCTAACATAGCTCCTCAGGCACACGTAATCCAAGAAACACAAATTTTTCATTAGTAACTTGAAAACTGGAAAGGAATAATAATATACAACAATAATAAAGGTTTCTTTGCTCCTCTTTGCTTCCTACTAGATTAATAGAATGAGGTAAAGTAGACAATTGAGATATCACTTATATTCAAACCAGAAAACATTATATCTTTTTTCAAGTACTAACACAAGAGACTCGGAAGGAAAAGAAATTAGCAGAACTTTAGAGTGCATAACTTGCAATTCAGATCTTTCTGCCTGAAGAGTTGTCAGATATTTTTGAAAATATGCTTATTTTTGATACCTGATACTGATATTATGATACATAAAAAGGGAAATGTATTTGGCAGGAAAGACCTCTTTAATGCAAAAAAATGATTAGTGGTTTTTCATAAGTGATAATATTGCTCCACAGAATTTAGTGGTAAAAAAGACTTATTGTGGAATTCTCAGCTCTGGTTTATCCTTTGATCCTGATACAGTAAGTTATGTAAACACATTGGTTGATGCTGGAACTGATGATTTTTGTATGTATTGCACACTAAATACATCATATCCACTTCTAAGTTAGGTTCCAGGAACTCATTGCAGAAGCTGAATTTGATTCTTGTCTTTCTTCTTCCAGTTCTCCACTGCATCTCCTGTGTGATACTTTTCTACCGTTCTTCTGAAGTAAAGGAACTGTTCTAACTTAGGTCTCATTCTTGAGGGATATTTCAATAGAAGGTCTACCACATCTGAAAGACTAAACTAACCAGTATCATCTACCTGGGTTGTTTTGGCATACTTAACTGCTGCTGTAGCTTAAATGAACTTCAATTTCTATTCCTGTACACTTACTTTCCATTAATTATGGTGAATACAAATCCAGATTATACTCTACTGTTTTGAAACTCTTTGATATTCTCCTAGTTTTTCCCTCAAAAGAAGAGTACTGAAAGAGAAGATAAAATGTATTACCTTCTACCTCTCTTTCCTCACAAACACTGTGTCTCTTGTGTTGAAAAAAATATTCTGATCCTATATTAAATTTATTTGAAAGGTGTCTTCTGACCTGTAACATGTCACGGAAGAGGTAGAGAGCAATCTTAGATCATGAACTGCTAACTACAAAGTAGGAGGTAGGAAGCAGAGTTCTGGCCATAATTTCTTGTCAACATAATCCCTTCTACAGCTGAAAATATTCTAATCCTTTCAAAAAATGGTCTTCCTATAGATAAAATCAATATCTTGTGAAGAGTAACATGAAATAAAAAGCCCCAGCAACTAAGAAAGCCTTGTGGAAAGGATTCTGTTGTAGATCCATACACATTTAGCCAACCTGATGCCAAGTGACTAGTTTCAGGTTAGCTGAAAAGTGTTCTAGCAATTGTCTTTGTGTTCATTGTATTTATACTGTTCTGCTGGACTTCATACAAAGAAGCACTGTCTGGGGATGTGAAGCTTGGGGGCAGCCTTGGCTGCAGTGACCATGAGATGATGGATTTCAGGATCCTGAATGGAGGGAACAAGGTAAAAAGTAGGACATCAGGAGACTGCTTCAAAGAATTCTATTGGAGATGGTCCTGGAGATAAGAGGGGTCCATGAAAGATGGTTGATTTTCAAGGATCACCTCCTTCAAGCTCAAGAACAGTCCCTCTCAATGTGTAGGCCATCAAGCAAAGATGACAAGATGCCTGCGTGGATAAGCAAATAACTGCTGGCTAAACTTAAACATAAAAAGGAAGAATAACACAGGTGTCAGCAAGGACAGGAGACCCAGGAGGAATACAGAGACACTGTTCAGCTTGAAGGGACAGGGTTTGGAAAGCCAAAGCCAACCTGGAGATGAGTCTGGCAAAGGACATGAAGAGCAACAAGAAGTGCTTCTACAGGTATATCAGGAAAAGGAAGGCTAAGGACCCACTGCCGAATGGGGCAGTGGACCTGGAGACAAAGAACATGGAAAAAATTGAAGTACTCAATGCCTTCTTCACTTTGGTCTTTACTGATAAGACTGAACTTCCCAGGGCCCTGAGACCAGAGGGAAAGTCTGGAGGAAGGAAGATTCCACTGAGGGGTGGAGGAGAATCAGGTTAGGGAACTTTTGAACAAACTGAGCATCACAAGTCCATGGGCCCTGATGGGATGCACCCATGAACCCTAAATATGCTGCGTGATGTTGTTAAAAAAACACTCTGAAAAGCCTTTGAAAGGTCATCACAATCAGGGTAGGTTCCTGAGGACTGGAAGAAAGCAAATGTCGCTCCTATACCCAAGAAAGGCAGGAAGAATTTCCCAGGGCTTGGTCAACCTCACCTGAATCCCTGGGAGGGTGCTGGAGCAAATACTCCTGGGAACCATTTTCAAACATATTAAGGTCAAGAAGATGAGTGGGAATAGTCAGCACAGATTAAAACAGGGGAAATCATGCCTGACTGACTTCATAGTCTTCTACAATGAAATGACTAGCCCAGTTGACAAGGGGAGAGTAGTGGATGTTGCTTTATTTGACTTTTTGCAAGGTTTTTGACACTATCTCCGTAACACCCTCATTGACAAACTGATGAAACATGAGCTGAAGTGGACAGTGAGGTTAGCTGAAAACTGGCTGAACTCTCATACTTAAAGGGTTGTGATCAGATGTACAAAGTCCAGCTGGCAGCCAGTCACTAGTAGTATACACTAAACATTTAACAGTTTGGTCAATGACCTGGATGATGGGACAGCATGCACCCTCAGCAGGCTTGCAGACAATACAAAATTGGGAGGAATGGCCAATACATCAGATGGTTACACTGCCATTCAGAAGGACTTCGACAGGCTGCAAAAATAGGTTCACAGGAATCTCACAACGTTCAGCAAAGGGAAGTGCAAAGTGCTGTATTTGAGGAGGAATAATCTCATGCAGCGGTACATGCTGGGAATGACTGGCTGGAAAGCAGATTTGCTCAGCCCTGGTGAGACACATCTGGAGTCCTGGGCCCAGTCCTGGACTCCACAGTACAGCAGGTACAGGGACATAATGGAGCAAGTCCAGTGAAGGGCCACAAAGATGATTAAGGGATTGGAACATCTGTCATGCAAGGAGAGCCTGAGGGAGCTGGGGTTGCTCAGTCTAGAGAAGAGAAGGTTCAGGGGGAACTGATCAATATGTATAAATACCTGATGGGGGCAGGAGGGGAGTACAACCAAGAGGGTATAGCCTTTCTCAGTGGTGCCCAGTGAAAGGACAAGGGACAATGAACACAAGTTGTAATAGAGGAAATTCATTTTAAACAAACACAAAAAAGCTTATTTATTTTGAGGTTGGTTGAACACTGGAACACGTTGCCTGGGGGGGGCTGTAGAGTCTCTATCCTTGGAGGTATTCAAAACCTGACTGGACACAGCCCTGAACAACCTGCTCTAGCTGACCATGCTCTAAGAAGGGTATTTGACTAGGCGGTCTCCACAAGTTCTTCAAACCTCAAGTATTCTCTCATTCTATAGTTCTGTAACTCCTTCTCCATTGGCTACACTGAGGACCTATACCTAATATGTCCATAGACACTTACCCGCCTAAATATAAAGACAGCTAAATCTATGTGTCTTAATCTCTAACCGAATGCTACTTATGGTCTCTGGTGTGGAACTCAATCAAGTTACTCTCGTAAAGGTTCCAGCTGCTCACACACACACTTACTCTTTTTTTTTTGAAACGGAATTGGCTGATCACATCTAGTACTTCCATTACTCTTCATTTCTTTTATGTCTTTCAGTTTTATCAACCTTTGACTAACTAGTTCATTTTTTTTTTAATTTTTCTTTTAAAATATTGAAAATTAATATTTCAACATTCATGTGAAATATTTTTGACTTGATGTACTGTGTGCTCATTATCTGTGCAATATCCAACAATGAATTTTTGGAAAGGAAATAGTTAATGATTTTTGTCAATGTAAATGCTAAACTTAGCACTCTATTAAGAAGAGACAGAAAGACAGTTTTCAGCCAATTGACATTCATCTTCTGACAACGTTTGTACCAGTAGCTTAGTACAGCAAACTTTATTTATCATTGTTTTTACTTTGAATCTGCCTATTCATAAATAACAACAGTACACATTATATTCACATCTCATGTATATCAGTGCTGCATAGACAAATATCTTGTTTTTATTTTGTTTTTGACCTGCTGCTCTCTGATGCACTGAACAGTAAATTTCTGTGTAGATTATTGAGCATTTCAATGTCTTGAGACTTTCTAATTAGAGCTGCAACACAGAAAATAATTTGTGAATAGAACATAATTTGACATAAATTGTTACCATATAACTAGCATTCTGTTGGTACCATGTCTTCTTTTTGTTGTTTTTGTTTGTTTGTTTGTTTGTTTTGGTATTTTTTGTTCTTGGATTAATAATTTTTTCTGTTCCTGTTTTCTGGGTTTTGGTTTTGTTTTATTTTGGTTTGGTTTTTTTTGTTTTTTTTTTTTTTTTTGTTTGTTTGTTTGTTTGTTTTTTGGAGAGGGGGTATTTTTAGTAAACTCACTAGCAAAAACCTATGCTGATTATTTCACTTCTTAGTCTCACAAAGTGTAATTGTTTCCTTTGTCCTCCCAAATTTCAAGCTATCCCAAGAAGCAGGCTGGCATTTCGTGTAGAGATTAGTTTTTTTCTAGTCCACTGTATTTTTTTCTGGTATTGCACATGGTAAAGCCGTATTGTAATACATTTCCTTTGATATTGACAGGACCCTGGATGTACCAGCAGACTCTGCAGCCTTTCCCCTTTCCCTTTCCAGGGGACTGGGCTGCTGCAGCCCTTGCCTGAGCTGTGATGTGCACTGATTCAGCCTCAGAAGGTCTCTCCTCTCTCACTTGAATATAAAGAGAGGTTAAGCTAGCCCTATACATTAGGCGGAGCCTAGAGTCCATGGCAGACTCAAAAAAAATCTGAAATTCTTTTTGTTCATTATTTATATTTCCTAGATAAAATGGGAGAAAACCAGTTATGAATTCCTTAACATCTTCAATATCTAAACCAAGATTTCAGTACACTTTAAAATACACATAGACAGTTTCAAATATGAAGGGAATATCCAATCTAAAATCTGCTGTGTTGGTATGAGAAAATAATAAAAGACATATAGGAACAGTTTGTACTTTGTGCCATCAGACTCTCCAATCACAAAACCATGCTGTTAGCTTCAGACAGCCTGAAGTGCCCTTCAGCACAACACAAAAGACAAGAAGAATAGAAAATGCAGTTGGTCCAGTATTGAGCTTAATAGGAAACCTTAAACCTTTGTGCTTAGGGGAAAAATTAAGCTGAAAGTATCAGACAGGCACAGAAAAGTAAGTTTCTGAATAGGGCGGTGACAGGGAAAGGTCCCGAGTTTTAGTGCAATTTTTTTTTTTTTTAAAAACCCACAAAACCCCCTAAAAAATCCTGAAAAACACCTCACTTCCAATATCTCTAGAGGATATTGTGCTGAGTAAGTAGATATGAAGGATGATTACTTCAAAGCATAAAGACGCTGACACTTTTATCTCCAGACGACCTGTTTCCTCGTGAGTAAGAATTTCCTGCCTGTGTCACTGAACCTTTTTCAGACAAAGTTTCAGTTTTTCAAGAGCTGTATGCATAGCTCTGCTTGAAAAGGTCTTAGATATGTCATCTGCATTTCTGCAGACTGCATGGCTTGGAGAAGAGAGATTAAAGGTCAATATTTATTATAACAGATCAGCCTGGCAGGAAATGAATGACCATGATATAAATCTTTAAGTAGAATTACTGTAACTACAAATGAGAGCCAGATGTAGTCCTGAGAGCTGTCGCTGAGTCACCTGGTGCAGGAGAGAGTATGTTACAACAGCCAATGCAAACAACTGAGATTCTTCCCCTCCTTCCCTCTGTTAAATCTATGTCTACTATAGCATTCAATGTATTATATTATCTAGTTTAACTAAATCAAAGCAAGAAAAGATTAATTGGACAGTATACTAAATGTCATAAAGCTGAAACAAAGCTGTAATGTCTGGAAAAAAAAAATCAGGAAAACAACATTTTAATTAACAGCTATAAATGACTATATGGAAAACAGTAACAGAGATTTGTGCAGTGCAGTGGTTTACCAGAAAACACTAATCTTACAGAAGTATTAAAGGAAAAGGGAATTATATCTACTCCAGCAAAAAAAGGATTACTTATTGTCTACTTGTTTTTAAATAATTTTCAAAACGTTGTGCCATTCACATAGTTCTAAATTAAGAAAGAGACCTCACTGCAACTAATGTGCGTATGCAAAAAACAAAACCAAACCCAAACAAACCCAGCTATATGGCCCTAGTACTGAATTTGGTAGCTATATGTTAGAACTAGAACACGAGCAACAAATCTTTTCATTTTCTGTATAGAAGATAGTATTCAACCTTCTTGATTTTCCTTAGATTTTTTTCCCCCTCTTGCTGGACTATCACAAACATGCATGCAAATACTTACACTCATCTTCACTTACACATCTTTTACAGCTGTTCGGAGATTGAGATAAACTAAACTTACTCATTACTAGATCTAGCAACATCTTATATTCAGTTTTGCAGTTAACCATAGGCACAGAGTAGGAACCTGGGCATGCCACAAACATGCACTTCTGCATTCTTGTATATAGAAATAGAAAGAGTCTGGACAGATGGAAAAATAAACACTTTTATATGCCTAACTGAACATTAAAACACTTACAAAGCACCTCTGCACCTATATTAGAGTGTTTTTTGTTCAATACAGTGAAGAAAAATGGAAGATGAGCGATTCACCAACACTTATTTACTGTACCTTTGGCATCTTTAGTCATTTATTTATATTAAAAAAAATATCCCCAGGCTAGTATTTAGGCTGACACGTTCACAGTATTCAGCTTTTTTAAATTGCCTTTAAAATTACACCAGATGAACATACAAAAACCTTAAACAGCATTTAAAAGTCTGGCTGTTTTTGTTTTTACTACTGTTCAGCACTTAGAAATAAGGAGGAATGACTCAATACTAGGTGACTTGTAGCTTTTTTCAAACAGCTATTGAGTATTCCCCACACAACACTATGACATCCCCAAATGTCCAGTGAACAACGTTCTGAAAATTAGGCCTACCTGGAAAAAGTAACATTTAAAAATTCTAGAGAACATTTTTTTTCCCACTTATAAAATAAGGTTGTATTTATTTTGTGTAATGTTGTAGTTTAACACTTTTGAAAGAAAAAGCTTTTACGCTAAAAAGAACTGAACACAGATATAGACAGAATCAGCACTATCTAAAAGTCAGCACATGAAAGTAGGTGTATTTTAATGTGCTTTTAAGTTTCAGTATGCAGTTTAGATATCTCATGTATTGGAGAAAAATATAGTTTTGTTTGTAACTAGTTTCTTCAAAGGTAAATGTGGCTTGGGAGTTCTATATTAAATTATACAATTTCCATGTGCTGGGAACATATGTTTCTCCATTCTTGACTCCTCTCTGCTGTGTTTTGCTCCAGCTTTGAATCCTCTGATGTATTTGCTGTGAATTTTATAGGGATATTTCAAATACTTTTAATTCACGTTGGCAATATCTGATGGTAGTTACAGTGATTCTTATGATTAGTTTACACTCAGAAACACATAGCAGTATAAACTTAAAGTTGCAAAGTGCAATAATAAGCAAACATGTAGTTATCCAAAGTAATAAAATCCAAAGTATTTGTTAAAAATCAACACAACCTTCCTTGAACTTTACAGTTCTCTTTTAACACAGTTGTGCACTTTACTTCTATTGGAAAGTATATAATTAAACCAGATTAAATACTTGCATTTGTTTTATTTGGAGATTACTTTGCATTGTTCTTGTTTTCCACTGTTCTTCAAGTGTAAAAGGAATTTTGAATACATCTGTTTTCCTGGGACTTCCTTATACTATGGAAAAATACTGGTTCTTGCAGGTTCTTTGAGCACTTAAGAGTTAGAATTACATTATAATATAAATGTTTTCTTTTTTGATGTAAAAACTGGATGGAATTCCAAAAATACAAGTATATATATATTTAGAGAGCCATTTCTGTTTAATGTTTGGACAGTAAATAAGTCTGAGACAGATGATAGTTTGCACTGATAGACTTGCTTCAAAACGAAATACTCCAGCAGGATTCTTTTTCCAAAGTATGTTTTTGAAGGGTTGGGATTTTAGGAAGAATGAAAATTGTCTGAATGAACATCCTGGGCCTTAGCAACTCAGAACTAACATACTTTTAAATGGTAAAAATCCTGTTTGATATCTTTTTTAGTTAACATGTTTTTAGGAAGAATTTAGAAACATTGCCTGGGAATGTAGGGATGGTGTCACGGATGAGTGGTTAGGCTGCTTAAAGCATCACCGTCAAAGATATTTGCAGCTAGTGATTTTAATAGAAATCTATAAAAGTGTGATTTAACAGAGTTCGATGCCAAGGTTCACTCTACTACTTATTAAATGAATGGAATATACATATAAACAGAAAGAAAGAGGAAACTGAGTTAGAAGAAAATACAAGGAGGAAAAGGGGGGCCTCCCACTGAGTCACGAGGTTCAGAATGGACCCCCTTGCTTTCTAAACTCCTTCTCAGAGAGGAGCCTAGGTGTGGCTGGATCCAATCCTAGTCTCAGACTTGGTCAATGGTACATATCTAAGGATTATATATGTTTAGCAGCAGTTTATGGTTTGTTTGCAGAAAGGAGAGAATTACAAGAATTTAACAATAACTAATCATTAGTTAATCTAGCATCTACAAAGTGATTAAATGAGCTCTACTACAATATTTGAATTGATTCACACACACACAATAGGTGCAGATGAAGGTACCTATTGAAATATGCACAGATAAAGACACCTATTGAAAATCACTCAAGTTTAGTAAAAATGCAATATGTGCAGTGTAAGAGACTGAAGTGTTAAGAACAATTGTCTCAAAGTTTGCTTGTGTGTGTTTATCTGATAAGACCGGACAGTAGACCACTCTTTTGTCTGACAAGACCAGAGGGCAGACCACTCTTTGGCTTATCAAGTACCACCATCTGGCGAGGAAACCTGTGCAAACTTGCTGAAGCAGCAGGCCATACTTTGGCTTATCAGGCACCACCAAGAATAGGACACCAACTGGTATCTGGGTCAGGCTGCTTGCCCCACCAGTAGATGTGCAGGTGTTGGGTACGTGATGTTGCCCTGGGTAACCAAACGGAAACGAGAGGGCAAACTCTCTCTCCAACACCAGATAAAAGACGACACAATGAAACCTGAGTGTGGCCATCCACCACCGAAAAACTGAAGACTGAGGAACAATGGGATGCTGCTGGATCCATGGTGGTGACTGTCCTTTGCTTATCTCTCTGAATGCTTGCTTAATTTCCTCCTAATATTTCCTGCCTTTCCTATCGCTTTACTCTTTTATATTTACCCAATAAAACGTCGGATTGGCAGCATATGACCTTTGTTTGTGTCTTAATTTCGCCCTTGGGATCATTACAAACCTTCCCCAAGCCTGACAATCAGACTGGGACTTAACATGCAGTTAATGGGACCTATAAAAATTCCCCCCAGATTCAGTGAAATACTCACTTTAAATGACTGTCTCAACAGACGAAAGTCGAATCTCAAGGAGCGAAGAGTGCCAGAGAGAAACTGAGGTCCTGTTGCCAGGCTTCCATATGCAAACTTAAGAGTTCACAGCTCTGAGAGGTGTCCCACTCAGAGGGAGATTCTGGTGCAGCCCACTGCAGTCCAGGAGAGCTCAAAGGGTCTCATTTGTTATGGCTGTTTATAGGGTCACGAGATAATTGACTTTAGGTATCAGTAAATTTCCATCCTACTTTCACAACCCGTGTTGGAAATTACTGAAGTTCTCAAAAATTCCAGTGATGCCAGTACAGATCCTCCTGAGTTACAACCCTGATAAGATAGGCCCCAAGGCTATCAGAACGCAAATGGTACAGACAAAAAATATGTTCCAAGGTTGTCAGGGCTGCCTCCCTGGTACAAACAGTGCTGCTCCCACCTTAGCCATGTAAGAGCTTCTGATAAAGTGAAGGGACGCTTAACTGTCAAACTCGTTACACGAAGGCCAAGTTTTGTCGAGAGTTACTGAGACTGTAAAGCAGCTTCACTTCCCCTGCTGTGACAGGTTGTCCCGGTTTCAGCTGGGATAGAGGTAATTTTTTTCTTAGTAAATGGCATAGTGCTGTGTTTTGGGTTTAGGATGAGAACAATGTCGATAACACACTGATGTTTTGGTTCTTGCTAAGTAGTGCTAAGTAGTGCTAAGTTGTTGCTAAGTTGTTGCTAAGTCGTGCTTACACTGGTCGAGGACTTTTCAGCTTCCCATACTCTGCCAGGTGCATGGAGGGGCTGGGACGGGGCACAGCCAGGACAGCTGACCCAAACTGGCCAAAGGTCTATTTCATACCATATGATGTCATGCTCAGTATAGAAGCTGGGGGAAGAAGAAGGAAGGGGGGAGTGTTCCACGCGATGGTGTTTGTCTTCCCAAGTAACTGTTACGCGTGATGGAGCCCTGCTTTCCTGGAGATGGCTGAACACCTGCCTGCCAATGAATGCCAGTGAATGAATTCCTTATTTTGCTTTGTTTGCATGCGCAGCTTTTGCTTTACCTATTTAACTGTTCTCTTTTATTTTACTTCAATTATTAAACTCTTCTTATCTCAACCCTCGAGTTTTCTCCCTTTTACCCTTCCAATTCTCTCCTCCATCTCACCGGTGGGGGGGAGTGAGTGAGTGGCTGTGTGGTGCTTACTTGCTAGCTGGGGTTAAACCACGACACAGGTGCACAAGAAAAAGTCAGGGGTAGGGAATGCACCACCGCAGATGGTGTGAAGGAAGTGAAAGCTCATCTGAAGCTGAGACTTGCAAGGGACATTGAGGGCAACAAGAAGACCTTTATTGCTATATCAAGCAGTAAAAGGAGGAACAAAGAAAATGCTGGCTCATTGTTGCATGGAGTAGTGACAGCAGACATGACTGAGGTACTCAATGCCTTCTTTGCCTGAGGCTCCATCAGAAGGTCTCCCAGGCCTCTGTGCTTAAAGAGGCAGGGTTCAGGAAGACCTCCTTGTGGCACATGAGGATTGAGTCAAGGATTATATGTGAGAACTGAAGCCATACATGTTTGTGAGACCAGATGAACTGTATTCAAGGGTGATGAGAGAGCTGGCCAGTGTCCCTACAAGGATACTCTCTATCATCTTTGAAAACTTCTGGAGACTAGGGGATATCCCTGAAAACTGTAGAAAAGTGGGGGTAGCACCAGTCCTCAAAAAGGACCAAACAAATAATCTGGACAACTGCAGCCTCACTTTACTGCCTGGGAAATTCATGGAGAAAGTCCTCTTGCAACACATATCTGGGCACATGAAGGAGAAAAAGGTGATTGGGAGCAGTCAGCATGCATTTACCAAGGGTAGATCATGCCTCCCAGAAGAGACAGCCATGGTTTCCACTCGGACAAGAGCCATCGCCGGAAGGGATGTGGCGATGCAGACGGAGCTCCCACTAAAACATGCAGCCACCCAGGTCTCTGGCTGCAGGGAGTGCCAGAGCCTTGCTCTGTTAATGGAGGGCAGCTGAGACAACACCTGCATGAGGTGCGAGCCCGTGGAGGATCTGCTCAGCATGGTGGCAGAGCTGAAAGAAGAAGTAGCAAGACTGAGGAGTATCAGGGAGTGCGAGAGGGAGATAGACTGGTGGAGCCGCTCCCTACCATCCCTGAGACGAGCACGCCACATGGAAGCATCAAGAGAAGCAGAGGCTCCCCTACCCTCATGCCACCAATCAGAAGGAGGGGACCTAAGAGACGGAGGAGGATGGATGCAGATCCTTGCTCGGCGCAGCAGGCAAATCCTCTCCTCTCCCAGCCTACCTCGCCTTCCCAGGTGCCCTTACACAATAGGTATGAGGCTCTGGAACTTGAGGGCCAGGAGGATGAAGATACGGACAGTGATCCATCCAAGGGATTGACTAGGGGGAACCACTCAGCCCCACGAATTACAACGGCTACTGGTAATAAAAAAAGAAGGGTAATTGTCATAGGCGACTCCCTTCTGAGGGGAACAGAGGGCCCCATATGCTGACCGGACCCATCCCATAGGGAAGTCTGCTGCCTGCCTGGGGCCCAGGTCAGAGACCTAGGAAGCTCCCTAGGCTGGTAAAATCGTCCAATTATTATCCGCTATTGATTGTTCAGGTTGGCAGTGATGAGGTAGCTGATAGAGGCACAAAGACGATCAAAAGGGACTTTAGAGAACTGGGGCGATTACTTGAAGGATCAGGAGTGCAGGTACTGTTTTCCTCCATCCCATCAGTAGCCGGGAGGCATACGGAAAGGAACAGGAAGACCCATCTCATTAACACGTGGCTCAGAGGCTGGTGCAAGTGGTGAAATTTTGAGTTTTTCAATCATGGGGCAGTTTACATGGCACCAGGTCTGCTGCCAACAGACGGGGTTCACCTGTCGCAAAGGGGGAAAAGGATTCTGGCTCAGGAGTTAGCAGGCCTCATTGAGAGAGCTTTAAACTAGATGTGAAGGGGGAAGGGGATAAAACCAGGCTTGCTAGGGATGAGCCTAGGGGTGGCATGCCTGTGTTGGAGAAGAGATAGCCCCACTGAAGTGCATTTACACCAATGCATGCAGCATGGGCAATAAGCAGGAGGAGCTGGAAGCCATTACGCGGCAGGAAAACTATGATGTAGTCACCATCACGGAACCATGGTGGGATGACTCACACAACTGGAGTGCTGCAATGGATGGCTACAAGCTCTTTAGAAGGGACAGGCAAGGAAGGAGAGGTGGTGGGGTAGCCTGTATATTAGAGAGTGTTTTGACTGTCTAGAGCTCAACGAAGGTAATGATAAGGTTGAGTGCTTATGGGTTAAGATCGGGGGAAGGCTAACAAGGCAGATATCCTGTTGGGAGTCTGTTATAGACAACCCAACCAGGATGAGGAAACAGACAAAATATTCTACAACTCGTTGGCTGAAGTCTCACAATCCCTAGCCCTTGTTCTCGTGGGAGACTTCAACTTACCAGATATCTGCAGAAATACAACACAGCAGAGAGAAAGCAGTCTCGGAGGTTCCTGGAGTGCATGGAAGATAACTTCCTGACGCTGCTGGTAAGCGAGCCAACCAGGGGAGGTGCCCCACTGGACATGCTGTTTACAAACAGAGAGGGTCTGGTGGGTGATATGGTGGTCGGAGGCTGTCTTGGGCTCAGAGACCATGACATGATAGAGTTCTCAATTCTTGGAGAAGTAAGGAAGGTGGTCAGCAAAACCACCACCCTGAACTTTAGAAGGGCAGACTTTGGATTGTTTAGGAGTCTGGTTAACAGAGTCCCTTGGGAGGCAGTCCTGAAGGGCAAAGGAGTCCAGGAAGGCTGGATGTTATTCAAAAAGGAAGTCTCAAATGTGCACGAGCAGGCCGTCCCCATGTGCCATAACTCAACCAGGCAGGGGAGAATACCAGCCTGGCTGAACATAGAGCTTTGGCTGGAACTCAGGAAAAAAAGGAGAGCCTACCGCCTTTGGAAGAAGGGGCATGTGACTCAGGAGGACTACAAGGATGTTGTGAGGTTATGCAGGGAGAAGATTAGAAAGGCGAAGGCCCAGCTGGAACTTAAACTGGCCACCGGTGTTAAAGATAACAAAAAATGTTTTTATAAATATATCAGTGACAAAAGGAAGGCCAAGGAGAATCTCCGTCCATTGTTGGATGCGGAGGGAAACTTTGCCATGAAGGATGAGGAGAAGGCAGAGGTACTTAATGCCTTCCTTGCCTCAGTCTTTAATAGTCAGACTGGTCATCCTCGTGGTTTTCAGGCTCCTGTGCTGGGAGATGGAGATAGTATGCAGAATGAAGCCCTGGTTGTTGAAGAGGTGGCAGTCACTGACCTGCTCCTCCACCTGGATGCCCACAAGTCCACAGGGCCAGAGGGGATCCACCCGAGGATACTGAGGGAGCTGGCAGAGGAGCTTGCCAAGCCACTCTCCATCATTTATCAGCAGTCCTGGTCAACCGGGGAGGTCACAGATAACTGGAAGTTAGCAAATGTGACACCCATCTACAAGAAGGGTTGGAAGGAGGATCTGGGGAACCACAGGTCTGTCAGCCTGACCTCAGTGCTGGGAAAGGTCATGGGGCAGATCATCTTGAGTGTGCACGTGCGGGACAACCAGGTGATCAGGCTCAGCCAGCATGGATTTATGAAAGGGAGGTACTGCTTCAATAACCTGGTCTCCTTCTATGACAAGGTGACCCACTTACTGGATGAGGGGAAGGCTGTGAATGTTGTCTACTTGGACTTTAGTAAGGCCTTTGACACTGTCTCCCACAGCATTCTGCTGGAGAACCTGGCTGCTCACGGCTTGGATAAGTGCACTCTGTGCTGGGTTAAAAACTGGCTGGACGGCCGAGCCCAGAGAGTGGTGGTGAATGGAGTCAAATCCAGTTGGCGGCTGGTCACAAGTGGTGTTCCCCAGGACTCAGTACTGGGGCCGGTTCTGTTTAATATCTTTATCGATGATCTGGATGAGGGGATTGAGTGCACCCTCAGTAAGTTTGCAGATGACACCGAGTTGGGTGGAAGTGTCTATCTGCTGGAGGGTAGGAAGGCCCTACAGAGGGACCTGGACAGGCTGGATTGTTGGGCCGGGGCCAACTGTATGAGATTCAAAAAGGCTCAGTGCCAGGTCCTGCACTTTGGTCACAACAACCCCACGAAACACTACAGGCTGGGAGAGGAGTGGCTGGAGAGCTGCCTGGCAGAAAAGGACCTGGGGGTGTTGGTTGACAGCCACTTGAACACGAGAGCCAGCAGTGTGCTCAGGTGGCCAAGAGGGCCAATGGCATCCTGGCTTGTATCAGGAATAGTGTGGCCAGCAGGACCAGCGAGGTGATAGTGCCCCTGTATTCGACACTGGTGAGGCCGCGCCTCAAGTACTGTGTTCAGTTTTGGGCCCCTCACTACAAGAAGGACATCGAGGTGCTGGAGTGTGTCCAAAGAAGGGCAACAAAGCTGGTGAAGGGTCTGGAGCACAAGTCTTCTGAGGAGTGGCTGAGGGAACTGGGGTTGTTTAGTCTGGAGAAGAGGAGGCTGAGGGGAGACCTTATTGCTCTCTACAACTACCTGACAGGAGGTTGTAGCAAAGTGGGTGTCAGTCTCTTCTCCCAAGTAACAAGGTATAGAACAAGAAGAAATGGCCTCAAGCTGCTCCAGGGGAAGTTTAGATTGGATATTAGGAAAAACTTCTTCACCGAAAGGGTGGTCAGGCACTGGAACAGGCTGCCCAGGGAAGTGGTCGAGTCTCCATCCCTGGAGGTATTTAAAAGACGTGTAGACGTGATGCTTGAGGACATGGTTTAGTGTTGGACTTGGCAGTGATAGGTTAACAGTTGGACTCGATGATCTCAGAGGTCTTTTCCAACCTTAACAATTCTATGATTCTATGATTCTATGCCTGCCCAACCTAACTGCTGTCTATGATAAACTTCTATGATTAGGGCAGAGCATTGGATGTCATTTACCTTGACTGTAGCAAGGCTTCTGACGCTAGGTACCACAATATTCTTGCATGCAAGTTGTTCGGATGCTATAGTTTGTATATGTGGTCTGGGTGAGTAAAAAACAGTTTATACGGTTTGGATCAGACCGTTAAGGTAATGGGTTGTACTCTACCTGGAGGCTGGCAAGAAGTGGAGTACTGCAAGGGGCCTATCCTGAGACCTGTCCTACTCAAAGTTTTTATCAATAACCTAGAAGTGGCAACAAAGGGCACTCTCATCAAGCTTACAAATGACATCAAAGTGGAGGAAATAGTTGATACGCTCAAAGGCAGACTGTCAACTGAAGGGACCCAGGCAGGCTGAAGGAGTGGGCCAAAAGGAATCTTATGAAAATCCGCAAGGACAAATGCCAAGTCCTGCACCTGGAAGGTATGGGCTGAAGTGTGGGTCTGACAGTGTCAGACAGTGAGCTGGGCATGAGCCAGCAGTGAGCCTCATAGCTGACCCTGTTTTGAGCAGGCGGTTGAGCAGGTGATCTCCTGAGGTCCCCTTTGGTCTGAACTATTCTTTTATCCTCCAATAGTGAAATGAATCTTATCTGCAAAATGAACTCCTGAGGAATACATGACCTGTTTATTCTCCTGTCATACAGAAGTGAGACCTGTGGCTACTGATATCTCCCCTGTGCTGAGCTTGTGAAATCATTACATTTTCCCAAGATCTTGATCATGGCTTTAGAGCAGTTACTAGTATATTTTCATATGTGTTCAGGAAAGCCATGAATATCAGAAATGATCTTGGGGTCATATTTGGTGTCTGCAAATAACAGCAAATTTAAAGAGGAAGCCTATTGCCAATCATCACAGTAAGGGAGAAAAGACCAATAACTGAAAGCATTCAGTCAGAATGTCCAGCACTTTGGGCAACTTGAGTTACATTATTTTAGATAAAGCATATTCATTTATGACTATATGTATATTTGGTATATATTTTCCACTCTCTAATATTTTTGAGATGTAAAAAATGTTCTAATTTATCAAATCATCTTAAGATGTTTTCTAGAAAAGCAAGTAAGAGTAACACAGAAATAACTCATAGACTAGTTAAGAGGATAGTTAAGTGGAAAATGCACATTCAAATTTCTGCTCAGCAGGACCATTACCTGAAAATTATTGAGATGTCCAGGAGTGCCTAAAGGTCAGAAAAAAAGAAAAGACTAACCCTTAATCTTTTGCCATGAACATTTGACTCTGTTCTAGACTATAGATTTCTTTTTTCCCATGGAAGGTCTAATCAAAATTATTATGTTCCTCCACAGAAAATTCATGTTGTCACAAACTGTCTCATTATTTTTATTTTCAATATTTTCTAAAATATCCTGCAGCTAAAAGTCTCTCTAAAAAAAAAAAAAAAAAATTTATTGAGTACTATGTCTCCAAGAGTTTGATTTTACTTAGAAAACAGTTCATAGTATCTAAGAAAATGTAATTTACATGCCTTGCCATTTCATTGTTTTAGCTGTAACATTCAGTAGCAGATATGAGCTCTCTTTCCTCTTGGTAATAAAATTCAGAGTAACTTATTTGGCATAAAAAATAATTTCCAGTAATTTTTTCATTGAACAGAAGAGTCAACGCTATTAACAGAAACTCATTTGAGGACACCACTCCACTGCCTTCAGCTCAGTAGACATAAAGCAGCATCCATTCTGACTAATTTTCTGGGAATTGATTTAGGCTTAATGGTGTCAAGGCTTGGGATTTTTTTTTTTTTTGTCCTTGTCAATAACTCTTCACTACCACTCCTTCTGGTTTCTTAGCATATAGTCACACTTAATTTAAAAGCAGTATTTTAGCATTCCAGATTTAACTTTCCTATTGTTTGTATCTGTTTACACTAGGTTTATGCTTTGATTATCTTTTCTGAATTCCAGGTGTTTCCAGTGATAAAAATGGCGTGAGATAGCTGTCAAGTTTTCCAACTCCATCATTAGCTATATTTGGACTTGGCATGCATATTTTTCTGTGCCTCATAGCGTCTTTCATGGCATTCTGAGACTTTTCAACATCAGTAGGTTCAAGTAACAAGTGATAGGACAAGAGGAAATGGCCTCAAGTTGCACCAGGAGAGGTTTACATTGGATATTAGGAAAAATTTCTTCACTGAAAAGCTAGTCAGGCACTGGAACAGCCTGCCCAGAAAAGTGGTTAGGTCCCCGTCCCTGGAGGTATTTAAAAGATGGGTAGATGTAGTGCTTAAGGACATGGTTTAGTGGTGGACTTGGCAGTGCTAGGTTAATGGTTGGACTCGATGGTCTTAAGGGTCTTTTCCAGCATAAATGATTCTATGATTCTATGTTCAATGCTTAGTCTGGGCATTTTGAGGGTAGTGACATACATGTAATAATACTAAATAATCCTGTTATTTCAGACTGATCAGAGCCTTTTGAGATAGCCAGCTCTTGAGATTTATATCTGTATTGATTTTGTACATTTTCAGTATAATAGGTTGCCAATCATTACCTTTAGAAAACAAATACTATTCAGCAGCACATTGCTTCACAGTTGCAGTACTTTTTAAGGCTTGTTTTTTCTAAATTATATTACGGTTGGTTTAATTATGAGGAATCCTTCATTGCTGTTTTTTGTTGAAAAAAGCAGCTCTGGAATGTCATGTGATTTTCCTGTCAGTGATATAAACATTTTTTTTTAATGGTTTGTTGGCTAGTAAGCGAACTGGTGCTGCTGATGGGCATGCTGTGACACAGCTTTGTAAGAGCAGGCCCATGACCGGAAGAAATTTAGTTTCTTTAATCAAGAATTGTATCTGTTCAGATCTTGAGTCCCATCTGTTTCTATCTACACAGTATCATCACACAACTCCTGAACACCTTACTTACACTAGCAGCCTGACATACTGGAAAAGATACCAGGTTGTGGATATGTGTGTAATGGCAGCTCTTGAAAGGGGCTCCAGATGGCAGCACCCAAAGGCTATCTGCTGCCACTTGGCACTGCAGAGCTTGTTAAAAGGTAGTTGCTTAAGATGCAAATAGGTTCATCTACATATAAATCATGCATGCCTTTTGAGGTGGGTTGTTTGGTTTTTTTTGAGAAGACTTGTCTACCCCCAGTCTGTTGAAAAATATGAATGTTACTTGTAACCCTGTGATAGATCTGGGTAAGAATTTACTGCAGTCTTTAGTGTTCACCAAAATTAATTAGTTTTGAAACTGAATAAGACGTAGGACTAATCTGTAAACACTGTCAGGGCATCTGAAAAATATGAAGAATAGGGGCCTATTAATACTTCCTTCAGAGAACAACTGACATGCCTTCAGCATAAATAATGAGAGCCTGTAAGTAATATGACACTTTTTTTCTCAGTTCAGTTTAAATTAGGCTGTGCAAAACCAGTGATGAGCAGACATTCTTAACGATGAGACCAGAGTTAATAGAACTGTTTTGGCTAGTAGGCAAATGCAAGTTCTGAAGAATCTGCGTCTGACTTCCATAAAAAGAGGAACTGCAAAGCAATAGCAAGGCACAGAAGGAAGGCCAGAGGTTAGAGTTATGAGAAATGTTCTCAGTTGGTTCATGACAGACTGATTTCCAGGCTCCTGCTGAAAATGCCCCAGTAGAACGTAAAAGTCAGCTTTTGTAATGGTAGGGAAATGTAAGTAATATGGGCAACATACTGAAAATGTTGTCTAATATCCTTCACAAGCCCACAAAACATATATTAGCATTCTATAATTCCAGAGAGCATCTCCTGCCTGTGATACCTTCTAACTTTTGATTTATAAAGCAGGACATATTTATGGTTTATTTTTGATAAATACTGTAATTAAGCCATATTTAATATAAAAGATACCAATAAGGTCTTTAAATTTTATTGCTTTTTGTGAAGCTAGAGAGCTTTTAAAGATTACTTTTATGTTTTCAATTTCTTTTTGTTGTTTTTGTTGTCATTTGGTTGTTTGTTTGTTTTTTTTCTCCAGTGTCTTTCTACCATGAAGCAGGTGTCTCTGCACTAAATGTTTTCCAGAAACTTTCTTTCCAAACTCAGAGTCATAAGAACCAAAATGGAAGAATAGCCATTGGGAAACAAGGTTTTGGAAAAGAGGAAGGCAGTGTAAACTAATATGAGATAATAAACATGCTAAAGACTGATTTGCTGTCAAAAATTAGGTATTTCATTCCTCAAATGAGTAAATGTAATAAAAATTAAGAACTAAGAAAGATGGTCAGATTACTTGCTGGACAGAATTACTACTATTCCATAGATTTGTTGTGACATGTTTGTTAGTAGAGTTCCTGCAACAATTTCTATCATTATTTGCTAAGAATTATTTGCTAAGGTTAGGCCGTCCGGAGTTACAATCTTAGTTTAAGTGCTTATTCCCCTATCCTGCCCTTTTCCTTTCCAGTTCCACTTTGTCTTGTTTTCTGAAAATTTTTTGAAATTCATTATTTTGTTTGTATTATTGTTGTAACTTAAGATAATTGTATAACTTTATATAATAATGATTATGTATACTAGAATACTATAATACATATAATGATAATTATATATTGTTTTTATATACAACATAGTATATTATTATGATAATTATTTATCATATACAACTTCATTCTGCATTAACTTCATTTAAGACATCTTCCATGATCATATAGTCCAACTAAACTGCCAAAGAACTAACAGAAGACACAGAAACTCAGGTGTTTCCGCTGCTTCAAAACAGGACAATATTAAAAATATTCAAAATTAAACAGTACAGGTTTTAGACTGCTCTATCCCTCCTTTCATCCCTCTAGTCTTCCTGTCTTCCACCATCTACCCTCTCTTCTGCCATATCTTCTTCCATTCTGTTTCTTCTTTCTGTCTTCATCTTTCACTGTTCTTAAAAAACAAACCAAAACAAAACGACCTCACCAAACCCCCCAAAATAACCTGTCTTAGCCAGGTAAATCCATATTCTTTGTGACACAGCTGTGATATAACTAAAATGTCTTAACAAGTCTGATGTTACATATTAGCTAGGTCTTAGAGTGAATACATAGGACAGGTCTGTGTCTGTCATTCCAGCAGAGAGGTCACAAATAAGAGGCAGCACCAGAAACAGTACATTCTCTTTATACTTTTGCTGTTCTCGTCTTTCTTTCTATGATGTGTATTGTTCTTTTGTTTTCAGGAAAACATATTTTCAAGAAGTTGAACAGCAGCAATAGTAATAACAACAGAAGCTTCTTCCTGGAAGAATCACAGGACACACTGTCACATGTCTCTTCCTTCAAAGAAAGAAAAAATAATAGCTATTATTAAAATTAAGACCTTCCTTTACTGCTGTATTCTCCAAAATTGTTAGCTATTCCAACCCACCATTCTAAGAAAGGCAGACAACAGTTTTTAATAACAAAGATTCCCCACTCCACAACAAAAAATAGGGTCTTGAGTTTTGTTTTACTGTTTAATATAGAAAAAGTAACGTTTTTTATTTTCGCTCTGTCATTTATTCCATGATGCTGAAAACGCTTCTGGTGATTCTATGGAAATACATTTTCAAGACTATGTTCAAGATACCTATAAAAGGAGAGAAGCAGAAATTTCCTTGTACTACAAAACTCAAAATCAGGCAGAAGACACCAGTCAACCATTGAGAATAATGGACTTGGGGATTAAGATACCAAAGGCGATGAAATCTCAAACTAAACAGATTAAGTCACTGCTTGTTTATTTCTCATAATAAACACTGTACGAAGTAACTTAGGTGAATCTATAACTTTGATTAATAGCCCTTAGAGAGTCAGACAGTTAAAGCGGGAAATATATGTGTCGGGGCAAAGTTTTCTGTCAACACATAATGACATTCCCAAGGAACTAGGAGCTGTGTAACACCAGAATTATTGAAGCCTGAAGTCCTGGGTGATGGGAGTTGAACATTTTTAGTAACAACCACTCATAATATGAATCAAGCAAGATGTAAGACACTGGATCACTCAAAAAGTTGCTGACCATGCACAATATGAGTCAAGCTCCTCAGATAGCTTGAATACTTAGTTAATAACTCTCAGTACACGTTACCTACAGGAACCAACTACTATGAGTACTAGTTGTTCTCAAAATGAGTTGAGCACTTTGTGATTGCATAAGTAATTAGCATAGACCAATAGAAGTGGATCTGTGAAGTGAAACAGCTATTGCTGAGGGCTTGACATTCACACCTGAAACATTTCATGATTTTTTTTAACTTCTGATTAATAGGACCTCACAGAGACCCTGCCCATTTGTGGCTAGAATAGATTAGATGCACTCCAGAAGCACACTATCAGTTTTGTTTCATACATAAAAGCAATCCAATTCTAAGACAATTTCAGTAATTCCATTGAATTTAGCTAGCTCCTACCACTGACTGAAGTGACTGGTATAATCCAGATTACACAGTCTTCTTCCTTGCATTAACATGAGCAATGCATAGATGTAATATCTCCTACTTTCTGAGAACAGACATAGCCAGTTGCCACATATGTAGATCACTGATGTTTGGATTGCTTTTTTTTATCCAGATTTGTGTCTATGATCATGAGATTACATCATACATTTTTGAGATCTTGTTTAATGAAATGTTCTGATCTAGGTTTTATTTAAGGATTTTGTGTCAGTTTCAGTAAGTTGACAAACACCATTCATTCGCTTATAGTACACATAACTGTCTTTAGAAATACTTTTTTTAACAATTGTCCTATTGACAGTATTGAGGTGGACACAGCCATCATCTACTGATTTGAATAATTGAGTAGTCCAGGGAACTTCTGTTATTACAGGAGTGTTAATGTTTATTTGTTCCATTACTTTTAATAGTCATGGTGTTATGTGTTTTGAAGTACACGAAATGTTGAAATACTTTTAAATGTTCTGCTATCTGATGTGGAAAATACAGTTCGGCATATGATACAGTTTTGATAATAACCTGCTGTCATCAGAGAAGTGGCAACTTCTTGCTTTGTATAGAGAAATAAAACAATGTGCTCATCTTACATTTTAGAAAAAAATCTGAGGTGAAAATATTTTCCAGAAATAATATTATACTTTTAGAAATTATGTGTAGAATGCATTGGAGATTAAAAACTTCTAACTCTTTTTTTGAAGGAAACAATAACTATTTCCTTATAGAGTAAAATACCTTGTGTAGCAAAGTACATCATGTGCATAATATAATGAAAAATTTCAAATAGAATTCAAAATAATGCAGTGTTTATACTCAAAAATAAACTTGGCCCAGCTTAAAGTAACAGAAGTACTACCTTTCTGAAGTGAAGTCTAGATGTAAGTACTGAGATGCATCAAGACAATTTTTTTTTTTTTTTTTTCCCCTAGAGACCAGACATCGTCAACAGTTTCACGTGGAAAGTTTTCTTTTATTTATTAAAGAAAAACAAGAAAAGCTCTTTTTTATTTACCATGACACAAAGGAAATATGCAGGCTAGGTTCACAAAAGCATTGGAGGAAAAGGTCTTGTTTATAATTTCATGATTACAACATGATTTGAGGAGGTAGGAAAGCCAGATTCTGTTCCAACCTCTAGTAGTTTCCCGGTCTATTAGTCTGAGTGTTTTCAAAACCATTTGATCAAGGTGCAGAAAAATTATCTGGATTCAGTGCTTGTAAAACATTTTTTTCTTCCAAAGCAGTGGTCGAAACATTAGACTAGAGGATCATTTTTGATTTTGTCTGCCTGACTGTTCATGCCTTTGTACAAATATGAAATGTGTTTATGGCAGGTAGAGTGGAAGGCTTATCTTAGGCCTGATTTTCCACTGGATAGAAGAAAAAGTTCTAAATCACTTTCTTACTAGCTTGGGGCAAGGTTTTGATCTTGAATCTCCTATCTTTTGTTTAAATGGCCTTTAAGCGGCTCTAGCTTTTTTCATTTGCTTTTTTTTTTCTTTCCATATTTTGATTTTCCTTAAGCTTTAGAAGCAGAGATCCTCATTTCAATCTTGTTGGAGACTTGGGTGGAAAATATGGCATTCATTCAAGTGTAGACCTTCGGCTGGGGCTGCACGGCTAGAAGGCGCGTCCCCTGGGTGGTGAATAGGGGATCCCTCTCTGGAGGGTGCACTGGATAAAATTGAAGAAGGTGCCGCAAACCAACGCAGCCTAAGGGAAGGCCACCCTGACAGAAGAACCACTGGCCCTCCAAGTCATGGGGGTTGGGCAGGAGGCCAACTACCTCCTCCCGGAAAAAAAAAGAAAAAAAAGAAAAAAAAAAAAAAGTTGCAGAAACGACGAGCATCAGAAATGGCGGGGATGGAGAAAATTGGTAACGAAGTGAGGAGGAGGAGATGGAGCTGGATCGGTTGTGTCCTGAGGGGGAAACCGACGGAAGACTGCGCTGCGGCCCTTGACTCCAGAGCACGCAGCCGCGGACCGATTGAAGTGGAAGAACGATGTTCGTGCCTTGTGTGCCTCCTGGCACTGAGAGAATTCAGATCAGATTCAGATTCAAGTGTAGAAGGTAAATTTTCATTATTTTCTTTATACGTTCATTTTATATTTAAAAAAATGGTATGTCATAAACACATCTTATTGGCCCCTTTTTGTATCCAAATTCAAACTTTAAAGAATAGTTTGAGAGACTTATTTTCCAAGTTCTTACATTTAAAAATTGATTTCTGTTATTATTATTATATAGACTGATTTCTGGCACAAAAGTATCTTTATTAATGTGAGATGTGTCACAGGTTTTCCAATGCCTGGAAAAGAAATACAGTTCTATATTCACTTATGATATGAAACATAGATTCAATTGATTGTCATATATAGAACAGAAGACACCAGTGAAAGACTGAATGGGTAACTAAGAGTGAGTTTTTCTTCTCTTTCTGTCATGGATATAAGGATTCTCACATTTTTCCTTTGTAATGTGAAAAAAATAGCTCTGTAGTCAGGCTTTCTAATTTCTGAGACAAAATTCACTATTACATTAACACATAGAAAAGGATTTTGTTATGTGTAGTGTAATTTTTTTTTTATGTAATGTTGGTTTTTTTTTTCATTGTAGAACAGGTAAAATGCCCAGTAGATCAAAACAACAAATCAGATAACTTTCCAATAAGATACACTTTTTAATATAAGGCTGTTCAGTTCTTAGACTTCAGAGGTGAGATCAGACATTATTCTAATTCTTTTTAGGCCTGAGAAGACCAATACGTGTGTAGGACAGAACAATAAGATATTTTAATTTTTAGGTCTTGATCCTTGATTGATATGATGTTTATGAAAATCCTTATAAAATATAGCTGGACTAAATTTGCTCAGGTGTACGGTGTGTTTTATAGTAAGACATGAAAAATACAGAGAAGACCTTATTTGGGGATACAGGATGTGTTACACACTATGCTTCCTTAATTATTTTAGCAAGAGCAAAGGGCAACCTCCCAAGTGGCATTTACCATTTGGGAAAAAAATGCATTCATACACATGCATTAGCTTACAGAGGGTTGCTCATGTTTAAAGCAAAGACACTGTCCAGATTAAAGCAAAATGAATTTTGACATCTCTCACTCACTTTGCCTCACTTCATGAAAGAATTTTGAAAAGTAAGGAACAGAGAAAATATTCTCTTTCCTCTTTTCAGCCTAGTTCAGTATGAGCAGATTAAAGCTGTGTCACATTAGTCACGGTAGTAGGGTGTTAGTATGAGTGGCATTTATACTACTGTGTGGCATTAGTCATGGGATTCAGTTATCACTACCAAGTCTGCTATTTCCACTTGCCCAGGATTTCAGGTCAGTTCTGTATAAGGCTGATTCCTCTTTTCTTCAGAGACAATATTGTAAAACTTGGCTCACTTTCTAGTGGGATGTTATGACATGGGGCTCTGCTCTTAGCCATGAGGTGCTTATGGGAATTTCCCTTGAAAGAAGCAAAGATAAAATGTACAGAGGGACAGATAGTATGGACAGAACAAATGTCTTGCTATGCAAAGAATTAAATCAAGCTGCTTCTTTTTATTCTTCACTAGTGTACAGACAATAAAATTAACTGAGTCCACATTGGCTTCAAAGTCTACAGACTCCCAGGTAAAATGGATTCAGGAGGTTTTTTGTTTTCACACTAAATAGGTAATCATGTAAATCTTTTTGTGCTGTGCTTTACCTAAATTTTAAAAATCTTGCTCTAATAGAGAAGGAAATGAAGTGAAATCCATTTCTCCTAAATTAATTAAGCAGTTACTCCCATGACTTATAGGGAACTAAGCAAATGCCAAGTTGCCTAAATTCATCAAACCCAGTTTTAGTTTTGTTTTGTTTTGTTTTTTTTATTTCAAATTTAGCTACCGATGGTAGCTTCCTCTGCATCAGGAACATCAATTTTATAAAAAGCAGTAAGTACATTCCCCGTTTTTTTACAGTCCAGAAGATTTATACACAAATGAAGACAGCTGGCACTGGATTCCAGAATGTCCTTGTCACAGGGAACTTGGCTTCCACACCCTCCTCAGGCCTTTAATGTGCATCAGCCACTGGACTACAAGGCGAGATCTTCTATTTCTGCCAGGGCTTTGTCAACATGTTCCTAGGAATTGGACCATCACACCAAATATTTATGCATTGGAAAAACAGGGGAACTAGACTCTGTTTTCTGAACTGACTCGAATTGCTGGCTGCACAGTGGCTGTACTGTTTTTTAACAGCAAGAACATCCACAGTTATCACAGATACTGATTAACAAGGTGGTAATAAATATCTATTTTCAGGCTCTAATTGAATCTCACTTCTTTGTGTGTTTTTTTTTCTCTCTCTACTTGTGCCTGTGCCTTTTTCACTTCAGCATTCTGCCCTTGTGGTTAAAGTGAATAACTTTCAGAAGAGTGATCCAAAGTATTGTAAAATGCAAACTGTAAAATTGGAAACAAAATACAGAAAAAGAAAACCTTAATCTTGTTTATTTTACAGTAAACAGAACTCAGTGCACAACATAACTTCAGAAATTTGTATTGTTTTTTACAGAAATGTGATACTATTTTTTGTGAAATATTGCAAGATAAGAATATATTTGAGGGCATTGATTTCAATAGGAAATAGTCAAGTATCAGACTTTTATTAGCAATCTGTCTGTTGAATACATGGAATAATAAATGCAGAAACTAAGACATCTAGCAGGTGGGTACAGTGTGGAAAGTGCTTAAAATCAAGTCACGTTGCATATTTCATTGAGACTTTTTCTATTTGTGCCTTTCTCCAAATGATATTAGCTTTAGAGAAGAAATCTCATGCTTTCCTTTGTCATTTAAACCTCTATGACCCTGTTCTATCCTTAGGTAAAAAGAATACAAAGAAAATTGGAGGAACATGAATTGAGTGTCAGAAAAGAAATACTTCTATTGCAAGGTGAACTAGCCTGAACATGTAAAAGAGACACTCTGTGGTGTCATATAATTGAAAAGAAAACTCTTTCCAGATCCAGCTGCATTTCTCTGTGCTTTTAAAATCCAAATTCTGTCTTTATCCCTAAAATTCCCTTTTTTTTTTTTTTTTCTTATTCCAGCTACAGGTTGCATTTTGAGTTCAGTACATTAATATATATATATATATATTTAACTATAAGTAATCATTACTTCAGTCTGAGAAAAAACAACTTTGAATGGTTGTGAGACACTGAAATTGAACAGTCAGACATATTATGATAATGTGGAAGAGCCAGAGCCTAAGAACACAGACTTGAAATTAGAGCAAGGGGAATACAATTTTGCTCCCCAACAGGAGCAAAATGAATTCAGTCCCTACCAGTCAGCATTCTTAAGAGTCCCATTGCTAATGAATGTTTGCCATGGATGTGCAGCCTTCATCCTTAAGGATAATTTATGTAGTTTGGGAGGGAATGAGAAGACCTTGTCAGCCTTACCAAAGACCTTTGAACTCATCGCTTGACATCTTAACCAGTTAGTGTGTACAACAGCATGTGGGAAAAATGTCAGGCACGATTTATGCATAAGACAAAGAGACAGATCATCTAAAAAATATACTAAAATTACTTGAGATATTTAGTGAAGAGATTAAATCTTATTCTATTTTTTATTAAATCTTATTCTATTGTTTTGTTTCTCTATTCTCCTTTTTTACTATCATTATTATTTTATTTTGCTATTCTTTAGGCAAATATTTCAATATGACCCTTGAGTTCACATCCAACTTTGATGCTGCTTTCCTGCTCTAGACTTGAATCCTTCCAGCAGTTATTTTAGGACACTGCCTACTAAGGAACTGAGGAGAAAGAATTGGGGCCACAAGACATTTTTAATCTTACAACTCTGTTATCCCTGCATTTCTTACTTAATCATTATGGTTTCTCCAGGCCTTTTACCTAATTACTAACTGATCACTTTTTACTTCCACCTCATCCTTATACTTTTTCTTCTGCTCTTCTACTAAGTATCTTCCTTTTCCTATTTTATAATAAAAATCTTGATAATTTTGCAATCATTTTACTATGCTTGGTTTAGAACATCCTTGTCTTGTCTACTCGCTAGCTACACACACCTGAGAAAATGTAAATGAAGGACTGGCAATAGTACTGCATTTGTAATGTACACATAAACTCTCCTCAGCATTTTCATAAGAATTTTCCCCAATGCACATGTGCTTTTCTTTTTTTCCTACATTTTTTTTCTCCTTTATCTTCACAGAACACAGGACTGCTATCTTTTTCCATCACATATTTGTCACCCTTTTCCCAATTTCCTGTTTGGGGTCTTCCCAGACATACCAGTGCTTACCTGTTTCTTCCAGACTCACACTGTAAGTCTTTCTTGCTTTTGCTACAGGCATTGTACTGCACTTGGTCTCTCAGCAAATGTTATGCTGTATCTCTAGACTTTACTGCACACACCTAAGGGCAGATGAGAGGAGAAGCATCACTAATCAGTCTGTTTCATATCATGCAGGTATAGGAAGCCCGTTAAGCTGCTGGCGATTTGTGCTGCATTAGGTGTGATCACTTGTCAGTGTTAGTTATAGGTGTTCAGAATATGAACGAACAAAAAAAACCCATGAGCTTCAAAACTCTTGTCATCACATAGATTTAAGAACATTCATATTTAGGAACAACAGAGGAAAGTTAAAGACTTTCTTCTCGTATAAAAACATTTTGATCACTGTATAATAACTAGACCACTGTGTGATTTATTGGCTAGGTAAATTGTACACTTGTATTCACTTACAACTGGTGTATATCCACCTATGATGTTAAATATAAAGGCTAGGATTCATATCACCTAGGTTTAGCCTTCCAAAGAAGCTAAGCAAATAGGCTCAGCTAGCTACTCATCCAAGCTATCTCTATCATGAATGGAGAGAAAAAACAGATGATTTATCCCAATGATGTTAGACATTTATCTTAACACAAAATCAACTGCTCTCCAAAAATTGCACTTTATTTCCACTCAAGGAACTCTAAATAAAAGCTGACATTTAAAGCATGCAGTTGAACTCCTGTTCAGATTTTTTAATTCTGTTTAGGATGACCCACTTCTTACAGAGCAGAGCATCAGCCTATATAAAATTATTTGTTTATGAATACTTGCACCAATGTTTTTACAGTTCTAACTTTAAACCTATCAGAGATTGCACACATCAAAGGTCCTATGATTTGCTGAAAGACAAGGAGTGCTGGGGAAGAAGTGTTAAAAGTAGAGACAGTCTGTTCTGGAAAGAATGTTATGGCTTTGTTATTGCAAACTAAAACAGAGGATTTAATGTTTTTACCTATTTAATAGAATGACTGAATTTAGTCTTACTAGCTGATTAACAGTTACTTAGTCATACATTTAATTCCAGACATAACATTGGAAAATCAGAACAGGAGATTCAGGAGTGATATGAAGGTTCAAGAGCTTCCAAAAGGCTTGTTAAGAACTGACCACCAATAATATTTTCTTTGATCGTTTGCTTGCTGGCAGACTGTGTGTGGAAAGAGCAGAGTCCTGTGGTACTCCTATAAAGACTGTAGTAATGTAAGCGGTTTGGAAAGAGTTACATCTAGAACAAAGATCAGACGGGCATATATAACAAGAAATCTATTTTTTTTTTCTTTCTTTTTTTTCTCTTTTCTTTGAAAGTATATTTGAGCAGTTTGTGCTCAACAATATGTATTCTTGTATTTTAAAATAAATATTTAAGTAACATAAAGTAAAATCTAAATAGTGAACAAATTATAATTGGCATTTAAATTCAGTACATGCACAAGCGTAATATATAACTATCAAAAACAATGTTTCCTAATTACCCAGGAGTCCAGAGTGGACTGTTTACTTAATTTACTTTTAATCGCTTTATTTTGTATTTTCTCAGCTGTATATGCAAATGACATACACAATGTCACCTCTGGCATAGATGTGGGTGAAAGAAAGAAAACTATTAATTGATCTTTAGGCAGAATTGATTCTCCCAAAGCAGTAGGCTTTAATTTGAGCCTATACAGAGAAAGAAGATGAAACTACATGAGTCCTGATGTTTTCACATGCAGATGGAAATCTTAAAAGCAAGTAGAATTCTTTTGACTATGTTTATACAATTCTGAAATAAATGGAGAATGTGGAGCTAGATTAAAAAAAAGAGAATTATACTAAGTATATTTAAAATAAGAAAAAAATCTACAATGATGCAAAAAAACCCCTTTCTAAAATGTTATAGCTCGAACAAATAAACAAAGATAAAACTTCTTGCCAACATCCAACACATCCATATTATCAGAAAGGAAAGAATTAATCTGATTGGTAATTTCAGAAATAACTACCCAAATACAGAAAAAGTAGTTTATGTATATATAATATATATATTTATTGTAGACACTTGGTGCCTTTTCCTAAGGAGAAGATAGTTTATTTTATTTAGTATAAAAAGAAAAATCTAAACCTTTCTTTGCTTTTCTCCTTCTTGCTTCACTGAGGAATGAAACTATTTTCTCGTCAGTTTGCACTGCACAGAGCTTAATTGATCCTGAACTTCCTTGTGGAATATCAGCACTGTTTAAAATTTTTCTGTTGAATATGCATAGGAAAGAGACTGTATAAAAGACAACTCATTGGATCATAAGTTCTCCTGGTGAAAAAATGACTTATGATGAAGAATACAATGATCAATTACTTTTCTTATTATGATGTAAATATAACTAAAAAAACCCCCAGTATATGTAGAAATTCACAATCAGATCATATCCTTATTTTGGGCCACACTTAGACATGTGTTAAGTTAGAATGAAATTACATCGTGGCTTTAACGCTAACCATGAATTATCTCCAGAATAATGACTTCATTATAGCTCTGTATGTATTTACTTTTTTCCCAGGAAATATTTTTTTGAAAGTTAAAAAATAGCATTTTAATCCCTGATTATAAATTGCTATTAATATATTTTAGCTGAACATAGCCTCACAGAGGGTAGTAACAGAGAGCTAACTGAAATGATGTAGAAGAATATGTATTAAGCTGTGATGAAAAGCTTCAGATGAGCCAAGCTTAGTAATGTCTGTTTCCATCATTGACAAGACTTTAAACTCATAAGTAAGCAGTCAAATGCTGCCTAAATGCTTATAATGATAGTTAACTATTTTTATATTTATTTTAGCTGAAGGGAAATATTATGAAAAAATGAAGACCGTTTCCATAAGAAAAGTTGGACAACCTACAACTTGACCAGATTTGATATATTTAACTGTTAAGAAACAGAGAGACAGTTTAGTAAACTACCAATTACTTAACATAGCTTTGAGAATATCAGCTGGACTCACCCTGAAATTTCCTAAGAAATATGTTGGAAATAAGAAAATTATACGTACCATTGGAAGGAGAAACTCTGCTGATAGGGTCCTTGGGATTATAGTAGACAGAAAATAGTATAACCTTAGTTTGAGCAGTCTGGAACTGCAACAAAAAGGACAATGCAGCATAGGTGGTAGATAGCTTGAAAAAGCTCTGTCATTTTACTTAATGGTACCAAAATCATAATCTGTGGAATGCATTCAGCAGCACTCAAAACACATTAGGAGACCAGACTAAAACAAGCTTAATTGGCATCAAGTGCTGAAATGATCGTGATTTGCAAAGGAAAGAAGACGCTAATTTGAATTGTGTTTTACACATCTAAATGCATGTAGATGTGTGTGTGAATTTCTTCATGTATGTATGTGCATGTGTGTATGAATATGTCTGTGTCAGAGAGAAATATGACAGGTCAAACACCACAAATTTGTCTCTGAACTGTCTTGTGCATTGTGTCTTTAGCTTGTCTATAATAAAGGAGAGACTTTAATTTAGACAGTCTGTTTAGCTGCATAAGAATTCTGTTTTTTTATTGGAAGATGATGGCCTTACTGCTATAAAAAAAAAAAAAAAAACATTGTCAGATATCTCAGCAGGCTTGTTGACTTCAATGATTTCAAGATGAGTTGATATAATGAGTACTTTGACATGGAGCTCACTTAAAGCAGATTGTATCACTCTAAATATTTTATTTGCTTATTTAGTAAAAAGAAAAACCAGTTATATTTTTATTCCCCGTAGTAAACAAATGTATTAAAGAGGACAGATATCAAGATAACCATTAAGTAAGAAGCTGACTGAATTTATCCCCTCAGACAAATTAAGATGTTTTGTAACCTAAAGAACATCGCATGAATACAAACACCACCACTTTGGAATGCAAAGCCAGTCTGTTCCATGTTCTGCCAAAGTCATCGTATGGCAAATGGCTGATCATCAACTAAGTGTAGATGATTTGGAAATATTCCCAATGCAGAAAAAAAATAAACAATTTGGATAACAGAGAAAAAATATTTTTAAACATATTAAGCTCTTACACAGGCAGATAGAAACAGAAAAACAGAAAGGCAGGAGAACTGTGAGTCGCTACATGTAAGAATTCCATATGAATCAAACTGGTGCTGGAATTTTTGCATTTTTATGTTAAGTCCATTACAGGAACTTTGTTTCATTGAGTTTTTTGAACTCAGATAGGTGAGTAAAATGGTCCTGGAAGTCCCTAAAAATGTGAGTGTAACAATGAAATTAATTTTAAATTGAACATTTAGAAAAAGCTGGAGGGCTAGTCTAGAACACTTTGGTGGAAAAGTTTTGAAGTTGCATGCCTCTCCTGTCATGAATTGTTGTTTTTTGTCTCATTTTTTAATTATTGGATGTTGCACATTCCTAGAACTGGAATGCCAGAAAGGTGACAAGTGAATGTAAAATGTAGAATGTACAAATGGACAAATTTTAAATGAGAAATTAGTAAGAACAATGATCGCTTTGTACTCATTTTCTTATTTGTGTGGGGTAATATGTATTTCAAGTCATAAAAATTGTAAAGCAGAACTATGTTTACAAATCTATTTAAAATGGGGAGATAATCTTAAGTCATGAATTATTACTCTCTCAAATTAATTAGTCTTGACCAATGTAAACTCTTTGACATGTACACCATTTTGTTTTAAAAGAGAGGAAAAATCTCAGGCTCTTCTTAAAATGGAATAAAAAGAACACTTGAACAATATGATCGTTTCTTCTAAACATCTGGATTAGAGTAGACTGAACATTGACTTTTGTTTCATGTATTGAAAAAAACCTCTCAGAATTTTGACACACCTCTTTTTTTATGCAAATATAGTTACATTTATATATAGCAATAGACTTATGTGGATGAACCTGTTGCCACACATAATGCTGTGAATACACAGTGGCAATAATATGCTTTATTTTTACTGAAAGGACCTCGGCTTTTTTCCCAGCAATATCATATCTATGTCAGTGGGCATGGTAGTCATAATTTACCTTACCTGGTGTCCTCTTCTAAGGAACCAGAGATACCTTGACAGGCTTGAGAAGTGGGCCCATGTGAACTTCACAAAGTTCAACAACGCCAGGTGCAGGGTCCTGTACATGGCTCAAGGCAATCCTCAATATCAGTACACACTGGGGGATGAATGGATTGAGATCAGCTATGTGGAGGACTTTGAGATATTGGTAGATGAAAATTAGATATGAGCCAGCAATGTGTGCTTGCAGCCCAAAAAGCCAATCATATTCTGGGCTGTGTAAAAAGAAACATGGTCAACAGGTCAAGAGAGGTGATTCTCCCCCTCTACTCTGCTCTCTTGAGACCTTACCTGGGGTACTGCATCCTGCTGGAGGGGCCCCAGCACAAGAAAGACATGAACCTCTTAGAGTGGGTCCAGAGGAGGGCCACGAACATGATCAGAGGGCTGGAACGTCTCTCCTATGAAGAAAGGCAGAGAGAGTTGGGGTTGTAAGAAGAGAAGGCTTCAGGGAGGTCTTATTGCAGCCTTTCAGTACTAAAGGGGGCTTATAAAAAAGATGGAGAGAGACTTTTTACCACGGCCTGTAGTGATAAGACAAGATTTTAAATTAAAAGACGTAGATTTAGATTACACATAAGACAGACATTCTTTACAATGAGGGTGGTGAGACACTGGAACAGATTGCTCAGAGAAGTTGTGGATGCCCCATCACTGGAAATGTTCAAGGTCAGGTTGGATGTGGTTTTGAACAACCCGATCTAGTGAAAGATATCCCTGCCCAAGGCAGGGTGTTGGACTACGTAATCTTTGAAGGTCATTTCCAATCCAAACCATTCTATGAATCTGTCATTTTAGCTTTATCATTTCCTATGCCATAGTAGTCATTCTTGTTATTATTTTCTACAACATTTTCTTCCCAAAACAGGATGTGCTGGTTTTGGCTGGGATAGAGTAAATTTTCTTCATAGTAACTAGTATGAGACTATGTTTTGGAGTTGTGATGAAAACAGTGTTGAAAATTCAGGGATTTTTTAGTTATTGCTGAGCAGTGCTTACACAGAGTCAAGGCCTTTTCTGCTCCTCATACCACCCTGCCAGCGAGTAGGCTGGTGGTGCACAAAAAGTTGGGAGGATACACAGCTGGGACAGCTGACCCCAACTGATCAAACCGATATTTCAGACCACATGACGTCATGCTCAACATATAAACTAGGGGGAAAGCTGGCTGGGGGGCCGTTGCTTGGGGACAGACTGGGCATCGGTTGGTGGGTGGTGAGCAATTTTTTTCATTTGCATCACTTTTCTTTCTTGGAATTTATTTCTTTCTCTTTTTGTAATTTTCCTTTTCATTAAAAACTATTATTATTATTATTATTGTTGTTGTTGTTGTTGTTGTTTTGTTGCTGTTGTTATTGTTATTGTTATTGTTATTGTTATTATTATTATTGTTGTTATTGTTGTTATTGTTGTTATTATTCTTATACTTCATTTTATTTCAATTATTAAACTGTTCTTATCTCAACCTATGAGTTTTCTCACTTTTACTCTTCTGATTCTCTCCCCCATCCCACTGCAGGGTTTAGTGAGTGAGCGGCTGTGTGGTGCTTAGTTGCTGGCTGGAGTTAAAACAGAGGCATATTGCATTATATAACCCGCTGCTCTGGGTAATACTTGCAAACTCACAGCATATTTTTTAAAAATGCACAGACGCTTCATGGCTTATGTACAATTGTTGCACCTGTATTGTTAGAAGAGCTTATATCACATACTGTCTTTTCTTATTCAGATAGAATGGAAATATCTCCAAGCCAGCTGATTCATGCATTTGTCAATATCAGTACTCATTTTCAATTCTCTGCTAAACATATTTACCATGAATGTGATATTTCCAACTCAAAACTTTTTTTTTTTTTAATTCTATTATTTAGTTTCTAATATGGTGTATTTACAGACCAAGTGATGCTTTGCGTCTTCAGTCTAGTAGGTGTATTCTGTCTTATTGCTCCCTTGCTGACAGCTGCAGCAAGCCTGGCAAGCAACTACAGAGCACATTTAATAAAAATAATTATCAGGATTTGTAGACATGCAGTATCTAATGGGACAGCAGCATGCTCATTCTGGGATTCCCAGGCATATGCGAGATCTGCTACCTCCAAACTATTTTGAGCGGTTAAAAAAAATCTTATTTTACATATGTTCAATATATTTTTTTAATTTTCCTAAGTTTCTCTATTCACCTGCACTGACTCTGCCTTGTACCAGCTTACAGATTCACTCCTCTCTCAGATTGACTTTTTTTCTCTAGGGTTTCAAGAACAATAGAGAACTTTATCTTGAAATATTTATTTTAGCCTGAGATCTGGATTAAGAATAAGGGAAGCGGAGTCACAGAACTATACCTCTTTGTTCACTCAAGAGACATGCTGCTCTGGCAATTGTTCAAGGTTGTATACTAAATGAGGTTACTTTTTACAATCACTCTCATCTTTGCCTACTTATTGCTGTAGAAATTAGAAAGTCAATAATGAATGAGGCAGAGAATTGTGGGAACAGAAAAGCTGTCATGGCAGTATTGGAAATTCAAACGGGCATGACTCATATATAAAGAATTATAGAAGCAAAAGTTCTTACACAGAACTTTTTGCTCATGGGCTGTCAAGCTGACCTGTATGTGTTGACCAAACCCAAAACACTCCAGTATTATTAAACTGCTTCTTCTATGTGTTCATACTGACTCTCTATAGTCACTTTAATGCATTATATTAATTGTACATATTACTCTGTTGCTCACTGCTCTATACAGCAGTGCCTGCAACTTTTAGATATCTAACAGGGTAGGCTTCAAGGTTTCCAGAAGCAGGATAGCTTTTTGCCCAAATTATACATCAGTAGATTTGCTGCTGAAAGCAGTTAAACACCCATAGACTGGTAAAGCTGATTGGATCAGCTTCAAACCTTTAAAAAAATTCTTTATTATATACTAAACATTGTTTGATTACAATGAAAAACGTTAAACAACACTTTTATTTAATGTTAACTAGAATTGCAATAAGCCCCACCTATAATATCAATACCGGTAGAGCTGGTTTCTTATTTACAGAAAATGTCCATTTTTCACCTTTCACACTCAAGATCTTTAGTGCAGCAGAACCTGTGAAAACTTGTTACAGCCTTGGGTTTGCAAGTTTGAGAAATTTATATGCATTTTGTGGCTTTTGTATGCCACAGTTCCTGGCTTTATAGAATTGTGTGTTTTCAAGAGCAGTGTTTCAAACCTGGTTTATTTGGGTTGTGTTTATTAGTCACCTTATATAGACAATGATATCCTGGCCTTCAGGACTAATGAAATCATATTCAGTGCTGAATGCTGAAAACAAATGTTGCCCACTTATTATCCTGAATAGGATGAAGGTGTTGATTCAGGTATAATTAATTTATAGAGGCCTCAAAGGAAACATCTGCACAACTCACGTTGATGTCTTTTTAACTCATATTAGATTTTAGCTTTAAAATACCTCATTTACAGAATGTTAGCTGAATAGCTGTGGTAGTCCAGGGATTAGCAAGACTGAAAACCTTCTAGATGCAGGATAAAAATGCAAGCAGTTTGCCATGCTCAGTGTTGTGTTTGATCATACACAAATCATGTGAGGTAACACTGTCCTGGTTACATCTTTATGCATTTCATTGTCATGAATAATGGTGAAAAACCTTTCTGTAAAGCGTATCATGTAATGGGTCTCTGTAGAGCTGTGTGCAGTTTGACGATATGTTTTATGTTCCTTTACTTTGGGCATTAGGAAGAACTGAACTGAGTCATTTGTACGAGCAGAGGATTCCCCATTAGATTTGTCTTACAATGACTGTGTGTCTGCTGAGCATTTCAGACCTGTCATTTTAGTGGCCAGGAAGTGGTCCAGGAGGACAGCTTTCCAACATCTATTAGGCTGGCAAAATCAAACCTCTCATTAGGCCAAGCTTTTCACTGGGGGAATGAATAGATGTTGGCATTGTTTGCCTTTTCTACTGCATTGTGATTACAAAAATATTTGTGTTGTGTACCTCATCTGGCTATTGACTGGTTGGTAAAGCCCAGCTGTGGAAAAAAAAAAAAAATCAGAGATTCTTGTCAGGAGATAACATTTTCCAGTTCTAAACACATTGCTGCTAAAAACATACTGCCAACACACAACACTATGGAGTCAAAGCAGTTCCAAAACAAAACTGTTAGTCTCTCTGCTTCTCTTTATTTATACGAGGGATTCAGCAACAGCTGGTGACAACAGCAATACAGGGTCATCGTGTCTGCCATGATCTCTGTGAAAGGCCTTCAAAGCCCCTTCGAGTAAAACATTTTTTTCCACATATTGATTTTATGTTTAATGGGTTTATCCTGTTCCTGTAGAAAATATTTATAATTATATAAGCTTTTTCATGCTTTCAAAGTCATATTTATTTCCTCATGCATGTCTTATGTATGAGGAATCTTATGTTTCATATTGTACCTAATCACTTCAGCAAGCATTAATACAGATCTGAGTATGGTGCATTTAGAACATTTTTAGAAAACGAAGAAAGAAAATGATTGTGATGTTAGCTAAGTGGAAAAACACATTCTACTTCATATGCTGTTGCTTTTAGACCTGGTATAAATGTCTTGAAGGTCAGGAAAACCAATTAGCAAGAGGTTAGCATGGGTTCCCACCAAATAACTTTCCTTTAATCTCCTGCCAATGCACAATTTTTTGTCAGATTATTCAATGAATCAAGTAAAAAGTAGGTTGTCTAAAACTCTAATAGACTGGATTTTCAAGATAATTGGTATGATGTTATTGGTATGACATGTTATTAGTCATGATTTTGTCCTTTTTGCATCACTATTGCATTAAACTCTTTCAATGTTAAGGTAAAAACATGCAATTTAAAATTGTTAAAGATGCTTATTTACAAGATTGACTTCACCTGTGTATACCAAATGATGAAGTCAGGAATGAGAGCTTTAGCTGACCATCAGAGATCTCTTATCAATTTGTAAATTGTTGTACAGTTCTTATACTGGTAGATTAAAGCTGTTACATAGCCTCAGTAAAGTTGAACAGATGAATTGCAACTGATGTTCCAAGAGAAGCGTTTTTCTTATAAATAAATATTTCCTTGCTTTTTAGGAGTAGAAGAAGAAATTTCTGTGCTATCATTTTTCACCTTCATTTTAGGCAATCATTTATGACACACTAGCATTATTTTAAGGTCTAATTCGACTCCCTAAACAAATGGAAATCAACATCAACAGTATTAGTTTAGTGTAAATATGCTTCTGTTGTCTTCACATTTGAAGGCAAAGCTGTATGGTAAAACCCACCTCCATTTTAACAAAAAATCTGGCTTATATCTTATATCTTATTGGCTTATACTTGGCTTTTCTGATCAGAGGCAGTCTGAAGCAGGAGAGTGGAAATAGCTGGGATCTGCAGCTCTGAGGAACTTAAGGCCATTCTGTAGCCTGTGTACAACAGTTGCTAGCTTTAAAATCAAATTAATTTCCCAATAAATCATTAAAATAAAGAAAAAGTTTGATACTACTTTCTGACATATAGCCATGAGTTCACACTAAAACAGGACTCTTAATCTCACATTTTTACACCGTATGACCCCTTCATATCTCACTCACTCTAGCAGTGTCATTCAGATTTGACACCTAGGCAGAAAAATCAACTCAGATACCTGATTACAAACTAAATCTCACCAAACTTACTTGCATAAACCTCTTTCCTAGCCAATTTCACAACTATATGTCTCAACCAGGCTGTTACCATCTCATTTTCTGGAATCATCTTACTAAGTTATTACAGCACCCTTTTCTGCATAAAAATGATGACAAGTACAAAATCATACTGTGGATCTGTACTCACAAAATTCCTGGAAAGTTTATTTTCTTAGATATAGTTAGACCATATTCCCTTTTATCCTCCTTCCCAACTCTCTGTTCTACACAATGCTAATTATATGCTTGATGGCTCCACACTGGAGGCCAGCTTCCTCATTTAAATCAGGATATCAGCCATCAGTTAGGCAGACTGCACTGCTGGGTGACACACTTACAGGCATACTCAGCACCCAATTTCCTGGACACATCTGACCTGTCCTTACATCACATTGCATGAGATCAGCTTCCTGAGGAAAACCAACTTCAGACAAGTGCTCCGTTTTTTAAAGTAACTGTAATTTATGTTTAGGTATTTAAAAGGTACCTCTAAACATCAAATGATGTTAGATGACATCTGAATGGTCCTGCATGGTCCAAAAAACATCAGAGCAAAAAGGATGACGAGGTCATCCCTTCTTCAACTCCAGAAACAAAGTGTATCAGCCTTTCGGAGTGTCTGTCTAGTGCACTAACAATTAAGGGAACTTGGATACTTAACATTCAGGTGAATAAAGCTGAGTGAAATTAATGTGGGAATTAGTAATTAAGTTATATTTCCTATGTATTTTTGCTTTTCAGAGGCAACCTTAGTCATATATAACAATTATTTGACATATATTAGAAAAAATAAATAAACAAACAAACAAACAGATTAATTTTGATGAGGTAGTACAAAACAGGGGACGTAGGACATTAAAGCAGAAACTTGTAGCTTTCATATGCCTCCAGATTTCTGTAATAATGTTGTAGACATTATCACTAAAGCATTAAGCACTGTGGTGGTGAACTCTGAATTCAGTCTTTCCTAAACATCACTGACACCATTTTACTATTTAGCTACCATTTGATGAATGGTTGGTTATTTTCCACTCATCCATCATTTTCACAAAACACTTTTTAATTTAGATTTTATTACAAAGATGTGAGTATTTTGCTACTGTACACGATCCAAAATACAAATAATCATAAGACATTATTTGAAAGTTTAATATGATGACTGTTATACTTCATAAACTCTATAGCTTGGCATGTACAGACACATTTAAAGTACTATGTTTTCAGTGATTTATTTTCAACTGCATTCTTCAAAAAAAAACCAAAAACCTGTGCACACTTCCTGAGGAGGAAACTCATATTACTCTGTTCCTCAGGAAAATGTTTCAGGATATTCTTCACTTATCAAGGAAGACAGGGTTTATTGGGGAACTTGATGGAGGAAAAAAAGGTAAAAATGGACTAATGAAGCACTTTATCTTCAGCTGAAGGAAATTTCATCTTGGATCAATTTTTTTCATATTGGCTAATCATAATTGCTTTAGCAACCCACAGTAGCTTCAGGTAGATATTTTGATTATTTTGAAGTGAAGAATCAATTAAACTGGCGTAAAAATAATTGGCGAAAAGAGAAAAACACAGAAATTATTTTTCTACTGGCTGAAGCATATTAGTATCATATTGCATTATATTTTGCTAGAACTCAAGTTAGACTCTTGATTTCTTACTTGATGTACAGAGTCAAAGATGTGAAATGTCCATTTGATAAAAAAGAATTGTATTGTAACATTTATGTTGCAAAAGAAAAAGAAACTATAATTCCTAACTCTTCTTGGAATGTTTCAACTTCCCAGAAGCATTACTACAATCTAGTCCTTGTTCAAATAATCAGAATAATTAAAAACTCTATTTATTTAAGATTTTAAAATGTTGAAGTGTAAAACCTTAAGTTTTAAGCAAGTCAATGAAAATAGACTACTGTTATGGATTTAACATTTTTAATAGAGTTATATTCTATATTTAAACAAAATGTTTCATAGTGGGCTGTTATACTTTTGAGTCTGATTCTGAGTTTTCCCAAAGAATAAGGGAATTTGTGTTATACAGATAAAAACCATATCTGTATCATGCTTTTAAAAAGTTTAATATGAAGCTCATAAGAAAGAAAAAAAAAAAGGTTGTTTTTTCAAGATGCTTCTGGTCTTTGGTAGACCTGAGTAACTAGTCTAGTTTTATCCTGGAAAGTTATCATGGACTACTTCTGAGCCAAATTTTGTCTGTATATTTCTGCAATACTATATTATTTGACTTTACTTTTGATTTCTTCCACATGTCAAGCTTTAGGGGCAGGAAAACACTTAGAAAAGTTCTTAAACTGGAAGATGTTCAACTCAGATGCGATATATGAGTATTGGAGCCCTCAGTTCAGTTCATAGCAAATCCAAAATCTTAAATTGCTGTTAAATACAGATTAAACCAGTTTATTTTTTCCCTGAATAGATGTGGAACACCACATACATGAATTACACCAGAAGGCAGCTTCTGAACCTATCCTCTCTCAATTGTTCGTTACCATCATTGATGAACAATGGACTGTGAGCATCTAAGTGTGCTTTTTTTTGGCCTAAAATAAATGAAAAGTCCTACACTAACATGTCGGATATTGTTTCTTGTTGCTTCTCTAATACAATTCCATCCACTGAGATCCTATTATTCTGTGCCCTTCATAGGCTTAATGCATGTGAACATGTCGAGAATGGGTGCAATTTCAAAATATTAACCTAAATATTGTTAACAGAGTTTGTTGCAATGTATTTTGCTTTTTAGATTTTTATTATATTTTTATTATATCTTATAATTATATATATATGATTTTATTTATATATTATTTATTTTATTATATGTTAGCAGATGAAAGAAATATGAGATGCATATTTAGGTAAAATTCATATGTATCCAAAACCTGAAAAGGTGTTGGTCGTATGAGCAATGTTCCCTTGTATAACACATATATGCAGTATACAAATAGCATTTATTCATCTGTCCTGTTGAAAGAACTGTGGCCTGTAAAAGACTATAGTTTATTGAAAGTTGAGTTGTTCATAGAGTTTTCTTGATTCATGTAAAGTTAAATTTTATCTTCTCAGCTTGCCTTTATTTTCTCAATAGAAAAGCTTTCTAACAATTATCTTCCTTCTTTTCTCTTCATTTTAAATATGTATTTGTTCTGATAATATGTTTCACATATTGTCTTTGACTGAGAGTTTCACAGAACAGGATATGTCTTATGCTTGAAGATATAAGGTTATTATACAATTACAATGAGTTTTGCTGAATTGAATACACTTTCTCTGAGGCATACATCCTGAGACCTCACATCCTGAAAATAGTATTCACTTCTAATTTCTTGTTTTTTTTCCCTGAATTAGCTAATGATCACGTTGCTTCAAATTGAAAGAGAAGAATGCATAACCTAACCTAGATGTCTAGAAATTATCCCTCTGTGTCAGGATTTCTTGACAAAGGCTCAAAAACAAATTGCAGAATTTCTTTCTCAGCAAAGTGATTTCTAAGGTGACCATTGCTACTTTTACTTTCTCTCCTGAAAGACAATCAAGTCTTCATCCTCTAGTACACACTTAAACTCCCAATTGGAAGTATCATGAAGTAAATCAAATTTCAAATCAAAGAGCAAAAGATCAGGAATTCTGTTGAAAATATGCTAATAAAAACAAAAATGTATTTTAAAAGAAAATTACTTGCTTCCAAATTTTCTACACAGGGCATTTTCCTAAAGCACAGACTGCTGTCCTCTCCAGAAGGATTTTAAAATCCTTTGCTGTTCAAGAAGCTGTGGTGAAAGCCAGTTTCATATGATCCACAATAGATCAGATGGCTTCGTGAATGCTAGATTGTGAAGTACATCTCTTTTCCCTTCCAGTAAAAAAAACGTATGGTATGGTACAAAAACCATGGAGAATGTAGGTGCAGTATCAGTACTTCTAATTTTGGGTAGCTAGGGACTCTCACCTGATGTAAGATGGGTGTTTTTAAAATGCATTGCAGAGAAATCAGAAATACAGTTGCTCTGGGAAGCAAATTAGACAGAACAAAATTCTTCCATCATAGTTCTGGCATTGAAGTCCTGTTGGTTTTCACACCAGACTCTATTGAAACAGAGCCTTGAAGAAAGATGTCCTACATCGTTTACTATGGAGACTTTATCAGTATGCTAAGAATAGTCAAATTTTTACTTTGGTTATGTCTTGGAAATGCACCTAGCTTATAATAATTTGTTTAGCTCTTCTAAGAATCGTATCTAAAGAGTTCTACAGTGCGTCAGAGTACAGGGACATAGATAAGAACTGAGCAAAGCAAAGATGACTGTCAGAAACGCAGATCTAAAAGAGAAAAAAAGAGAAGTGTTTTCTTATGAAATCTACTGATTTTTTAAAGCTTAATTCCAAATCTATATCAAAAATAGAGAAGTGAATTTCCTTGAGGAAAGGAACTCTTGTAAAAAAAAGACTTAGGGAAACCAAAAATATATATTTTATTATTTACAAACTACTTTTTATTTACTGCAAGCTTTATGTCATTTTTTTCAACAGGTCTTTTACCTTCTGATTTTCCCTCTGTCTGCTCACCCTCCCACTCCCTCAATTCCCAAAGTCAGGTTTAGTTCTCTGGCTGCCATCCTGGAATGTTCTTGTAAATCTTACTTTCCCTCTACTAAGAGTAAGGAAAATCAACAAGATCCTTCCTCATAAATATGTGGGAGAGCTATCATTTTAATTTTCCTGAAAGAATATTAATCTCAGAGTATTTTTATTTACTTATTTTATTTATATTTACTGGGAAATATTTATCCAGTCATCCTTAAGAAACTTTTTAATGAAGTGAGAAAGACAAGAGAGCTCTCCAAAAGTTGTTAAAAAGGACAGTGTTTTTTTTAATGCCTACTTTAGGACTCTCTTAGATTAAGTTTAGCATAAATTAACAATTAGTAGATTAAGTTAAAAATATATTGAGAATAAAAGGCTTTGTACAGAAAAAGTAAAATATTTTCATTTATTTAAAAGATAATTTATATCTTGTTAGATGAAGACAAAACTAGAGAAATATCTTAGATATTAGCTTGAAGAAAGAAAAAATGTCAAAATCCTACTTTAAAGATGGTTTAGGAATTTTCCACATGGAGAAAGATAATTAAAATATGCTAAACAGTAATATCTTCTCCTTATAGAAAAGACTAGTTATGGCATTGAGCTAATGAAAGGATGATAAAAGCTAATTTTGAATGAAACCATGCATGGAAGAAGGATATTTGTGTTCTCCATAAAGTGATGGAAAAGAACATTAAAACATCTCCTTGAGCTGAATAAGACATTTTCTATTTCTTTGTCCTCCAATCCTTGATTTAACAGCACTCTTTACTTGCATAAACCAACAAAAAGGCAGGCAACTAATACGATAGAAAACAAATTAAGCTTCTACAACAGGATCAAGAGGAAGCAACTTTCCAGTTCACAACTTCACATAGATTAAATATGTCATGATTAGATGAAGCTGTAACACAGGGAGTATATTTAACCTATTTTTTTCTTGAAAAGTTTTCAATGGGCGTATTAAAATACTATCATCACTGAAGATATTAACAGCATCTGCTGATAATCTGATTTGCTTCTATTCTAGAAGACAGAACATGAACTAATCTCACAAAAATGCAAAGAAGAAATTAACATTTTACAGTGTTTCTTGATATGTATTTATTTACTCCCTCTTATACATTATAGACTAAATTGGATAAATTAAGATTTATGGTAGGATTCACCTAACCTAACTTCATATGTCTTTACATTAAAGCAGGGTTCATTCTACTGAATGCTAGAGGTTGGATTCATTGCACCTACTACAAGTGAGGTACAATATAAATATCTTGGAATTTCCACTCCCACTCTATGAAAGGTAGATTTGTTTAACCAGTGTGTCCTCTGTTTAGATGCTGACTTCAAGATGAAATGAATCAGTCACTGGCCAGACTGACTGTATTGGCCATATCTCCACTGATTCTAATGAGGACCCAGACAGACACATTAGAAGCAGACATTTTCTGTCCAGATGGCTAGGACTTACTCCACATGCGTGCCAAAATATCGTAAAGCTAGGTATTTAATCTAAGATTGTGCAGGCTACTTATAGACACTAGAGAGAGCTAAGACAATACCACTTTGAGAATACATGACAGAAAAGCCTAGGTAATTAGCTCTGACTGGTCACTTTATCTTTTAGATAGCTGTACTTAGCATTAATTAAAGCATTTAATTATATTCCTATATAGGACTTGTTACTGTTATCACTTACAGGACTTGTTATTGTTCTGAGAAATAAAGTATACAGTACCTTCCAAGGGGAGAATGACTTAACCAACACAGTTCTTACTGGAGTTATCAATACTGAAGAGTACAGGGAAAAAAAGAAAAAAGAAGAAACTACTATTTATTGGTCAATGTTTTTTATTTTGTTGCTTTTCTCTCACAAGAAAATAGACTAATTATTAACTGTGATCTTTCTCATTGTTTATAGCTGTGGCATCTGCTCCCAAGAGCACAGCTAGAAAATCCAGGTTGCTAACACAATGGAATGTACATCCCTTAATTGGCTTCATGGGGGGAAAAAAAAAAAAGGATATTCATTGCTTGTGTTGCTTCTTTCTAATTATGGATTATTTTTCGTACTTAGGGTTACATTTCTCAACAGCCAAAACATAAAAAACACTCCTAACAAATCACCAATAGGAATTCTTCTCCCTTTCACTCAGAATCCATTATTGCATGATGCTCAAAGTTGTTGACCCCATCTTCTAGGTAGAAATGGAACCTACCTCTTAGGTAGCAAGAGAAAATCAAGGAATGACCTCCAGACTTCCTAACAGGGTTATATTCTCCTTTGGAATCTTCATAGAAATATAGCTTTAAAACCTAAACTTGCAAAATCCAAAGACAGTAATTTTATTGGAAAAGATATACATTTTCTCTGATGTCCAGCGGAAAAATGCTATAATCTGTGTCATAAAATTGGGACAGCATAGAAGTTCTAAAGTGATGACAAATTTAGGAAAATGGTTTTATCTTTCTGAGTTCTTTTCTGTCTCAAAAGAACCATCTCTATGTCACAGGAAGTCAAATGCAAAGTAATTTCCAGGATAGAAAACTAAGATGTGTATGATTATAAAACAAATAGAGGAATGATCAGTACTTTCCACTCAATATGTTTTTGATTGAACAGCAAAAGTCTGAAATTATTTTTATTTTACATCTGACAATATTCTCAGAGCAACTTACAGTAGTCCATTTGTTAAAGGCTGCAATAACCCCATGACTTGCAAAACCAGCATATGTTCCAGTATGTGTTTTTGATTTGGGATTCACATGTGAAAAATGCAAATATTATAAAATGCATCTGAGGTGCAGACATTAAATGATTATTGCAAATGAAACTTATGACACCCAAAGAAATTAATTTAGATATTTGATTATCTGTACTTAAGTTTCCTGCGATAACATCAAAGGAATACATTTCAAAATGAATACACTTACTTCTAAATTTCTATGGGTGCCAAGCATAGAGCTCATTAATATTTAGTTGAATAAAAATCTGTCAAGAAATAATCACTTTTAAAAGTGTAAAATTAAAGTGACAATAAGAAAAGTATCCAACCTACATATTACAGTTCTGTGTAGACTGAAATCTTTGAAGAAAAAAAAAAAAGGGAGAAGAAAGCAAAGCCAACAGTGCAGTGAGCTATTAGCAAATATGGCTTGAAATACGTACATGTAAGTGTCTGTCAAAACCTTGTTCTGGTTCTACAGTAGGTAAAAGATAATCTCAAACCTCCTGCTGGAGAAAAGAATGTAAAGCATATTTAATACTGCATGATGCAACTACAGCTAAGTAATGAAACTACAACAGGTTGCTCAGAGAGGTTGTAGAGTCTCCAGCCTCTAGATATACAAAACTCAATTGGACATCATCCTGAGGAACCTGATGCTAGTGACTGTGCTTTGGGCAGCGGTGGTTGCCTGGGCAATCCCCAGAGGTCCCTGCCAACCGCAGCTATTCTGTGATTCTATAGCTCTGACTACACTAAGGTCAACTAGTCACCTCCTTGGTGAGTATTTGGTTTTATAGAAAAGATGATTATAGGATATTGATGCAATTAATACAAATTTTGAAGAAACTCTAGCTTCTTAGCATTGTATAACAACCAACTGGGATGTGACTACCATGGAGTCTTTTGATCTACTGAAGAGATTTCTGCTATTGGTTTAGCACAATAAATAGATCATATATTGACAATGGCATCTGTCATACTTGGTGACTGCAAAGATCAGACTCCAGAGTCTTGAGTTCTACCTGAGAAGTAAAATGGCTCAGAATTCATAATCTTACATCTCTTATTAGCTTACTAGTAGTTTTTTTCCTGTCAGTTTGGCCTCCATTCAGGTAGCTTATTTCTCTCCGAACACCAGTCCTACACTCTTTTCTCTTCACTTCTAGTATGAATCTGAGGGGTTTGAAAGAAAGGGGAATAAAAGTGTCTAAGTTGAATTATTCTGTCTAGCCCACAAATTTCCCTGCAATATCTGTATTAACTATTTCATCCCCTTTTTGCAGAAACATGCAGGAACTATAAGAGATAAAGAGTGTTCTCTTAGGAAGGCATGTGTTCAGAGCAATTTACAGAGGCCTGTTGTATATTAACAAGTAAAGTCAAGTGAAGAAGAAAATCTTTACAGGTTCTAGCTAATCTGCTCTACACATGCTTTCCTGTGTAATGAGATTTTTCAAAGACAAAAGGCCTTCTCTCTGATTTCAAGTCCATGCTGCAAAGTCTCATGTGAATAGATGCTTGTTGATATTTAAGTGACTATATTTTCTAAAAGTATAAAACACAAATATTTCCTGCCATAGTTTCAGAAATGCAGAAATTATTACAAAAATTTCAGAAATTATTTAGATTGAGGCAAACAGTTGACATTCAAAATTTTTAACCCAACCGTACTGTTACAGACTGCTGCAAATATAAGTGATCACAGGCACTGATTATGAGAACTATCAGACAAGGTGAATAATAAATGGTGCTTATTGCCCTGACTCTAATAAACAACTGTTCTCTGTTTTTATATTCCAGCCATGATATTGACAATTACATCATCCTTTTGTCTTTCTTTGTCTGTTCATTTGTGAAGCTTCCATTCACAAACACTCTCACAAAGATCAACAGAAATCAAAATCAAATCCAAGAAAATGTGCTAAAGCAAATTTCTGTAGAAATTCATCATTCAGACTGAAAGGTCAAATGTTCATTTTGAAGAAACTGGGATGAAAATGGCTTCTAAAGTTTTCAGGATGTCATAACAAACAGATACGCATGAGATAGATACATAATTGCATGGACCAAAACAGAATTGAAAGTACTCCACTCATTTTGCGTGATAATACAATGCTTAGTATTCCTCTAGGCCCAAAATCCTCTTGGATTTTGGCAGGACACTCAGACAGAGTCCTGGATGCTGATGACTTACAGTGATGCAAAGGATTCAGTATTAGCATGAGATGGCAAAATATTCTGGAGCTATCCTCTTTCACTTCATTGCTTAACATTGATATCCCAAGTTGATTCTTGGTACTCTGTATCACATATATGTGTAAGATTTATTTACTTAAGTATTATTGCTAATCACAGTGTTACATAAGCCTGTTCCTTTGATTTAAGCCTATTCCTTTGAATTTTATTGTACTGCTTACTCACCCTGATGATCAAAAAGCTAGCACTTTCACCTTCACTTCTAGATCTAGAGCTATAGGAGTTTATTTTAATTACCATTTTCAGCTGTCACTGAATTTAAATTATCGTCCACCTATACCTATTACTGCAGTATACACAGCAGATCATTAGCAATTCATTGCAGAGTCAGTTAACATTGACATCTAATAATGCCTCTATATAGTAATTGCATTTTCATTATATCCTATGGGACACATATGTCCAGTTTGAAGACAATGCTTAGTGACTCTAATACAGGAAAAGTAATTTGTTGCCTTTATATCTTTTTTTTTTTTTTTTTTTAATTGAAGTAGTAACAATTGGAAATTAATTATTGCTTTCCAATGTTAGGCTCATCCCACTGATAACAGGTTTCAAAGAGTGCAATTCTGATGCTAACTTTCACAAAGCTGAAACTGTGAAGTCTAAAATTGACAGCAATCTACCTTTCACTTTACTTATCGTTGACCATAATTGATTTTGATTTGGGATCTTATAGCAGCATTGGCCATAACTGACCCTATGAATTGTTCAGACCACCTGGAATATTCTCCTTTGACCTCTTAAAAATAGTAATTTCCCTGTCCAAAATCTTTTACTCCTGCAGAACCAGCATTCAGTTAAACCAGTGAAGTTAAACCATCTCTCATATAAACGGAATCTGAAGTCTCTCCTGGTCTAGTTTTAAGTCATGTGGAAGGTGTATACTCAGGTATAGAGGATCTTGTCTTCTTGATCTAATCTCTTTTCTGGGTGCCCAACATTCCTCTCCAGTGAAGAGGATGAATATGAAGACAGATGCGTGTTTGGTTCCTGCCATAATATGGAGGTAGAAAGCTGGGGACAGGAACCAGGAGTAGCTGTGGAACATGAGCATAAAAAATATCCATAGTTATCTGTTATGTATTTATTCCTCTTTGTTTATTTGTTTGAGAAACGTGCCAGTTCATACAAGAGTTCTGCTTCATAATGTTTGCAGTAGATAGGTTAAAAAAAAAAAATTTCTTCAGAAAGTGAATTTTCAGTTAAATTCTTGTTTGGTGAGAACTCCTGAAAACTCACTACCTATATCTGGAATTTTAGTTGGTGACGATTGCCAATGTTCTGTAAAATGTGCATTAGCGTAGCACCTCCAGTCAAATTCTAGATCTATTCTAATAAGTATTGCACAATTACCTAAAAAAGTACTATTCCTAGATCTCTTACAATAAAAAAATCTTCATCATAGACAAGGAGAGAAAAGACTAGGTGGCTTGGATGTTCTGAATACTTTACTGTTAGCAATTTAACATTCTTCCACAACAAAGCTGGGGTCCCATGGCCTATTGTACTGGCTTTGACTGGGGTAGAGTTTATTTTCTTCACAGTAGTTCATATGGTGCTATGTTTTGGACTGTTGATGAAAACAACAGGGATGTTTTAATTATTGCTGGACATTGCTAACACAGCATTAGGGCCTTTTCTGTTTCTCATGCTGCTCCACCAACAAGTTGGCTGGGAGTGTACAAGAAGTTGGGAGGGGACACAGCTGAGACAGCTGACTCAAGCTGGTCAAAGGGACATCCCAGACCTTATGACATTGCACTCAGCAATAAAAGATGGGGGAAAGAAGGAGGAAAGGGTGATGTTCGGAGCTATGATGTTTATCTTCCCAAGTAACCATTATGTGTGATGAAGCCCTGCTTTCCTGGAGATGGATAAACATTTGCCTGCCGATGGGAATAATGAATGAATTCCTCATTTTGCTTTGCTTGTGCACGCAGATTTTTCTTTACTTATCAAACTGTCTTTATCTCAACCCATGGGTTTTCTTACTTTTACCCTTCTAATTCTCTCCCCCATCCCACTGTAGGGGAGTGAGTGAGGATCTGTGTGATGTTTGCCTTCCTACTGGGGTTAAACCACAACACCTATCCTTTAGTGAAGAAAACCTGTAAGGGCTGCAGAGATGGTTTTCCCCATTTTGTTCATAATACAGAGATTTTTTATGTCAGTAAGATCCAGGCTTAGAAACTGCAGAGGCATGAAACAGATTTGGGAATTGAACTTTGGGCTGCCTCTCATTACCCAGCAGCAGTTACTGGAGGACCTGCTCTCTGGAAGTAAGACTGTGACTGTCTCATAGGTCTCAATAACTTTAATTTCCAGCTGAAGGATGGGTAACAGTCTGATTTTTAGTTTGGGCTCCTAGCAAGTACAAGAAGATTAGTTGTTTGGGCTGTTCCTTGATTCAACAATTCTGCTTTATCTCTTACAGAATAAGCAATTGGATGAATGGAAATGTCCATGGAGCACATTTGATCTGTTAGCTGCAGCTGGACTATGCTGACTTACATTACATAACTTCTTCACTTATAATATGAAGTAAGTATGACATTTTTTTTCTGTTAAAACATGGCCGAACAACCAAAGAACTGAGTTGTCTTATTAGGAGCATTTGTTTACAGTCAGCTTGACCATATTGTTTCTGCCACTATAAATTCAAAAACTCTTTGTCTATCTCAGATTCCAAAATTGATGGGATACTATGCTCTTCCTCCTTTAGTCTTAAAATTCTGTGTAGGTGGTTTTAATTTGACTCTGAGTCTTTGTAACACAGTAAATCATAGTGTTCTAAATATGATTTCCTTTTAATTTGAAAGCCTTTGGGACAGAAAAAACAAACAAATAAACATATCATTTTACTCATTGATCTCTACAGAACTGCTCTGGACAGTTTCTGTAATTGTAAGTATATACACCTGAACATTTCAAATAACAGTTCAAGGTCTAGGCAGCTAGCTGGCTAAATTTTGTCTGTTCAGAAAGAACAAGAACAGCAGAAAGAGGTGTTTATCATTCCATGTTGGGATATAGTTTATACCTAAAACAGTAAATATTTTTGCTAAGGATTCTCTTTTATTTATGCTATGCAGGATTCTTTTTTCATGCAATGACCTGAAAAATTGTTGCATAAATGGTCACTTAAGCTTTGAAAAGTGTGTTGCATAAAGAAAGCACAACGATCACTTGCATTTTATTTCTCTACTTCCAACTCCTGTTCTAACTAGTGTCCTCAGTTTTTCCCCCATTTCTGCCATTTCTGTTCTCTGACTTCCTGTTCTCTCTTGGGGCAGAGTGTACCCAGGAATTAAACACTAGAAAGGGACATGAACACTGCAAATTCAATTCTCAGTTCTTCATCAGATTTCCTTTGTAATTTTGGAGTGAGATAGTCAGAGTGAGTTTCAACAAAATGAACTCAAAACAAACTTTCAGGACACCAAAACACACACTTGCAGCAATGACTGTCTCTAGCATTTGCTTAGCAGCTGCCTTCACAAAGCACCTAAATTTGCTGGATCTCTCTGGTTAGATTTAAAATTCCCTAGTGTTTGAGAACAGCACCACTGTAAATACCTCAGTTTCAGCATCTCAATGCCAGTGTCTTATTTAAGCCTTATTGGTCTTGGGAACGAGATAACCTTTTGTCTGCTCCTGAGAGATCTGATCCATTACAGTGTTCCTGAAATGCATTCACATGATTGGTTTTCCTGCATAACTGCCAGAACTTCTTATTCTTTCAAACGTGGCTGCCAGGGGAAGAGACAACCATAATACTATTCATTTCACTAGTCTTTAACAGAATAGCATTGCACCCATTCAAAAGATAAAATGCATGAACCACTTTGGAAAAAGGATAAAACTTCTGGACTCCCAATTGGCTGTATCAATCCTAAATTATGACATACCTCTCTTCTCTTTCTGCATTGGATGTTGGGAAGGTGGAGACTGTCTCCACAAAAAATCCGTCTGTGCTGATAACACCTTCCAGGGTGACAGGAGATGTGGACTGGAACCTCCTGAGTCAGGGACAGGCAGTGAATATGGGTTTCTCACCTCCTGTGTGACTGCTCCAGTGATTCAGGAATTATATAAAAGAGGCTGCAGTTCTTGAGAAGTCACTTTTGTATTGGAAAAGGAAACAGTGAGCTTTACCCAGATGTTGGAAAGAGTGTTTGTAGATGCTTACTGAGTGGCTAAAGTTGGACCAACACCTAATATACTGGATGGTGTTGAACTCACTTTGAGGGGTTTTCCTAGCCACAACATCTGAGGTTTGAGTGACCAAAAGCTAAGCACCTTGATTTAGGGTTTTCAAATCCTGAATCCTAGCTGGATTTAGTGTTCAGTCTCAATAAATTTAAATGTTTAAATGTAAACCCCACATAATACCTTGTTTTTCCATTCATCTTCCATTTCCATCTCTCCATTCAATTTAAGAGAGACTGTTGGTACTCTTTCAAAGAATTTATACTGGACAGTTTCTGTACTTTGGAGATCTGATATCAGTTAACACTCTTGATACTATAACAAAAATAATAATAAAATGGTAATTCCCAAAACAACTATTATATATTTTTGCCTTAAATTATTTCTGAACTCAGAAAACAACACAGTGTAAAAAAAAAAAAAAGCACAGTGTAACTACAAAGATCCCTGAGGACAAGACTTAATAATCTGTAAAGACTTGTAGAGCATGATAGAAGGTATGGAAACAATGATTTAAAAAAAAAAAAATCACTACTGTTTTTTCTTTTGGCCCCTATTGTTTCTCTCCTCTCTGTAGACCTTGTTTCAGCAAACAACTTGAAAAGTCTGAGCATGGGAGCCAATCAAAATATAGTGATCTATATGGAAATCAAGAGAATATTAGATTTGTTTACATAGTTTTATAGGATAATATCACTCATATGTAAATGAAATTTCATCTCCTATATTGCTACTGAGAAAGCTACAGGATAAATTGGATGTGTTGAATCTGTAACCTAAGGTAAATGTACTATTATATAAGTTCAGCTGCATAGACTTGCTGTCATTTGATTGGGTGAGACAGCTCCATTTTCATTTTAAAATGAAGCTATGAACATTTTTCTAATCTTTTTCAGCCTTCTAATCCACGAGTGAATATATTTCTCTGTCTTTTTAGTGGTCCATACTGCATTTTGCCTAATGCGTTCTTTCTAGAATTACAACCTGTAAAAATATATGATCCATATAACCCTGCCTGTCTGGTTTCCCTCCACAGTGTCACAGTAGAAAGCAGATAGAAATCTGGCTTAACCAGCTGATGAGGAGTTTTGCAGAATTTCTAAAGCACTGAAGTGACACCAAGCAGCTTAACTACATGGGCATACCCATCTCATCTTTCTCTCTCTTAAAATGCAGATATATATGTACTCATTCATTTTTACTATTAGATAATTTTCATACTCTGGACATTAGGAAAGAGAAATACCATTTTCAGAATGGATATTAAGAAAAAAAAAAAAAAACCAAAACCAGAACAAATTAAACACCAAATTTCCTGATTATTAATTATCTTGAACTTCTTAATTTTATATGATTCTCCTTTTCTAATTTCATCTTTCTACTTTTCACCTTCAACCAAAAGAAAGAACATACTTCAAAGAAATATATTTTTTAAAAAATCATATGATCATATGTATATAATAAAGAAAGAATGACAAGTCAAGAGCCTGAGCACAGGAACAGGTTGTCCAGAGAGGTTGTGGAATCTCCATCTATGGAAATATTCAAAAGCCATCTGGACATGATCCTGGGCAGCTTGCTCTAGTGGCCCTGCTTGAGAAGTGGGGTTGGGCCAGACAACCTCCAGAGGTCCCTTCCAACCTCAACCACTCTGTGATTCTGAGAGAAATTAAATGCTAAAGATGCTGTTCTCATATGACAGACAATAGCGCTCTTCCAGCATGTGGCACTGACGTTTCCTTTCTCAGGGGGGCGGGGTTCTTATTCTCAGTAAAAGAAATGATTTCTAGTGCTCATAACAATGAACTAATTGGATAACCTTTACTCCAAGTAATTACACAGTAACAAGAACACTGTACATGTTTTAAATGGCACATGTGCCTTGTAAAGTGTTGTCCCTAATTACACAGAGCATGACAGAGAATATAGATAATGTAGTGAAACTGCCCTGTTTTCGCTGGGTTCACTTTTCTAGTTGCAGACATTAAAAAAGAGGAAAATCTGTTTTTTCCAAAGTCTTTAATATTTACATTTTACTTCCTTCTAGCTAGGTTAGGGGCATTGTCCCTATGTCTGAGAACAGTAAAGGTGGATGACATACATTATCTTTTCATATTTAGCTTTGTTAACTACAGAGAAATTCAGCATGTGCTTCATTTCTGATTCTGATTATTCCCAGAAGCTATTAATTTTTCTCTTTTGTTGGCTCCAGAAGCAGATACATTTCTGAGACTGACAAAATGATTTCTGTCTGACCTTATATGCATATAGACATACTGGTATACACACATACCGAAGAACTATTAAAAAGGTTTTCTCTCTTCCATTTAAGTAATTTTTGTTGCTGTTTTTATAATGGATTCTGAAGCAACTCAGTTAAGATCAAAAAATTTTTGAGACATCTCGATTAGAGTATATGAGGAGAAATGTACTCTCTAACAGAGGAAAGCAATCTAAGAAAAATGCTGGAAACTGCAGTTGGACACATTTAAATTTGCAACAATGAGAACATTAATCACAGAGGTAAAAGATGCAGACCTAGTAGCATCATTGATGGACAGGCTGATCCAGAATTGGAAAACCAGTGCAGCAAAGTCACATGAATTGTGCAAAGAGTCATCCACAGTGATACAGTATGTGAAGTCAATGGGTGAAGGTACAGCCCTCTAAGTGTCCTCCTGAAAGAACCCAAAGGGCAAAAGGAAATGATATATTCTATAGCTGTCTCTGTGTTTCAATCAAAAGTAATGACCTTTCCAAAAACATGCTTCAACCCCCTATTTCAAACAGGAAAATGTGCCTGACCGGTGAGGGTTGTGGAACTGGAAGAAAATGCCTTCCTATCAATTCCCAGAAACATTGCATTACCAGGCCCACACATGTGATGAAGTACCATTTGCACTGCTTCAGATATATTCTTTCAGCTATGTGTACTGTTCAATATAACAGAAATTGGATGACATTAAAAAGCCAGCTACATTTCCAACGTCCACACCAGATGTTGGCCTTAAAATCCAAAAATACAAGTACTCAGTTCTCTGTCAGGGAGTAGACGGAGTAGACACTGAAAATTGCTGTGTTATAAGTTGCCGGCTTTCTGCAGTGAACAGATGTTTAATTGGTATTTATATTATTTCAGCTATTAAACTACAGGAACATGATCCTTCATCTCATCCTCCAAGGATGCTCACTACCTGTTCACTGAAGTAGTTGCCTTTGGTCTTTATATTTAAGTGAAGAACAATGGTCTTTACTGAGTATCAGTGCTACTCATTAACAGCAAAAGGAATCCAAAGCAAGGTCATATTCTTATTGTGTTTTCTATGGAAAATTATTTTCTGATTTTTTTGAGGATTCTATAGTATTCATGATATTTTGAACTGTGAGGACAGCTAATAAAACTAATAAAAATTTTGTTCCAGCCTAAAAATTAATTTCACCCATGCAAAGGAGGGATAGAACAGTATCTGTTCTTTCTGAAAGATAAAATACAGTATCCTTAAACTAACCTTCCATGGTCATTTCAGAGCACTGAACTGGGAGAGACATGATGCAACTACACAGAAATGGAATACAAATTCCTTTTTTTCTGTTTCTTTTTTCACTTCTGATGAAAATTATTTTACTGTTTTATGTGTGGTTTGTTTTACCATATATGATTTACCTTTCTTTCATGGTATCATATTTTGACAAATATATATCCAACTTCAAAATATGTCTTACTTATATCTGTTACAAATACTTTGGAAACTATCAATTCCTGCCAGCAATTGCACTCTCAATAAAAAAATAGCTCTTAAGCAAATATATATATCCTTTGCCTACTTAGGGCACTCAAGAACATATCTTCATACACCTTGCAAAGTCTTATCTGGTTCTGGTGCAAGCAACTGATGTTTTTTGGATTTAGAGCCACTGGATCAGCTCTCAGCCTAGTTCATATTATTCACATTCATGAACTGCTTTAAATAGTTCATGGGAAAAAAATACATATATATTTTTTTCCACAACATCAGTGAAGTGGAACTACATGCTAATAGCAGGAGACTGACACATATTCCTTTATTGTGGTGAAAGTAGCAAAAACAAATAATCTGCAAAAGATCTCAATCTCAAATTGCTCCTTGCAAAGTTAATATTTATATTACTATTTCTAAGAAATAATTTTGAAGCTATTAACCTGTCATTTGACAGCATAACTTGAATATGCATTGCTATACAAGATTCTTTATGTATAAAATTCTTATTAAATGTTCCTGATACTGCTGAGTGAAATCAAGATTTACATAATATTCAGGCAGAAATTCACACTCTAAAATTTGATGCAAGCTGCAAAGCCAGGATTTGACAGACTTGTTCATAGTTACCCAAGAGAAAATAACATTGCATGTATAAGTCTTAAAGGACCCTCAAAATAGCTAAAAATATGTTTTATACCTGCACTCTAAGAATAAATTAAAATTAATGCTACAGGTCCAAATGTTGAGACATTGGGGTTTTTTTGTGGGTTTTTCTCCTGTTTTCTTCTGTAGACACTTCTGTTATGGAAGTGTCTACTTCTCGTCACTGCCTACCCAGTCTAAAGTGCAGATGTTGTCATTGGACAGGTGAATATTACCATTTCTGTTTCAGCTTTTTGTCTTTAAAACAGAGACAACAATATCACTTTTCACATAAAGGTATAGTTGTAGTTGCCAATACAAAGAATCAGACTCAGATACTAGTCTTGCAGTGTTGAATGTTAGGGTAATCATTGACCTGTCTAAAGACGGCTTCCATAAAGATATTGAACATAGTGTTTTTCTCTTTATCGTTTTCCTCAATTAATCTGAACCAAATTATTAAAAAATCTGCTTATGTGATAAACAAAATTTGATTTTAACCTGTTTTTGTGACATCAGGTACTTTTTAGTTTGTTTTGTAATATACAGGGTCATCATCAATAATTATTTCCACAGAGTAATATAGAATAAGCAATGTTGCAAACAAATTAAGCCTAATGCTAAAATCCTTCTATTCTAAGGTATTTATTGCAAGAGAAAGTTGATACAAAATGAGAAACAAAAGAAAAAACAGTGTAATATTTCTGAGAAAGGAAAAGGTTTATACACATACAGACACCCATATATACTTATATGCACACGTCTACATAGTCATGGATAATATAATTTTTCTAGCCGTTGGGCCCCCAGACTTTTATCTGGTCTGAATTTCTATTGAAAGATTATTTTCTTCATTGAATGTTCCTTTTGATTATATAAAGCAAAACAAAGAAAAACACCCTGTAGACTAATACCCACAATTTTGGTCATTATGATGAATCAAATGATATTTACAAATCAAATCATATTTACTTTGTTTCCAATAGCATATTTACTGTTTCCAATAGCCTTTGAGTAGATTGATTTAATTAATTGCATGCTAGTATCTGCATATCTGAATACAAATAAGCAATGGTCTGTATAATTTAGAAGTCAAATAATCAAAACAAACTGTCTGGGTTTTGTGACACATGCTATTTTGCACTGTTATTAATAAGCAATATACTGTGGGTGATATGAAATCATATTTCCTTTTTTTACTAGTTGACCTATATCTTGCACTGAAAGACAGTTCTACTGTAAACTGAGGAAAAGCAGCTGGAAACAAAAAATGGAATTGAAACATTAACTTTCTTTCTGACAGACATAATTTTTGTCAGAAAAATAGTACTTAGTCATTAATTTTCCCACTAATCAAACCAAAAAGGTGTAATTTCATCATTAAGTATATGCCTAATGAAAACATACATGATTCAACTATACTATAATATCCTCAAGCCTCTAGTGAATTTCCTGAACCATAATGAATAGTTTCAGGTTCACTACTCAAAAACAAGGCATCATGAAAGATTACTAAATGGTTCTTAAACCATACAGATGAATAATTTTACAGAAAGCAAATTAATTTGAAGGATTTGCTTGAAAAGTTTAAGTACTTATCATAATTGATGAAAATTTTACATCATTTACTACTGCAAGCTATCTGTAATACAATGAATTTTTTTTTAGAATCTCTCCAAATATGCTACTTGATTCTTCTCTTTCCACATCACAAGGGTTATTGACATGTTAGACACCACAGAAGTGCCTGAGAACAGTCACACAGGAATTAGAGCTTCTCCCCCTCAAAAAGGTGGTGGGATCAATAGCCCAACTGAAGTGCATCTATGCCAATGCACGCAGCATGGGAAGCTATTGTGCAGCAGGAAAACTATGATACAGTTGCAATCACAGAAACATGGTGGGATGACTCGGACAATTGGAGTGCTGCAATGGACAGCCATAAACTCTTCAGAAGAGAAAGGCAAGGGAGAAGAGGTGGTGGGGCAGCTCTGTATGTTAGGGAATGTTTTGATTGTCTAGAGTTTGATGATGGTGATGAAAGGGTTGAGTGTTTATGGGTAAGAATCAGGGGGAAAGCCAACAAGGCACATATCATAGTGGGAGTCTGTTACAGACCACCCAAACAGGATGAAGGGGCAGACGAAACATTCTATAAGCAGCTGGGAGAAGTCTCACAATTGCTAGCCCTTGTTCTCATGGGGGACTTCAACTTACCAGATGTCTGCTGGAAATAAAATATAGTGGAGAGGAAACAGTCTAGGAGGTTCCGGGAGTGTGTGGAAGATGATAACTTCCTGACAGAACTGGTGAGGGAGCCAACTAGCGAAGGTGTCCCGCTGGACCTCTTGTTTGTGAACAGAGAAGGACTGGTGGGTGATGTGATGGTTGGAGGCCATCTTGGGCATAGCAATCATGAAATGATAGAATTTTCGATTCTTGGAGAAGTAAGGAACTTTTTCTGCTTAACTTTGAATGAAGCAGGTAAAACAATTTTTTTCTCATATATTTAAATCTTTCAAAAACTTCTTCCATTTTTCAACCCAAATTCAGCTTTTTTCTTAGTATACTTTGCTGTCCTACTGGACAAAACCAGTTACCCACTCAGCAAAAAAGACTATTAAATGCTAATCTATAGTTATTTTTTTAAATCATATGAAAAAGGAATGTTCTTTTTTAAAGAAGTTTCGAGAACCTCATTCCATTATATTTATGACAATTTTTTCCAGCATATTTATTTTTTTTACTTTCAATATTTTTAAATACTGCTGTGAAAAAAATTCTAATTGCAGGAAAGTAGATGCATATTGGTCCCTTTAAACTTCAGCATTTTTACTAACAATGACTTAAAGCAGTAACATGAACTCTCTTTGTGCTTGATATTGCAAAGTGAGCATGCATATATAATTGATCCCAATTGAGTAATTCTTTTTTACCTATATTTACATGTTGAAGGAGCCTTTCTTAACATGTTTCTTCAGTATTAGAGAACTTTAGTAAGTGTCACTATCTGTATTGTCTGGGAGAAACTACTTCACTTCAGCATGTCAGCATTGGAAATAGTATCTGATTCAAAAAAACCAGAGCATTAGCTTTTCAAAAAATGGGAAAAAAATATTTTTAACAGTTTTTTGCTGTCTGAATTAGAACTGCCGTGTACTTACACTTTCCCACCCTTTTATATGCCACTAAATCACTGATCCCAGATTGATTAGATGTCTGGGGCAAATGGAAAGCCATGTATTCTCCAATTGCAAAGGAAAGAGTTAATGAATAAGTAGGAAAACTGTCTTTTCAGCCTGTAGAAATATTGACTGCCCTAAACCCCCAAAAAATGAGATGCTAGGTGGTAAGAGTGGATCAGCTGTTACACAGAGATCTCCTGTATATATTGCAGGTTCTTTTAAAAATTTTTGATTGTGTATTGATTTTGTTTTGTTGGAGACAACACAGTCTTGATTCAAGAATTTTTACGTAATTTATTACTGATTAAGGCAAACTTCTGATCACTGATTTAGGTATCGAGAAAAAAGAAAACATACATTATTAAACAATTTCACATTTAGTGAAGTACCTTCCCTCCCCCTTTCCCAGCTTAAGTTAAGCCAAACAATTCTCCTACCCCCTTCCTAGTTTCAATTCCCCCTGTTTAACTGTGCATTACACTCAGCCAAGCCAATTCCTTTGGTGAGATGACAGGAGTGCAGGAGGTTTTCTTCAGTGCATAACAGATTGTTTCTGCCACTCCTTGCTTCTTACACATTTTCCTCTGCTGTTCCTGCATTCTTTCTCATTTCTCTGTGGCCCAGCACAGGTCCGCCACAGGCTGCAGTGCCTCAGGGGTGTCCCTGCCCTGACTTGGGTCCCCCATGGTGGCAGTCCCTCAGAGATGCGCCTTCTTCGGCATAGAGCACCTCCTTCCAAGAGCCTCCAACCATGTCCCCAACAATATCTTTCTCCGTGTGTCTCTCTCCCCATGGGTGACTCCCCACTGTGCCTCCAAACATGTATCTCGGCATTTCCTCCATGATTCCACTATATATCTTCTTGTTCTTTTGTTTCTCCACATGTCTCCCTCTGTGTTTTCTCTGCATCTCTCCCGTTTCTTCTTGCACAACGACTGCTGCTCTTTCATCACTGCCTGAGCAGAAGTGTTGCAGGATCCCCCAGCTGGAGCAGTTCTGGGGCGTGATCATAGAATCATAGAATGCTTTGGGATGGAAGGGACCTTTAAAGACCATCTAGTCCAACCCCCCTGCAATGGGCAGGGACATCTTCAACTAGATCAGGTTGCTCATAGCCCCATCTAGCCTGTTCTTGAACGTTTCCAAGGATGGGGCATCTACCACCTCTCTGGGCAACCCGATCCAGTGTTTCACCACCCTCATCGTAAAAAAATTTTTTGGTGATGGGCTGTTTGTATCTGTGTCAGCTCTATCTGGAACCAGCTGTGCCCAGCACAGGGCAAGACATGACCACGTCCCATACACGGCACCCTGGAAGACCCCTGCCACTCAAAGCCTGCCCATTGTGCCTGATACATCTTCCTAGAGGATTGTCTTTCTGGAATTATTTTTACTTATATTCTTGTATTATGGAAGTGAGATAATACTGAAAGAATAATTTAAAGATGGTCTTTTGGGACCATACCACTGTAAAATATCCTGAAATAAGTGTTCTTGTAACTGATTGTGGTGGGTTGACCTTGGCTAGCCGTGAGGTGCCCACCAAGCTGCTCTATCACTCCCTCTCCTCAACAGGACGGTGGGAGAAAGTAGGACAAAAAGCTTGTGGGTCGAGATAATGTTATCCCAAATGTGGGGTCATTCGCCTGGTGTGCAGCTGCCAATTAACACACAGAGCCAAGGTATTTTATTCCCTTCATATTTGTGCAAAGATGGGTTCTAGGTGGCAGTTCCACAAATCTATCAGCACCTTCATACAAAACTACAATATATTTCTCCTGCTACATGATTAGTATAAACCCACCAAAGTTTACACTTATTGGTTAGTGATTAATATTTCATACGCTATTGGTTTCCTGTATTTAAATTAGCCTCGCTTGTTATGCAAATTAGCATGCATGGTCCTTTCAGGTGCAGGGAAGTGCAAGTCTTTTCGGTCCTGAATTGAGTCGGTGGTCGCGATCTCCCCTCACCACATATACCTTTCACCCAGTTACTGCAGTTTTATCATACTTCATATTTTTCTGGCCACCATCCAGTATTTGGCACCAAGATGTTCCCTTTTATCAGTCTGGTAGCTCTCCTTCAATGGTACAGCCATCAGTTTTCCACAGTGCATTAATTAAACAAACACTTTTTTATCTTTTAGCTCCTTCCCAGATTCCTTTCTCAGAGCACAGGTGGTTCATAGTTTTGCTCAGTGGAAAATTTTCACTTTCTGCAGGATATCAATAAGGACAGGAAGATCACTTACCAATTACCATCATGGGCAAAAAAGACTTGACTCAAGAAAATTAATTTAATTTATTGCCAATTAAACACAGTAGGATAATGAGAAATATGAACAAATCTAAAAACACCTTCCTCCTCGCCCCCCTTCTTCCCAAGCTCAACTTCACTCCCAACTCTTCTACCTCCTCCCTGAGTGGCCCAGGGGAATGGGCAATGGGTATCGCAGTCAGTCCATAACACTTTGTCTGTTGCTCCTTCCTCCTCATGCTCTTCCCCTGCTCCAGTACAGGGTCCCTTCCACGGGAGACAGTCCTTCACAAACTTCTCCGTGGGTCCTTCCCACAGGCTGCACTTCTTCAAGAACTGCTCCAGTATGGGTCCTTTCTACAGGGTGCAGTCCTTCAGGAATAGACTGCTCTAGGGTGCATTCCCCACAGGGTCACAAGTCCTGCCAGAAAACCTGGTCCTGCATGTGCTGCTCTCCACAGGGTTACAGTTCCTGCCAGGAGCCTTTTCCAGTGTGGGGCATCCAGAGGCTGCAGCTTCCTTCAGGGCACATACACCTGCTCTGGCATGGGGTCCTCCATGGGTTGCAGGGTGGATATCTGCTCTACCATGGACCTTTCTGGGCTGCAGGGGGACAGCCTGCATCACCATGGTCTTCTCCATGGGCTGCAGGGGAACGTCTGCTTCAGCACCTGGAGCATCTCTTCCCCCTCCTTCTTCACTTACCTTGGTGTCTGCAGTGTAGTTTCTCTCACATTTTCTACCTCCTCTCTCCCTACTGTTGTTGTGCAGCATTTTTTTATCCTTTCTTAAGTATGTTATAACAGAGGCACTACCAGCATCACTGATGGGCTCAGCTGCAGGTCTGTCTTGGAGCCGTCTGGAAACTGCTCTGTCTGACATGAGAGCAGCTTCTTGTATCTTCTCACAGAAGCCACTCCTGCAGCCCCCCTTCTACCAAACCCTTGCCACATAAACCCCATACACTAATACCAACCAAATAACCAAAGGAAATATATCTTTACATTATGGAAAATATGATGTGACTTTAGAGTATTAGAGTAGGTATGAGCTATTGCTTTTCTAACACCAATTCCTGAAATCACTGAGGTCTGAGACAGCACGTCTGTCTGCATAGGCATTATTAGCCAAGGGCACTTAACGCTGATGATTCATATAGGTGTTTGTCCTGGGTGTTTCTATTCCGCATAGTTATTTGTACAACTGTTAGTAGAGTTAAAGGACGGTTTGGGTAAAAGGTTAGAGACAAATGCCAACAGGCTCCAGTGAGTATTTTCCTGCAAGAACAGCTCCTGAGAATGTTTCTGGACCTTTTCATTATTTACTGGATAGAAAGACTAAAGAATTTCTGTGTTTAAAATCAAGCTGTATCAAAGAGCAACTTCTATTAAAAAGACATTTATTTTAGAGGAATAAGGTTTCCATACCTGAAAGATATTTTTTTATTCTAGATGTTTTGTACCAACTTAGGCAGATGGAGATCTCTGTAGAAAAACAGAGGATAAGTGATACCTGGAAAAAAATTACTTTGATGTCATCCCTGATTACTAGCACAGTAATATTGATACATGCTAGTATAGCATACTCATACATGGGTAGCAGTAGCAGAATATCAAATTGTAGCAAACTCTAGGAGAAAATAAGGCACCCCACCAAGTAACCATTGCTAGACTGAAAAAAGGGAGTGGAGGTCTGGGAGATAGAGAACTTAGTGTATGTATGCAACAGACTCTGGTCAAAAGAGAGAATATTGAACTTCCAGAAAGTCTATTTTACCAATGTCCAAGATATAACAACAATATTGATCCCAGGAGGTAATTACTTCTTTGTTTTGTAAAGCCAGTGAGTTTGAATCAGGCACAGACAGTGCGTGCGTGAACACCTGTGCATGCATAAGGGGTGTCTTTACCCTGAACTTACTAGCCAGCTCAAATAACAGAGAAATGTAGCTGTATTAGAGTGGTACTTTGTTTAGGTTAATTAGCCTTTCTAAAAAGACATTATTTTAGTGTAGGACAAATGCTAGCCAGAATGTGTCTTTGTTGGTTCCAGTACCTGAGTTGATATAACATATGAGCAGGACACAACCTTATACCACACAGACATGTTCTAAGAGGCAAAATTCTATACCTAAATATCTACACAGTATTGTGGAAAATAACAAAAAAAAAATTAAAGCAAACACCTAAAGCACTTTCTCAGGTTGTATTTCTTTTTTCTTTAGTTCTAGTAGCTTTCATTATGCTTTTAATACTATGCAGGAATTAGCCACTGTCAGAGAACAGCTTTGCCTACATGGAAGCTAGTGACAGGTGCAAAATTGAACTGCATACTATTACTGCTACTATTTAACAGGTTTGGACTATATATAATCAATCATTTGCACTGGTGTTACTCAGAGAGCAAAGACAATATGCAAACTGGGTAACAAAAATTTTCATTATTCAAAGGTTTGGCCACATTTCCCTCTAGAATTATAAATTTTCTAGGTGAAAGAAGTACTCCTATTTTCAAAATAGTAATTTCTACCACCTTCATATTAATTCATTTTTTTTTTTGTGAAGGGAAATTAATGGCTGTAGAAAGTAGCAAATGTGAGTAATGATGGAAATATCCAGTACCAGAGAAAGAGCAATATAGTTCATAATTTAGAAAACCTGTGGTCTAAGACTGCATTTATTCTACAACAGAATATTAACCTCCTTCATCTACTTTTAGAACTTTAACTTAAAATTGAAGACATTTTCCACAGATAAAAAATTTTTCAAATATTCCAGCAAAATCAATAATGAAAATAAACAATGCCAGTCTCCTTCCTTTCAGATTATTAAAGTAAGCTTATATTATAACCACAGAAACAAAAGGTTGTTTTTCAAAGGAAGGGGTTTTATTTGGTTGTTATTTTTCTAAAAGATGTGACTAATGAAATAAAACTCACTCCTTTTTGTGCAGCTATAGCCCACTTTAAAAAGACAGGAGTAGGAAAAGAAGCTATGCCAGAAACATGGGCAAGAATTGAGAAATTGTTTCTACCTCAAAAGTTTCTAAAAAAAAAAAGGAGCTGGGCAAGCTTTCCCTCTCCCCCCCCGCCCCTTCTGAATATATCTGTCGACTTAATATTTTAAAGACTTACTATAAGTGATGGGTCACTGCTTTTACTAGGCATTCTGCCAATTTGAGGATACATGCTTTCAGTCTGTCTCCCTAATCAACTCTTCAGCCCCTTCAGTGGTTCATCACTAACTTAGCCATCTGTTACCACTGGCTGAAAAATCCCAAAGTGGCTAATTTTACAGTCTAATCACTATTTGAAAAGAAAACAAAACCAACCAAACAAAAAAACCACCCCTCTTTTTCTTTCTTTCTCCCCTGCAAATGTATTTAGTTGTGTCTTAGCTTTTGCAAGTACTGTAGGAGCTTTGCTCTGCATTATGCAATAAGTCAAATAACCCAATCACCCCTAGCCAAAAATTGCAATGCTGATTTTTTTTTTTCACAATAAAATGATGAATTGCATATATTGGGTCATTTATTCAAAATGTTCTTTTCTTAGGATTTGTAGGTGAATACATAGGAGAAAATGCAATCTAATAATTTGTCTTTTAAGCAACAATAGTGTTTGTTATTTACCTAAAATATTAATGAATACTGACAATATTAAGGAAAAAAATTCTATCAGCATTAATGAAGTTTTATGGGAGTCTTGAATCCGATATATACCACAGCCTTTTATTTTAAAGCAATTTTAAAATATGTGTTAAAAGTACTGGGATTTGTAAGCATATTTGAATGGGAGTCAGCACTCAAGACTTTTATGCAGTTATGTCCCACATGTATTTTACTTAGAGATTGAAACTGTCTATATACAGAAGAACTACAGCATATGTAAAAGCATGTCATGCCTTTGGCTTTTAGAGATTTTTCCTGGAAGTGCCACTTAAAAGATAGCTCTGTTCTGGATCTTTTGCTTAGATTACCAATGAGGGTCCTGATTTGTATCAGATGAGAGCATGATTTTGTACAGTATGAATTGTCCCACAGGAAAGGGACAGAGTTCATCAGTTCTATTCAGAGACTAGGCATTAGATAAATGGCAAAAACTTTTGGTTTAACAACTTTCCACTGACCTGGACTGCATTCAAATTAATAATTTAGGGGAAAAAATTCAGGACACTACATTTCAAATATCCATGGCAGTTCTGAAGAAATGATTGTCTCAGTTGCATTCAGACTCCTTCCTTCATATTTGCAAAAGTGTTTGTTATTGTGGTTTTTGTCTGAGCATAATTGCCTGCTCTTCACACCAAAACTTACATTTGTATGTCAGAGAGCATAGCCATACATAAATAAGTGTATGTGGTTTTCATCTACTGTTTCTTAGAATTCTGTTGCTGATAATGTTTAATTGTTCTTCTGGGGAAAAGAAGTTTTATGTATTGCGAGTTCCTATGTGAACAAATGCTCATAGTGATTGGGATAGCATGTATGTAAGTCTCTCTGCATTTACAAGAACAGGACTCACTTAAGAATCAAACTGTATGCTCACAAAGGGAAATTAGTGGGAATAGAATAGAGAAAAAGTAATATAAGGAGAAAGAGGGCATTTTCCTTAGCCAATTTTAAACCGCTTCTGAGCCCAGAAAGGTCAGTTCTCAACAAGTTCCTCCTGCCATTATGCCTAGTTTTGGACTGGTTACATTTATGCAAGTGTATATTGGGGTGTAGTGTTGGCAAACTGTCTATGAATACTTGCAATGCAGGTAAAGACTTCCTTGCTTCCTTTGGTTGCCCTTAGCTAACATATCTTATGGAAGGCCGTAATAAATTTAAATTTCGCTTGTAATTGTTGAATCATTACTAGATAGATCCCATCACTGGGAAGGAACATATGGATTCTATGTAACAAGTCAGGGCATTACTGTGGAATCTTAGGCTCTTAAATGTTTGAAAATTCACAAAAGGTGACAAGGAGAAAAAGAAGTGTAGTCACTTGACCCTAAAAAAGGTATACAGATCTGAGTCCAGCAGTTAATGTCAATCTTAGATGTAACCTTTATGCTTAATGTACATGACTTAGAAACCATATAATGTATTTTGTACGTCCTTGGAAAGAAATTCTGAGGTAATGGTGCACTTTCTTTTTTTTTTTTAGTTGTATAGTTTAGTTGTTTAGTTAGAAAATTCATCTGTATTAAGAAAAATACATTCAAAGATAACACCAAGAATACAAGTTTAAATCAACTTTATTTTTTTTGCTGAAATGACATGTAATAGTTAGGTTTGATCTACTACCAAGGATGTCATAACATTTCAGATATCTGTCTTCATAAGGTAAGTAAAAAGTGAACCCTTCATTAAAAAAAAAAAAAGAAAAGAAAAAATTAGCTTTTTCTTCTTGAAAGACATTTTATTCTCAAAACTTCTAGATTTAATTTAGAAAACTATTTAATTTGGGTTTTGTAAACTGCATGGATAAAATCCTGATGTCATTGAAATCAGTGGTTGAATTTCCCTTTTCTGATTTTGCCCTAAAGATGCAATTCTGCATCAAAATCTTTTTTTTCAAAGTTAGGTAATTTTTATTTTAATTGTGTTTCAGAAGAATTCCATGGCTCCAACAGACAAGAACAATATTGCAGAATTACCAAGGTTGTAGGTAAGATGAAATCATGTCATCACTGCCAGTAGAATCATAGAATCATTTAGGTGGAAAAGACACTTAAGACCATCAAGACCAATCATTAACCTAACACTGCCAAGTCCACCACTAAACCATGTCCCTAGCACCACATCTACACATCTTTTAAATACCTCCAGGGATGGTGACTCAGCCATTTCCCTGGGCAGCCTGTTCCAATGTTTGACAGCCCTTTCCATGAAGAAATTTTTCGTAATATCCAGTCTAAACCTCCCCTGGCACAGCTTGAGGCGATTTCCTCTCATCCTATGAGTAGTCTTTAAACCATAGAAAGCTTACATATACCTTACAAGGGCAGCAGGCACCTGTGAGATTCACAAATAAGTACCTTGATGGTCATGAAGGAAATTATGTACTTTGCTGTACTTCAAGCTTAACAGAGGCTGAGTATAATTTGGTGGCTTTTTTTAAAAAGGTGTGTCTGTCATTCCCTTTCTGCTGCTGTGTAGGTGAACGAAGTACATTCCATCTTCTTTAATTATTATGCAGCCAATAACAGGGTTTCCCTAGGCTGTGAAATCCAGAAACCAGTATTCACTGACAGAAGACAAAAACACAGAATCAAAGAATTATTGAAGTTGGAAGGGACATCTGGAGGTCATCTGGTCCAAGCGCCCTGATCAAGCAGGGCCACCTAGGACTAGTTGCCCAGGAACCTGTCCAGACGGTTTTTGAATATATCTCCAAAGATGGAGACCCCACAACCTCCCTGGACATCCTGTGCCAGTGCTCTGTCGCCCTCACAGTAAAAAAAAAAATGTTTCCTGATGTTCAGACTGAATCTCCTGTGTTTCAGTTTGTGCTCGTTGCATCTGGTCCTGTCACTGGGCACTACTGAAAAGAGCTTGACTCTGGCTTCTTTGCACCCTTCCTTCAGGTATTTATATAAATTTATAAGACCCCCCTGAGCTTTCTCTCCTCTCCTCTCCTCTCCTCTCCTCTCCTCTCCTCTCCTCTCCTCTCCTCTCCTCTCCTCTCCTCTCCTCTCCTCTCCTCTCCTCTCCTCTCCTCTCCTCTCCTCTCCTCTCCTCTCCTCTCCTCTCCTCTCCTCTCCTCTCCTCTCCTCTCCTCTCCTCTCCTCTCCTCTCCTCTTCTCTTCTCTTCTCTTTTCTCTTCTCTTCTTGAACAGTCTCAGCTCTCTCAGCCTTTCCTTATATAAGAAACACCCCAGTCCCTTTTTCATCTTCGTGGCCCTTCACTGGACTCTCTCCAGTATGTCCATGTCTCTCTCTTACTGGGAAGTCCAGAACTGGACATAGAATTCCAGGTGTGGCCTCAGCAGTGTTGAGTAGAAGGGAATGATTACCTCCCTGGAACCTGTTTGCATCATTGACAGAGAGCAGAGGTAAGAATTTATTCAAACTGCAGAACACAGATTTATTTTTTACACTTTCTGTAAATATGCAACAATTATGATGAAATTTCTGTGGCTGTTATCCTGGCAAATGGTAACATTTGAAAACTTTGTGTATCATTAAATGTTTTGCCTGATGAAAAGAAGGTGGCCCCAAAACAGCCTAGGTGGTGCAAAAATTGCTAAATTTTACAGGAAGAAGAGTCACATTAAACTTCTTTTGTGAGATCATTTTCATGATAAAATGATGCCATAAAAGGCAATAGGTTTCATTTTCATTTCTTGTGAGGAAAAAATCTTAGCATCAGCTGTAGTTAGATTTTAGTGCTTTGAAATAGATCTATTCCTCAGTAAGAGACAAAAATAGTCACAAATCCTTTACCTAAGCCCTCTTAGGTAAAGAGGGCTTTTTTGTCACAGAATGTGGAAGAAAATGTAAATGCAATGAATCTGAATTTGTTTAAAAATTATTAATAGAACAATATAAGGCAGGTATTATTTCCCCTACCAATGAAAACTTGACATAGTACAAATCCGTTTTCAGAAAGCAAATTCATCTGATATGATATTTTTGAATATCAACTTAGATGTAGTACTACTTTAATTCTGCTAGTAAATTTTTAAAAAGCAGCATCTGTTTGTAAGTTTTGATGTTGTAATTCTCAAAAAAAAAAAAGTGAATGTGACTACTAGTACCTGCTTCTTCTCTAAAAAATGCAAACATATTATTGAATATTGTGGTCCATCAGTTCTTACTAATGGATTTATGAACCCTAAGGAAAAAGTATTTAAAACACAAAGTCTTGGAAACAGGAAGAGATAAAAGGCAGATATCTTTAAAAATTAACTACTGTGTAACCATACTGAAAAAAATATTGCAGATGATTGATAGGTTTTTTACTTTTTTCTTATTTATTTAATTTAACTGCCTACCCCCTTGACTGCATGTGCAATGGATGATAAAACACTCTGTATGAAATAAATGTAAGCTATAATAATGCCATCTAAACTGAAGCTTTTTCAGTCTCTAAATGTCTACATTGCACATTACAGTCTATGTAAAACATCACACTTGAAAACAGCTAAATTTGACCTCTTTTAAGATCAAGTTGCCTGATCTGACTTTTTGCTGTCACTACTGGAAACCTGCAATTTGAAGTACTCATATTGCATCTTAGAATGATTCTTATGGTATTACCAACGAGGCAGGATATCCTTAGTGTATGCAGTACCATAATATCTTTGCAAAAAATTTAATAGCTTCTATGCCCATCTGCAAGAAAATCAAATTGCATAAGACAGATGATAGCTATGTGTGGAACTTTCTTTCACTGAAAATCCTCAATTCTTTTCCAGAATAGTATAATGAGAACTTATGTAATGTAACATAGTAGTTATTTCCCGCATGAATTTTATGGATTGATAAGATTCTTTTGTTTATTAAAAAACTTTTCAAAGTATTATTTTTATTAGGGAATATTTCATTTCAGTGCTTCATAACACTAAAACTGCAAGAAATTTCTACAGGCAGATACCATCTAATCAGAACAGTATTGTCTCCTGATCAGTATGGTGAAGGCAATACAGCCCTTATATAATCTCAAAATGGTCTGAATGCTTCTGTACCATTCCTTCGTAATAGACATTGACATCAGCTCAGTGATGTTAGAGTGATTCATATGAATTGGGAAAAATTCTTTGCCTTACAAATAGAGGAAAAAAAAAGTTCTCCAAAAAGTATGTTTGAATATTCAAGTAATTTACCTGAATAACTGAGAATTGTAAGATTTTTGTCTTTATGTCAAAGCTGAAGATAATAACAGTAACTGTACCGGGCACTAGATTCAATCTTGCAAAACTACCATCATTGCATAATGATTTTTATATACTTTGTCACCTGAAAATTCAGTACTTAGACAGTTTTCAATAGCTTAATCATTTTTTCAATGTCTCTGCTTGCACTGGGACCACTTTGCATCATTTTAAATTAAAATGTTTCTTACTGATGCATGCTCCCTATGTGAAAGCATTGATAGATAATACATATAACCAATGGGAATACGCAGACTACTTTTGTTATTAAATATAACTTCAAGGTTTTTCTCACTTTAATATGTGCCAAAGCAGTCAATTTCTTTTTTTTATAGGGTTTTTTTTTAGTATCTTAGTTTATCTTCTGTTGCACTGAAACTTGTTCATACTCAGTCTAGCATACTTTCCTCTGCAGAATTATAACTGAGGTAAATAGAGATTATTTACTTTCTGTCTTGTTTCATTGCAAATATCAACCCATACTCTTAGCATGAATATTTAAATTTATCCTGCTAGCATGGTAATTTAAAAGTAATTAAACATTGCACATAATTGACTGACAAGCTATGTCTGATAAACACTTTGAAGTTGTGTTTTTATACGTACATATAAACAGTCCCGACTGTTAAAGACAGTGAAAGTTTTAGTGGTGATCTTAGCAGAGTCAGAGCTTCTTTGATTTGATGAAACTCCATCACTCAAGGCTTGATGAAGAACTGTAAAACTTAATTATACTGCAGATCTCCAGTCAAACCTGTAACTTATAAACACACTACATGCACCTAGCAAGACCTAGATATTTCACACAGATAATTTCAGTGCCTCTTTCTGGATGCTTTGCTTTCTGAAGGAATCCAGAGTTTCTTGAGAGGTTTCAGTCCCAAAAAAACCTGAGTGTTTAAGATGTCAGAAAAGAATCTAAAAAAGTCATCACATGATATAGGAATCCATCTAAGGAAAAAGGAATTATAAGGGCTTAACTTCATTTTAAACATTTTCTTTTTAAGATAAGAGATTCCTTTCCCATCTGTGTGGTACCCATAAAAGGGGCATGGTTCTCACGTCAGTGGCATGAACCTTGCATACTTCTGTTGTCAGATCACATAATGAAGGGCATGAAAGTATAGCACTTCCATGAAAAAAAAAAAAATATATGCTCCTTCTATACTGTTTACCACTACAGTTTCGCTGTTTCACTCCATATGAGTGAAGGAAGAATGGGGAAGCCACTGTGCTGTGTTTTCTTAGAATGTCTCAATTCCCAGTGCATGGCAGCCCAGTGGAAGATGGAAGCCAAAGTCAAGGCCAAAGCCAGAAAATTCAGATTCTTGTTAAATTTGCACATATGCAGGTTTTAAGTGCCCTTTTCTGGGTGTTTTTTTTCACTCCATTGATCACAGCCATATATATATTTCTGGTTGCAGGCAACTCACTACATACAGCACCTCAACACCGCAATTTTCAGGGGATCTTGAACAGAGTTCAATCCTATAACAGAAGAGAGAGGATCTGAACCTTCTGTTAGTGTCTGGGTATTTCTAATCACATGATGATAAATTAAATTTAGATGGGAGATCTGTGAATGCCACAGCTGATTTATTTGGTTTTCTTTTTTTCTTTTGAGAGAATAACTGAATTTCTGCTTATCTGTAAGAAAAAAAAAAAAAAGGGAAAAGAAAAATTGAAAATATATCTGTAGATCTGCTTGCAAAGTTTATTGTGAATGGATATAATCTCTTTCCTGTACACCCAGCTGACCAAAAGATCCCACTAAGTCTGAGTGAGTGTATACAGCTGCAGTATAAAGTAGCTTTGTTTTTCACAATAAATATGTACAGTCAATTCAAGATAAAGGTAGGGCATCTATGTAAAATATACTGTGTAAGTATATAACATATATAGTACAGTGGTTAGAGCATGTTACCTTAACAAACTAAAAAAAAAAACGACCTTAATTTTTATTTCCAAACTGTATTTAGAATCCACAAAACTCTTCTTTTTCATTATTGTTGTGGACTTTTTCCCACACTTACATGTTGAATAGCTTTGTAAATTTGGACCTTATACAAACCCTTTCATCACTATTTTAATTTTAACCCACATTGATCAGGGCAAAAAGTCACTGTAAGCTGACAGCATTTCTATAGGCTCCCGGAGATGAATTTTTGGTTCTGTTCAGAACCAGCAGTTGTTTTCTGATGTCTCACCATGCAGCACAATTTGGCAGGTTCACCTTTCACTCTGATGGGCTGGGTATGTAGGCTGATAAAGATTCCAGACAGCTTGAACTCCCATTGTCAGTGACATTCATGCTCTTAGTATAAACAGAAGCCTTTAATGCAAATCCAGCATAAATCATTAATACCTTCAACCTTGCCAAAAATATACGTTGTACTATGGTCTATCTCTAAGGTTTTGCCTCTACATTCAGTAACTGATTTCTTTCACAGAAATGTGGAAAAGGATGTAACTCACTATGGTTAAGCATATAGACATATTCTCCTCTCTTTCTCTCTCTCCAGTTTCCATGGTAACCCATCAAAACTAATAGAGGCCCACAGAACGTCATGTTCAGATACAGAAGAGTAATACAAAAGGTTCAATTTGTAGTTCAAAATGAAAGGCAAATTACAGTGTGTTAAAATCATTCTTATAAATACATGTTTAAAATGTAAAAGTTTAGGTAGAAAACTTTAATGTTTTATAGATTATATGTATAGACACAGCCCTTATAGGAGACCTACAGATTTAATGTAGAATGTTTGGGACATTAAACAGAAATTTTGAGAGTATGGCGAAGAATTTAAAAGCAGATAAATTTCATGCGTCGAAGTCATCTCTATTTTCTGAGTGATTTAATTATTCTACAAAGTGTGAGAGTTTGCCTAGGAGTATTACAGTGGAGATTCTGGATGATTGTTGGCCAGAAGACACTTTGACAGACAAATAAAACAGTTTGAAATTAAAACAAACAAACAAACAAACAAAATGCCACCATGAACCAAACCAAACCAAACCAAATGAAAACAAATCTAATTAAAACCTAGGCCTACACTTTTCAGATGTAAAACATAGAAAAAAATTGCATTCTGTGAATCTTCTTCATCTATGAATTTTACTTAAATCACCACAGCTCCAACAAAATTAATTCAGCTCAACATCATTCACCTGCCAGGCAAAGGTCTAGCTGTGAGTTTAATCAATAGGTGAAAGGAAATTTAAGTAGATCAAAAAAGCAAACTGTGACTGACTTGGTTAAGGATGTATCAGTTTGACATATATGAAAGCTAACACTGCTGCTAAAGAGTGAATTCTCTCTTCCAACTCTTTCCGATACTTATATAACCTTCCACAGAGCTCTTTGCAGATTGATGGTGAATGAAGTAGGGACGTTGATTTGTCTGAGAGGGTTTTTTTTCTAAGTTCTTTTCAGGTGGTTGTCTTGTCTGTAAATTACATCAAATGCTTGTGCTGTCACAATAAAAAAGAGGGAAATGAAAGTTAAAAAACAGGACAAATGGAAAAGAACTTTAACTGGTAGGTCTTGCTTAAATGAACTTCAAATAACAGCACAGGGTCTAGTTATTTCAGTGATGAACATCAATAAAGATAGAACGTCATTGTAACAAACAAAGTTATTCTTAATGTGGCAGAGACACATTTTGTCATATTATCCCTGTATCTTACATCTTCTAACATAACTAGTAAATTATAAACATTTAATATTTTCACTGCAATTTTGAGAAGTCAGCATTCTACAAGGATTTATAAACACCATTTTTATTGAAAGTAGACTCAAGTAAAAAAAGTTTATCTACTTAAAGTTTTGTCAAGGCCAAGTTTATTTACTGCCCTATTCCTAGCTTGGAATATCAAATAGGGGCGATTACTTTTTTCTTGTTTATCACCACCTGTTGTAAGCAAGGAGTTTTCTGGTGACTGAAAGAAAAGGGTTGTTAACATAAGTATTTAAATGAATATTTCATATCTTTAATTGTAACAGCTGTGTACCGTATCATGAAGGAGATCGATGCAAGTATGACTCAGGTCATAGATTTAAGACATATAAAGACCAACAAACAAGATGGACATTTTTTCCTAATTAATGAGCATCTATTTAACCCAAACTGCTCTTGAGGTCCATTAAGCCCATTTGATCATTGATCCCTAAGAATTAGTCTGCTTTACGGTAACCTTTATAAACTGAAACTAAAAATGTCTGTTCTGCCTGTTCAATTTCAACTAGTATGTACAGAGCAGACAGTGCATCTGTACAAATTTAATAATCTGATTCATCTCAGGTCTTCTACTCAGTTTAGCATGTTGGACAACGAAGCGTGAATACAGTCTTGCAAATGGTGTTCTAATAGAGAAAAAGAAGAAATATACTCTTCATAAAATCTAATGCAGGTTTAGCAAAATCCAGCTTTGCTTAACACGTGGTTTTTGGAGATGTCTCTGTGATCATGGATGAAATAGAATAATTTTTCTTCCAGGCAAGAAAATTAGATTCGGAATTTAGTTCTGACTTTAGCAGATAGAATTGTTAACTGTCCTGAAATATTCTTAAGGATGGCAGTGGTGCTCCTTACCCATCTGACATCAGTTTCACTTCATTAGTAAACACACTTCATGCACGCCACTTAAAAAAGGAAAAAAAAGAAAATCCTAGAGTGAAGTTCTTTGCCTAATTTATACTGATTTTAGTTACTCATTGGAGGAAAGCTCCACCACTAAATGATGTCTGAACATATCTCACACATCTAATATGCTGTTCTAGGAGACTGTCTGGTTATCATACTTGTGTAATAACCTATATCCATCAACAGCATTTAGTTTTTTGTGAATTTATGGAGCTAATCACCAGTCCCGATTCTGACAGCCAATAATGAGACTTTTTTACACAGTGTAGTTTGTTATTCAGTAGCTCAGAGGACAATTGTTTTTTTCTTCCCTTATAATGAATCCATTCTTTGACATGTTTAACTTTCTGATATCAGCTGCAAAATTATTAGTGAAAATATGACTACTGCATAACAAATCCACAAGTGATAGGTTTGGCAAATAAATAAATGAATACAGCAGTAACACAACTTTCAGTATTAGCCTCTAATGAGAGTGTGAAAATAGGAGTGAAAAATGGAAGCATCACAAATATGCTTTGCAGATGCTTGTCATTGTTATCTTAGGAAACTACAAAGAAAATGTTAGTAGCCCAGGGAAGAAATCATTTTAATAGCCAAATAAAGGGAGATTATTTCAAGGAGGATAATAAAAAGGTGAAATAAGAATTGTCAGAGCATTGAATAGAATAAGTAATGGAAAGAAATGTATACCAAAAACTATAACCAATGAACATTATTATATACTGAATATTCTATATATTCTGTATATTATACAGAAGCTCTCAGTTGTCTCCTCATCCATCTCCAGTCAGAGCTTCGTGCACTCCAGCTGCTCTCTCACATAAAGGTCAAGTCCCCCTCCTCGTTTTTCCATCCTGTCCTTCCTAAAGAGCCTCTATTCCTCCATTGCAACACTCCAGTCATGAGAGCCACCCCACCATGTCTCTGTGATCCCAACAAGATAGTAGTCCTGCAACTGCACACAGATCTCTAACTCATCATGTTTATTCCCATACTGCATGCATTAGCGTCTTCATCAGCAAAACCTGAGTTATACTTTATTGGTGCTGGTTAACGAACCTCAAATGAGAAGTCCATGAATGCCCCTTTTAGGTACATCTTTATCGCAGCATCACAGCTTTTCCTATCAGGCACTGTAGCAACTCTGCAACCATTCAGTTAAAACAGTGAGAGCTTTTTTAGGAAATGAAAAGAAGGAAAGGAAAATTCCAACTTCTTTTCTGGATAAGAGTATTCTATAGCATTTCAGAAGTAACACAGTTCTGTCCATTTTCCACAGCTTTTCTGCAGTTTTCTCATTTTTAACCATATGCCAAAAGGACACTCCCTTTCAAGAGGAAGAACAAATTAAAAAAAATCTCCAAACATTCTTGACAGAAAAAAAGGAACACTCTTGTCTTCTTCTGTCTTTCTTCCAGCCCCTCAAAGTAAGTGCTCTCAAGGATTCCTCAATAAAAGCTTAGAAAAGTGAGGGCAAAACTCTTAAGAAGTGCAAAATAAATGATTTTTCAGGAGATCATTGCCTCATGCTTGGTTTTAGAGAAACTTTGTAGGTATTGTATCGTCATTTCTTAGGCAACTCATTGGTTTATATACTTGAATGGTTTGTGTAATTGAGTGGGGGATATTATGCTATTTTTAATGGAGTTACTTATATTTTTTATTTGTAACTATGTTAATACAAATAATGTTTTCAGTTTGGAATTTATTATCAATTCCATGTTTTTCAGTTATAGCGTAAGATCATAGAATGAAAATGTTTAAAAGCCACACTAGGAGCACACGTATTTTGGTTTTGTAATTAAAGAAGAGTGTGTTGACTGGGAAGTTAGTGCCCACTCATTGTAATGGGATAGCCTCCACTCACAGAGGGAAACTGCTTGAACATTCCTTCATCACACTATTGTACCTACAGACCATATCTAGTGCAATTAATTTGGCAATTTGTAATATAACTAAAGGGCCAGACCTGCTGCACAGACACCTAAGTAAATTTGTGTCCACTCTTGAGTTGCCTCTAGAAAAAGGGTGGTTGAGCACTTCTTTGCTATAAGAACAATTCCAATAGCCTTTACCTGTATAATTTATTTCCCAAAGTACCCTCAGAAACTGGCTGTGGGTTAGATTCATTTTTCTAACAGCCATGTAACAGTACCAACACACTTTTATTTCCAAAGTCCTTTTCCCCTCCTTTATTGTGTGACCAGATATACCTGTAGATAGGGGAAGGGGTCTGGACTGATCAGAGAAGGTAAGAAAAATTAAGCTAGCTTGCAGTCAGATCCTGAGAAGCCAAATAAGTGCATGCCATAGGCTGGCTGTATTGTCTTGGTGTAGCACCCAAGTAAGAATCAGTGGTGTAAGTACAGCAGTAGTTAAAAGTGCTTTTTATAAATACGACTTTTTTTTCTTTCAAGCATATAAATAATTTTGATACAATGCAGGTTCTTTCCTTCCTAACACTAACTAAAAGCCAGTAATATCTAATTATGTGAAAAATCTTAACTACATGTTCTTATTTTTAAGGCAACAACATGAAGAACAGAAAAAAAAAAATCTTGGTAACCTGTAAGTCTCATATGGTAAACAGATATATAGAGATTTGTGGGGTTTTGTTTGTGGTTTTTTGTTTGGGGTTTTTTGTTTGTTTGTTTGGGGGGAGTGTTTGTGTTTGGGCTGGTTGTTTTTGTGTGTGTGCTAACTTTTAAGACCTACGCTATAATTTGATTTTGCACGGTTAGGGTCTTAAATAGCAATGTGCTACCCCACTACTCTTTCTTTGCAACTAAATGGAGCTGTGTTTTCTAAAATGGAAAATATGCTATTTCACTTCATTTATATATATGTGTATGTGTGTATGTAAAAATATTTATAACATTTCTGTTCTTCACATCTGTTATGACTGATACTTATAGGGAAGAAAGCTCTTTGTCAAGGGTTCCTGCAGCTTATGCCTCACCTGAAATCATAAGCCTTTTTTTTTTTTTTGACCTGATTATCATTTCTATGGCAACCAATTGTAATATCAAAATGGAACATTTTTTCTTCAAGTAGGGAATAAGCAGCAGGATGTGATTAATTCTTAAAGTGCAAGGCTATTCTGAAAACTCTCTACAAAAATAGTATTGTCACATTCAATAGTTTTTTTTCCCCCCATAATTTCTCAATCAAATTAATTCAGTTTACAATTGAAATGTTTTTCTGACAGCCAGCCCTTTAAATTAGGACTGGGATTTGGAAGCTTATTTGTCTTCTATCTGACTCATGGATTGCCAATAATAAAGATTTTTGCAGGTCAAGTATTACCTTCAGATTCACTTGTGCAGCTCCATTACTTTCAGTCAGGTTGCATAAATGTAACTGAAGGCAAAACACCAAAAATAGTGGAACTGAAAAATAGTCCTGCAACTGCAACTTTTAGTTAACAATTGTATCGATTATGTTCAGGCCAGAAAATTATGCAGTGCGCTCTCCCAGATCTATATTGTTTCTGTCTGCTTAAAATTAATTTGTGCTTATAAGACCTCCCTGTTCACAAGTTCGACTATACACAAATAACAGGCCAAAGCAACACATTGTTTTCAGAAAATTTGAGACTGAAGATGATCTGTTTATGAGATATGTTTTGTATTTTTAAAAAAACTTTTTTCTTTTCCACTTGTTTTTTTTTCCCTTTTTAAATAAAAGGTTCCCATTGTCATCTCTGTACTGTCTGTCCAGCTGCATCCTGCTAGAATGGGGTTGCTAGAAATGTCAGTGATTTCTTAGTTCTCTTGCAGTTCTCCATGAAGTACAAGATGTCAGGAGCCTGAGGGCAATAAGAAGCATTGCTTCCCCTCCCCAGCCTTTCCTGGGGCTCCCCCCAAGCTGCCCACAGCCCACAACACCATTTCAGCCTCCTGCGGCCATCTGTCCCTGCCTCAGCGATGCCAGTCTTCAGCTCCCCACAGCCCTGCCCTGTCCAGCCATGGGTCCCACCCACATCCCAGGCTAGCATTGGCCTGTCCCCGGGGAGGTGCCCGATGCCCAGGGCTGGTGCTACCCCTGGTGCCCTGCTGGCTGCCCTCCTCCTGGCTGGGGTAGTGGGATAGCCTGTGGCTGCCCCCTACCCCAGGTTCCTAGACTCCAGAGAGCCCCCAGCCCATGCCATGCCTTAACACGAGACCGTATCTTTGCTGTTCATGCACTGGGCTTGTTTTGTTAGTTTTCAGTTAAAGAAGGCGGCTTTTATGACTAGTGCAATTGTAATTCAATAATTATCGTGCTGATTTTATTTGGCTTGCCTAAAGCAGCCATTGAATTTTTAAGTTCTCCTGATAAAGGGAACGCTAAAATATTTAAGGTAGCAGGATAGGAGTAAGCCCTAGTACAAACAAAAAACAATCTTGAGCAGCTAAGAGCAGTTTCCATTTAAGTGAAAGTAGCATTGACATGGTAGCTGGATGGTTGGAGAGTTCATACTTCACTTTTTGCTTACAGGCAAGGCTAGTAATCAATGGTGGGTGTTTTGCCTCTGTTTGGACAAAATATTGAAGAACCTGTTTATGCATTAGTCCTTGGCCTTCACAGATGACTTATCAAATAACTTCACGTTCCCTAATCTTGATAAAAGTTTTCCTGCAATTTGTACATGGATTAAATCAAGGGCTACTTTTCTACATAGGTTCTAAATGCACACTTTTAGGATAGGTACATACTGTTCAATTTTTCTAAAGATATGGGGTTCTGCATAATTTTTTTTTTTTTTTTTTTTTTTTTTTTTTTTTTTTTTTGCTGTCTATAATAGAGAAGCATTTGGAGTAATCAGAGAAAGGATTGAAATGATACTCAGATCTGGATTCAATGTTCATTCTGTCCCCACGTTAAAGCATGGATATTAGTAACGTACTTATTTTTTAAAGCTCCAGTTTCAGGTGTGTAAAATATATATTAATCCAGTAAATTCTAGAATTCTTTGGCATATCTCTGACCTAATATTACATGTCTAAAAGGTAGTTATACAAGTCAAAGCAAATAATTTTGGCTTTCCTGTATACTTAGTAGAAGGAAATAAAAACCTTCAGAGAATGCTTTGACTTCCCTTGGACATCTATTTTAGGATAACATGAATTATTTGAAGGTGGCTATTTCTCTCCATTAACTATAAAGAAAGATAGAGTTACTATCTTTGGCTTAGACAAGAACTACTAAGTACCTAATATTGAGACTGACTAATCCAAATTTAGGTGAGATTAATTTGTTTGGAACTCTCTTAATAAGTCTATACATTTGGTTGAACCCTGCACATTGCTTTAGCTGATAATATGCTTAAACCCCTTATGACACTACTCATTACATGCAACTTTTTTATCTGCTCTGGACTTGAGATAAAAAGTGGTTTTAAAAGTGAAATCTAAAAATTTTCATCATTAAATTTATGTCAAATAGTTGAGAGATATTGATTATACCATGAATAATCTAAACACATTAGAACTAAACAGACAAAGAACAGGATAGGATAGGGATGGAAAAACTGCATGATGCCTCTGTTTCTATGGTATTAGAATTGGCTACTTGCAACTTTCATTTTGAGGAACAAACTTGACTTTTTTTAAGACTATATTAGTACAGGCTATTCTAACAAGCTTTTATTGCTCACTTAAAATTTATTTCTTGTCTCTTACATGCAAAGATACAGTCACTTGGGCACAAACTGTACACCTTCATCTGAGTACGAAACATAATGAGGCAGTGTGCTGGGGCAGGGAGGAACCTTTATTTCATGACTGGATATTTTGAACATGCCCAGGTTTTGGAAAGACTTGAAAACAGTGTTTTACTGCTGTGAGTGAGGCTTCCCTTACTTCATTGAGTGAAACCTGATTCATATTCTTAAAATTTAATGCAAAATTAATACAGTGGTCACTTTGACAACTTCCCAGTGAAATACACAGTTCTGGCACTGAGATACTGACTGGGAGACCAGCTCTCACAGACTGGCCATGCTGACAGTGTTAAACAGCTTTGGCCTCTGTAGCAGGATGGTAACCTTCAGACTGCCTTTTGGAAATAACTCTGGTCTGTTCTAACTCCTAGCTGTGTTCCAAGTGTGCTATCTAGCAAAGGCAAAAGCCATGCCAATGATTATACTAACAGTAGAGCAGTGTGGATCATCACTGGCCAGTGCTCATGCCTCTGTCCTGGCCTGTTTTAGCTTATTAGCATAGACATAGTGTCAGGAGCTGAGTTATGAAGCTAATCTATAGTCATTGGAAAGACTAGTCCTCTCAGAGGGCAATTCAGAGCTCCACTGTAAGGTATTGACACTGAACCAAGAAGGAGATTCAACTAAATCAGCTTTAGATGCCTCTTTTCTCCAAGCCTTCTGCTGAGACCACAGTCTTGCCATTTCAATTACTAATTACACATAACATCATACACAGGGCTCTCACTGTTTCCAATAGGAGTACCTTCCAAACCACAAGGAGAGGGTTTTATTGATAGTTAAAAATAAATAATCCAAATTATTTGAAGTTACTTACTACTTTCATTTCTATTCCAAAATGCCTATAGCTGTTCTCTGTAAAAATCTTTAACTACCTAGATGTATTGTCATGAAAAGGTTTGTCAGGAAAATTTCCCTTAAAGGGAAAATTTCCTCTTTCCTCTCAGTTGTGAACTCTTCAGGTCTTTTCTCGTGTTTAAGAAATGTAATGTGATGGATGAGTAATTTATAATGAAAGTAGTGTCAGGGCCTTAAGGGTACCATCAGCCCTGACTGTCCCTGCCCACATCCCCTGGGTCTCCCCCAACCCTGCTCACAGCCCAGGACCCCATTTCAGCCCCCTGGGGCTGTGAGCCCCTGCCTCAGTGACATCACAGCAGGGCTGGTGTCCAGCCTCCCACAGTCCTGCCCTGCCCAGCCATGGGTCCTGCTGAGCTTGGCCCACCTACAGGCCCACATCCCACTCTAGCATTGGCCCATCCCCAGGGAGGTGCCTGTTACCCAGGGCTGTGGGACTGGGGCTCCCCCAGTACACCCCAGCCTGCCCTGCATCCTGGCTGGAGGTCCTGCAGGCCCAGGAGCCTCATGCAGCTCCCAACTCCAGAGAACTTTATCCCCTGCCTTACATAGGTGATTGCTGATCTTATCCAGGAGATATGTTTTCATTTTCTTATACTTATCTAGTCATAATCAAATGCTGGATTATTGTATGCTTTGGTTGCCAATAAGGAGTTATTTCCCTTGGTAGCAGACAGTCTCACTATGATTTTTTTTCAAGAAACCCACGCTACATCCTTGATTTGAGCTGTAAACCCTCCTGGTAATAATGATACAATATTACCATGAGTCTTGGTATGAAACACCTGCACACTTTGGTGCTTGCCGTTCTTATTTTGCCTGGTCATCCTCACTGTCCTCTTCATGCTGGTGTGTCTGATCAGCATAAATAGAGAGCAACACATTCTGCCAGTGGAAAACTTCTGACTCCTTCAGTGATACAGGTGTTTGCAGGACAGTCCCTCCACCACTGGCAGCAGAGTTGTGGATTAATTGCTCAGGCTGCTAATCAGGGTAGCATCATACCAATAAACTCCTAGAGTTTTTCATTCACTATTATGTTGTTTAATCACCTAACACTAAAGTACTCTATGGTTTAGACAGATGATGCTCTGCCACTAGCTTGAAAATTTGGTGCATTTTTTCCAGTGTGATACCCATAAGCAGTGAATGTTCTCCAGGGCCTTGCCCAGCTTAAGACAAAGAGTGAGACAAAGAAACGATGCTAGTAACAAAGTCCTTTTAATATGTCAGACTACTTTTTCATCATCAGAGCTGAATTTTTTAAAAATGATTTTATTAAATTGTTCTTTCAATACCACATCCATTTCTCCTCCTAAACTGAACACCAGAGAAGAACTGGCAGTCTTAAAATGACAGAGACCCATCATTTGTGTTAAATGATTTTTATAATAGCCAGTATAGGAGATAGAAAACTCCTATATGTCTTAATGTGTGAGGAAGGATGTCATCAGCTCCTGGATAAGCCCAATGAATACTGAATTGCCAAGCTTCAAGTTTTTTCCTGTTTCTTCTTGTGTCAGACAGTCTGTGAAGGCTATGTCTCTCACCACGCATCAATGCATCTTCTCTTCCTACCCATCGCAAGACATTGCAGGATACTTGTCTGGCCAGGCAGCCTGATCCATAAGCCTAAATTAATGAGCTAAGTAGGACTAGTGGTCAAGTGAAATTCTGTTGTACTTTTCTCTAGCATGTTTAAATTTAGGTATGCTCCTCACTGTGCTTTTGGCCAATGTCAAGTAACAGTCACTTAGACAATGGTCATGTATGGTCACAGATACTATGAATCAAGAACTTACCCTCATGGACATTACAAATAAAGCTATTTATGAGGGGAAGAAAGTTCACCAAACTGGTGCAAGTTGCTGTAGCTCAGGGTCAGACAGCAGATTTTAGTCTATTTTATTTACTCGTACAAACATAACCATAGGCAAAGAGGCAATGAACTACAATCATTGATGGGTACTGCAGCATTCAGAAAGACATTTTATTAGTAAAACCAAAATGTCATGTTTTTGTTTCAAAAAACACTAAAAGGTTTCACTAAGGGTCTTTTATTTCTGATCAGTGTTCATTTTCATCAAAAGGATCTCCTTTTTATTTCTGAACTTGTGGACCTGATCTTGGAAATATGCAGAAGTCCGATACCTATTTTTAATTGGTGTTTACCTATGAACTTTTTGCTCTTGCAGAGCCTTATGTTTTCAAGAGAGATCAGTGGATGAGAGCAAAAGAGAGGTGAAGATTAGGAATAGGTGGAAATTCTCTGAAGCTGAAAAGAGTTTTATGAGTTCCTGTCAAATTCCCCTTTCTCCTTCACTTAAAGATAGATACTTGGGGGGGGGGGGGGGGGGGGGGGGGCGGGGGGAGATGTTAACCCACTTATGTACTTCTTTGGCTTGTCTGTTATTTCTTAAACATTTAGGTTTAGAGTTTAGCCCAAATGAAGCCCCTCTCCCAAACACTAGCATGCAAAATAAGAAAAGATATATGAATAATGTCTCATTGATATAACAAAATCTCTATCGTATTTTCAAAATCAATGCAGATTTATAATTTTTATTTTACTTCTCACCAATGTATTCCTTATTCAAAAATATCTACCTTCAAATTCTCCCCAAATACTCTCATTCAAACACCACTGTAGCAAAACCAAAAGACTTGCCAATATAAATGCTTTACTAAAGACATGCATAATATGAAGTATCAAAGTGAGAATGAGTGTAAAATGAATGATTAAGTCTTTAATAGATGTTTAAACTGCATACTACATTATTGTATAACCAACTGGGACTCATTTAAAGATCTTTATAAAGTATATCAGACACATGGTATCCAATTTATTAAGTATTTTTTAGATTAAAACAAGAGATTTGCATTTCATGTAGTACATTTACCCCTAAATCAACAGAAACAGGAAGAGTCTGTGGGACTGTTGTTTCAATCCTGGTGCAACATGCTTAGAGGTAAAAATTCAAAGAATATCAAAAACTTCATCTGGCCACCATTCTGTTCTCTTACTGAATCTCCAACATTTTTTTAATTGGGGACAATTTAATTAATGTCAATGAAGAAAAATCTATGACTACATAAGAGCATAAATCTTTAATTCTCTTATGAGTTATTCACATTAAAAGCCTTTACCAAGTATTAATGAAGAATATTGTCTGAGACTAGTTTGAATGTTAAACTCATTTATTTCTTCAACCTATTATTACTTGAGTTGTGGTTTCATTGTAAAAGAACAGAATTCTCCAGGAAACAGAACAAAACATTTTAATCATATTGTAATTTTCCTGTTAAAAATATTTGATTTAATCACTGTATGGTAAGACTTTAAGCATGTGATGTACACACAAATTTCTGTATGGCAACAAAAGAATTAATTGTTCAGGTATTCTGCTATTAAGTTTTAACACTGTTTTAATACAGTAATTTTTCAAACTGTCTGTTTCTGATCCACTGAAATCAGTAAATTATTGAGCAATACGATAATCCATTAAAGTAAAAGTAGCAAAATTTATTCCTTTGAAATATGCATCAAAGATATACATTTTAACAGAAACTCCTATATTCCTCCCATTTTTGTTTTTGTATTACAGTCCACAAAAGAGACTAACTGCAGTGATAATAGTAAGGGTGAAAGTAGTTATTCAAAATATCTTTTTATTTAAGTCTAGAAAAAGATGAAAGTTTTCATCTTAACTGTAAAATTAATTTCCAGACAACAATATTCATTTTAAGATACCATTTTCAAACACGATGCAATTAAGGTACTGGTCAGGAAGTTGGTCCTCTGTTCAACTATCACATCTCTCACAAATTGCTTTCAAAAATTTAGTTCAGTCACTTAATCTCAATTCCCTCTTTGGAAAAGAATGATGATAATCCTATACCTAGCAGAAGTAAGAAAGAAAAAAATAATTCATCTGTGTCTGACATTGTTCCTTCAGTTGTGTTTGTATAGCTGTGGTGGGTTAACCTTGTCTGGACATCAGGTGCCCACCAAGCTGCTCTATCAGTCCCCCTCCTCAGCTGAACAAGGAAGAGAAAATATAACAAAAGGCTCGTGGGTCAAGATAAGGACAGGGAGATCATTCAGCAATTACCACCACGGGCAAAACAGGCTTGACTCAGGGAAATTAATTTAATTTATTATGAATTTAAGTTAGAGTAGGGTAATGAGAAATAAAACCAAATCTTAAAACACCTTCCCCCCACCGCTCCCTTCTTCCTGGCCTCAACTTCACTCCTGATTTCTCTACCTCCTCCCCCCGAGCAGCGCAGGGGGACAGGGAATGGTGCAGTCAGTTCATCACACATTGTTTCTGCCACTCCTTCCTCCTCGCACTCTTCCCCGGCTCCAGCGTGGGGTCCCTCCGATGAGAGACAGTCCTCCATGAACTTGTCCAACATCGGTCCTTTCCACAGGCTGCTGTTCTTCATGAACTGCTCTAGTGGGTCCCCCCCAGAGTCACAAGTCCTGCCAGCAAACCTGTTCCAGTGTGGTCTCCTCTCTCCACAGGTCCACAGGTCCTGCCAGGAGCCTGTTCCAGCATGTGTTTCCCACGGGGTCACAGCCTCCTTCAGGCATCAACCTGCTCCAGTGTGGAGTCCTCCACGGGGTGCAGGTGGATATCTGCTCCATTGTTAACCTCCATGGGCTGCAGGGGGACAGTCTGCCTCGCCATGGTCTTCACCATGGGCTGTAGGGGAACCTCTGCTCTGGTGCCTGGAACACCTCCTCCCCCTCCTTCCCTCCATCTTCACTGACCTTGGTGTCTGCAGAGTTGTTTCTCTCACATATTCTCACTCCTCTCTTCTCTGGACGCTTTTGCACAGCAGTTTTTTCCCCCTTTCTTAAATATGTTATCACAGAGGCGCTACCACCATTGCTGATTGGCTCAGCCTTGGACAGCAGCAGGTCCATCTTGGAGCCAGCTGTCATTGGCTCTGCGGGACATGGGGGAAGCTTTTAGCAGCTTCTCACAGAAGCCACCCCTGTAGCCCCCTTGCTACCAAAACCTTGCCATGCAAACTGAATACATTCAACTTCTCGCCTCTGTGAATCACATATTTAAGAATTATCATTAAAACACACGGTCATCACGCAATCTTCACAATCTTCACAACGTTTATTCACATCAGTAAAAAAATTCCCCACACCAAAATCAAAATAACGTCATTACAACACTTACAAAAGTGGACAATTTACACACAATCCACCCCCCATTGCTTCACGATAATTACAACAGAAATTCCCCACAAACTTTTTGCTCTTTGCTCTATAGCTGCATTCGGTCCATGTGTTGCCTGTTACCTCTCCCAATTACTATCCTTATCTCGAATTCCTCATGCCCCATGTTGGGCACCAAAAAGGACTGTGGTGGGTTGACCTTGGCTTGATGTCAGGTACCCACCAAGCTGCTCTATCACTCCCTGTCTTCAGCTGGACAGGGGAGAGAAAATATAACAAAAGGCTCGTGGGTCAAGATAAGGACAGGAAGATCATTCAGCAATTACCACCACAGGCAAAACAGACTTGACTCGGGGAAATTAATTTAATTTATTACCAATCAAAATCAGAGTAGGATAATGAGAAATGCATTGGGTTTGTGTGGCTAAACTTAGATAAATTTAAAATCTTCTACAAGGCTTTGGGCATTAAGTGCCAATAAAAGTTAGCTGGACTTTGATCTGGGCCATCAAAATTATTTTAGCGCCTAATACAGGGGCAGTACAAATATTTATAAGATCCTGTGTTTCATGATCTTCTGAAAATGTTGTTCATAGTCACTTTGTAGCTGACAAGAAAAAAATTAGATTATATTAAAGAAGGAGAAAGAGGAACAAGAGAAAGAAGAGAAGGTGATGTTCTTGTACTTAGACATTAAAATGACATTCCTGTACATTGTGCAGCTCAGTGCTATCAAGATTCACTGGAGAATGAAGTATTCCAATTTTAGATTTTTTTGAATCAGGATAACACTTTCTTAAAAGACACGTGCTTTGTCCTTCAGGGTGAATTATCTTTCCCCTTTTTAATGTTTTAAGCGATAATAATCCAAGATATTATGAGTCCATGCATAAAAATGTAGAATCTCATGCATCCATACTGTGTAGTAATTTTGCTTCAGTATTATGTATTGATTTAGATGGTCATCGGTAAAGAAAATATACAAAGAAAGGACATGGTCAAGTATTCCATACACAGGCAAGATTCTTATTAACGTCAGGCAGATTTCTAGCATTTTTAGGAATACAGAGTCTGTTTCTTTTGACAGAAACTTCTTTCTGTTTCTATATATATATAATTATGACTTTATAGTACTTCACTACTACTGCTTTGGACAGAAGTTAGTTTGTGTTTGCACAGTTCTAATACAAATAGTCTTATCCGTTCTGCTCTGGAAATAGTTAGTAATAATATGGGTGAATAAATCATAAATCAGAAAGAACACTGCAGTTTGGAATAGAGAGTATCTGGCTATGTAAGTGTAGTTATCACAGAGTTGCGGGAATTCTTGGAACATGACCCATTTGCAGACTAAGAACTTCATGCATTATATCTTAATGCTATCAAGGAGGCAGAGTTTGGACACTGTGAAGAGAAATAAGGAGCTTATCCTAACAGAGTTATCCTAACAGTTCAGCCACCCCTAGTATCACCCCTAGCATCAGTATTTTGCAGTAAATAAATTGCTAAATGTACAATATAAAATACAACCCTGGAAGTGATTAGGCTAAAATTGACAAAGGTAGTCAGCACTGGACTAGCTTTCAGGAAGACTAGGTCACCATGCTTTAGCAGAGCTCTTTTTATTAGAGAAGACCTGTTGACTACTTTTATGAGCTAGTCATGTATTTGCAGGATATTCAAGTAAGAAAGCAACTTGTAATGAGTGGTGATTTGTTAAACTTAACAGCCTATGAGCTATGCCAATTTGGGGTTTAGAAATCATATTCCATAGGAAGTGTGGAAACAACTTAATTTAGACTTCTGAAAAAATTTTGAAAGCTCCCCATTCTCCCCTGACCTGCAAGTTTATTTAACCATATAATTTATAAATCTTTGTTTCAAGGGTAAATTTAGGCACATGTACCTTTTTGTTTTGGAATTAGTCAAACACTGTTGTGTTAAGACATTTATTAACCTTGTAAAAGGTATTGTATCAATCCAATTAACTGAAGTCATTTGCAAACAAAGCCTTTGTGCTCTCAGCAATAACTAATGGTGTATAGCTCTGTTAGATACATTCAAGATAGAGCCACATAAATCTTAAGAAGTTAATAAACAGGGCTGTCACTGTAAATGTAATAATGAGAGACTTCTCTGTGAATACTTAAGAACCAAAATGTGCAGAATGTGATAGTGCCAGGAATGGTTTCGCTTGTCTCCATTCTCTCATTTCTCCATGCTAAACATATATAAACTGCAATGAACCTCTTCACTCATATGACAGACACAGTCACAGTAGCTTCTAAGATAGCTCTTTATAGAACCTTGCCACTAAATGAATGGCACTTATTGCAGCATCATTAAGACATGTCACTTACTGAAATAGCAGCTGAAATGGCTCTGTGGACAATGTCACTATGGGACTTCTAGTTGCTGTTATGTTTATACTGAGGAATAAGAAGGCTCAGACAGTTAAGGCATTAAGGTATTCTTGTCACCTTGAACAGTGAAATACTCTGGTAATTTGGGCAGCCTGAGTAAGGACACGTTGACCAATTTAGCTACATGACAAGTGATCTTTGTTAATATTGTTTAAACTTATTTAGTTAAAACTAAAAAAAAAAAAAAGAAAAAAAAAAGAGGGAGGTAAGAAAATATCAAGTTAAAGGAATACCGAGATTGTATTAAATGAGTCTTTTACTTTAACAACCACTCTAATTCCCAGTCCTTCAAGACAGGCACTGTTCTACTTAATTTTATTTTTTCCTTAAAGAAGAATATATTATTTCACAGTCACTTAGATGCCATTAAGTTTCACTAAATATGTTTTTTTTCAGAGAAAAGACAGTGAGTTGAAATAGGCGGATCATCATTTTTATTTTTCATGTTATTAAAGCCATCTCTTGTTTCCTTGAAAATAAGAAAAATACATGGGGGAAAAAAGGTAAAAGCATAACAAGTCTAGAAAATGCAACTGCCTCTTACAAACTTGTTGTTGGAAAATGGCAGTCTAAACCAGAAAGATGAAAACTTTTTATCATTCCCAGTGAGTCCATAATGCTTTCTCTTATTGGTAAAGCTATATATTTGTGTCCAAGAAGAAAAAAGCAACAGCTACTTCTTCTGCAGTTATAGCCAAGAAATAGATGAGTAATATGCTGTCTTGATCAGCTGAGGTAGATTTTGTTTAAGAAGGCAAAAACAAGCTAGGCAAGAGGAAAAAAAAAGTGTTAATTTAGAATGCAATGCAGGGGAGGTTAAGAACGTAATGGACATTTCTCATAACAGGTAATGTTGGAAAAGAGATCAAGCGATATCTCAGGTTCAAGGCAATGAAAACTTGAAGATATTTAGCAAAATCTTTGGTGAGTCTCACCCTTTCTACCCATGCATTTTGCCTCTATCATTATTAAAAGGCTTAAAGTGAAAAAGATATCTCATTGTCTCATTACTTTCTAGAATTATTTATTACTGCATCAATTGCATTCTATTGCTTTGCTTCTTACTCCCTTTGTCTGCCAGATGTAGTGTTAACATGGTTCCTGGGATTTGTCAATATCTGATTTGGTTTGAAATGAGTTTGTTTTTCTGTCTTTCATTTTTGTTAAACTTATGACACATTTAATCTATCAAGCTGATCTGAACTGTTGTGCTATGCACAACACATATTCTCTTCTCTTCGAACCAGACAGGCTAACAGTTGTTTATGGAAACACTGCATTGCTTTTTTTTTTTTTTCCTTCTCTTTCTTTTTACCATAAGGAAGAAGAAATAGTATAGAGAAATCAGTTATATATTTTCAAGTCACTAACATATGAAAAATATCCTATATCTCCTGTTAGTCAGCCCATACAGCTGAGCACTTTCAAACATTATGACAATGCCAACTTCTCAGAGAGGGCTTAACATTTTGGTTAGTCTACTTCCAAATCCCCTTACTATCTTCCATTTCTCTGTACAGTAAGAAACCCATTTCAGAATTAGTGATTGCCATCCCATTTATTTATGCATACATCACTAAACAGAAATGCTGCTATTTTTCATGTTCCCCCAGCTGTAGGCACTGGTGGGCAAACAACTAATTCCTTGTGGAAGGTAAACAATTCTGGCGATCCACACTCTAACACATATATTAGTATTATGCAATTGTAATTGGCACATAAAACAGTATGTGTCCATAGGCTCTTGCAAATGAAGTCATGGAAGTCCAACAAGCTACAGGAACTACTTTTTTTTTTTTTCTGGTGAGGATATACTTCCTCTGAGGAATGTGAGTGCATTTTTATTCCTTTGACTTTATAGCACATCCTGAAAGCCACAACTCTAATGATAAGGAAATGCATGCATGGCAGAATCTGTGGAATATATGGGTGGTAACTTTTTCTTAGCTCTTTTCATTCCATTAGTTATTCAAGGCTCATTATATTGACATAAACTGTGTCCTCAATCTGGAGAGTGTCATGCTAACAGGTTTACCTAATGGATTTTTTATCATCATTTAAATGCTTTGAATGCCAGACTATTGTGAGAGATTGGGGAGACTCAAGAAAAATGTCTGAGGTTGCAAAAAAAAAAAAAAAAGACATAAAAATGGTATTCAAAATAAATTCATATGAAAAGTGTCTAATGGCCAGATCCTATAGCTGCTGGATTTCTCTACATCTATTAGAAAGAGGAGGAGGATCATTCAGGTTTTTTTGGACCTTTCTCTTACAAGGAAGAAAAATTACAGAATTTGTTTGGAATCATATCAAGTGTTTTCCAAAGTAAAGGTGGGGTAAATTTGTTCATAAAGGTATCAGTAACAGATAAGGGAAACTGTCAGGACAGAAATAGCTAAAATGAGATCAGATAGAGAATGTCAATTGATAGAACAGTTTAATCCAGGGAGAGCAGCATAATCCTGTCCAAAGTCACTTTATTTATACTTTATTCTATTTCTGATGACAGTTCTAATATAATCAAGAAACAAAAACAAGTTAAGCTCCAAGTTAGCTATCTCTAAGGTGGTCTATAAAGTTTTGTTTGTAAAAGTGGATTCATTATGTCACCAGAGAAAAGCTAACTGCAACAGTTTCCATATATAAAGTTTTTACAACAGGCTGCCAGGAATGATGTCTATTATGTTTCAGTACAGATGTTCCTGCATACAGCAAGCAAAAGTAGTTTTTAAAAAACTGGTTTGCTTGTCTTTAAAATAGTGCTATTAAAAACACCTTAAACATCCTCCACTCCACCATCACCATTCATAATAGTTGTCATACAGCCCAAGTAGAAACAGCTATGGACTTGAGAATGAAGAGAGTTTAGTCCATATGCTAACAACAGCCTCTATTACATTTTCACGGAAAGCTGTAACTCTCTTATAAGATGGCTGCGTGGACTGACTGAAGTGCCCAGAACTTTGATCAGTTGAGGAGAGCTTGTCAGATAATCACCTATTTCCAACACACATGCAGCATCATTAAGTATACTCTGCATTTCATTAAGTATATTATGGCCCAGAGTACCATACTTTACTATCAGATTTAGAACTGTAAAATTTTATTGTCTTTTTTCTTCTGTAAAGTGCTGTGTAAGACAGCAATATCCTACAATTACAAACAAAAAAGTGAAGAAAAATACAAAAAGGGCAAAAGAGCCCTTCTGCAGCCAACAGTATTTTTTTGGTACCCACTTTTTGTATTTTCTATACCAGAATTACTTTGAAGTACATAAGATGTTTATTTCTAGTGTTTTGTGGTTAGTTGGTTTTTTCCATGTTTCCCATGTTCTCATCTGATGCCTTCCTTTAGAAAAAGGGGAAAAAGGAATATATCCAATGGAAGAGTTTTGTAGCAGATCTAACAAAGTAGAGGTTTCTGGGAAAGCATGGTTGATATGAAGTGCCAAAGAAAACAGTAGAGTGCTTTCAACATAGTCTGAATGAAAAACAGTCTCATGTGAGAGGTACTTTAATATGATCAATATGATTCTCTCCACCTATTGCACTTTTTCTACAGCAAGAATAAGCTTTTTGATTTTAATCTAAATGTCAAGCTGGTACACACTTCTGTGTATGTCAAACTATCTAATTTGACATGATCTAATGTATCTTGCATGCTGTAATGTATAATTCATGTAATAGGGAGGGAAGCATTATAATTTCTTCAAAGGTAAAAGTGGCTTTGCCATGTTCACCATTCCAGAAGAGTAGTGGATATTTCAGTCTCTAGTCTCAGTGTTTTTATAAAGAGAATAAATGTTAAAAGATCACATTAGTAAAAATGCTTCCATAAGAAAAAAAGAATTTTGCTCAAATACAAGCATATAAGATAATGGAAAAGATGAAAGTTGCATAAACTACTCTCAAGTAAAGATATGCATTCATTTCATAGAACAAGAAACATCTTTGTTGCCTTTTTATTTTTCTGCTGCTATTTTTCTTTCATTCTCAGTATGAATGTGTTCTATGTGAAAAAGAAAATGACAACAGGAAAATCCCGAGACAACTGCATGCATGATGTCATAAATTATAAGAACACATTATCTTCAGTAAAAAGTCTCTGCCAGCAGGTATGGGAAAAAATGTTTAATTAAGGATGATTTCAGAAATTCTGAAAATATTTCCTTTTGGATTCATCTGATCTGCTACATGGGATCATTTCCCAATCATACCTTCTTTTATTCCCTCAGCTGGAAAAGCTTTGTCTCTGGCTCACATCTCTTTTTAAAGAGCTAGGTATATTATGGGATACACTGACCAAGATATGTATCATAGAATCATAGAATACCAGGTTGGAAGGGACCTCAAGGATCATCTGGTCCAACCTTTCTAGCACAATCTAGGTGAGATGGCCCAGCACCATGTCCAGCTGAGTCTTAAACATGTTCAGCGTAGCGGAGTCAACCACTTCCTTGGGGAGATTATTCCAATGATTCACTGTTCTCATTGTGAAAAATTTACCTCTCGTGTCCAATTGGAATCTCCCTGGGAGTAACTTGTACCCGTTACCCCTTGTCCTCACCATGTGACTCCTTGTAAAAAGGGAGTCTCCATCTTCTTTGTAGCTCCCCTTTAAGCACTGGTACATGGTGATGAGATCACCTCTAAGCCTCCTTTTCTCAAGGCTGAACGAGCCCAGCTCTCTCAGCCAATCCTCATAGGGCAGGCTTCCCAGACCCTTGATCACCTTGGTGGCCCTTCTCTGGACCCCCTCCAGCCTGTCCACATCTTTTTTGTGTAACGGGGACCAGAACTGTACACAGTATCCCAGGTGTGGCCTGACAAGCACTGAGTAGAGTGGGATAATGACTTCTTTATCTCTGCTGGTGATGCCCTTTTTGATGCAACCCAGCATCCTGTTGGCCTTCTTGGCCGCAGCAGCACACTGTTCACTCATGTTGAGCTTCCTGTCCACCAGGACCCCCAGGTCCCTTTCCACAGAGCTGCTCTCTAGCCAGGTGGATCCCGGTCTGAGCTGCACTCCTGGATTATGTTTTCCCAGGTGCAAGACCTTACACTGGTCTTTGCTAAACTTCATAAGGTTCTTGGTAGCCCACTCTTCCAGCCTATCCAGGTCTTCCTGCAGGGTGGCTCTCCCTTCCAGAGTGCCTACTTCCCCACTCAATTCGGTGTCATCTGCAAACTTCATCAGGCTACACTTGATCCCATTATCCAGATCACTTATGAAGATATTGAATAGCGTTGGGCCCAATATCAATCCCTGGGGGACCCCACTTGTGTCGGGTTGCCAGTTTGAAAAGGAGCCATTTACCACCACCCTTTGGGTGCGGCCCGTCAGCCAATTCCTCACCCACTGCACAGACCACTTGTCCAGGCCATAATGCATCAGTTTCTCCAGGAGGAGGCCTTGGGGAACCATATTGAAGGCCTTGGAGAAGTCCAAGTAGACAACGTCGACCGCTCGCCCCATGTCAACCGAGCAGGTCACTTTATCATGGAATGCCACCAGATTTGTCAGGCACGATCTGCCTTTTGTGAAGCTGTGTTGGCTCTTCCCAGTCATGTACTTCATTTGACTCGTGATGGCCCCCAGCAGGATCCTTTCCATGACTTTCCCAGGGATTGAAGTGAGACTGATGAGCCTATAGTTACCCAGATCCTCCCTTGAGCCCTTCTTGTAGATAGGGGTAACATTTGCCTTCCTCCAGTCCTCTGGGACATCCCCCGATCTCCATGACTTCTCAAAGATTATAGAGAGTGGCCCTGCAATGACATCAGCCAGCTCTCTCAGCACCCTCAGGTGGATGGCTTCAGGGCCCATCAACTTGTAGGGGTCAAGCTCCTGTAATAATTCACATACTAACTTCTTCATCACTGATGGTGGGTCTATGTTTGGATCCTCCTGGATTTTTGTTTCCCACACCTGGGATCCAATAGTGTTGGTAAAGACAGAGGTGAAGAAGGTGTTGAGAACCTCTGCCTTTTCAGCATTGTTGCTGACTGATTCACCTCTGCTGTTTAACAGCGGGTCTATGTTTTCCTTCTGTTTCTGCTTGCAACTTACATACCGGAAGAACCCTTTCGTGTTATTTTTGACGTCTCTGGCCAGTTCCAATTCAAGTTGAGTTTTTGCCTTTCTAACTGCATCTCTGCACACTCTGGCAATGCCCTTGTAGTTCTCAGTGGACAATCTTCCACTTCTCCATCTCTGGTACGCATCTCTTTTGGTTTTAAGCAGACCCAGGAGCTCATGGTTGAGCCAAGGAGGCCTCTTGCTCCGCTTACTTCCTTTTCTTTTATAGGGGAGAAACTGGTTTTGTGATTCCAAGAGAGCATTCTTGAAGAACTCCCAGCACTCACTGGCTCCTTTATCCTCCATGGAAGCTTCCCATGGAATCCCTTCCAACTGAGCTCTGAGCGAGCTGAAGTTTGCTATTCTAAAATCTAGAACCCTTGTCTTGGTGCTAACCTTCAGCATGCTCAGCTGGATCCCAAACTCCACAATATTGTGATCACTGCAGCCAAGGTTGTTACTGAACGAGATATTACAAAGCAGGTTTTCTTGGTTTGTGAATAGCAGGTCCAGTAGTGCCTCCTTCCTGGTTGGCACATCTAACATTTGTAAGAGGAAACAGTCCTCTACGCATTCCAGGAACTTGTGTACATATGTACTTTCCAGAAAGGTTAGATGAATGATTGAAAAATAAGCCAGATAAAATCAGACTTCATTGTAAACAAAACAAAACTGTAGAAATAAGATGATAGCCTAAACACAGGCCTCTACTATCATTTGAGATGGCTTAGGGTATTGCATCTGACCCTTAGCTTCAACTCTAAAGAGGTATGACTGCCTTACAAGTTCTGGGTCTTACTTGACTGCTCCATATGTCTTGCACCTTCTAGTATCTTTAAAATGGCACTAGTTGCCTATATTTGGGGAACTAAACCCAAGGACTGTAATGCAGTCCAGTCAGACAGCTACATGTAAATAACCACAGGCTCACTAAGAGTCAAAAAAAAAAAAAGTCATTGTAATCAACAGACACCTAATCAATACAGTCAATGGAGGAAGGGAGAGTCATTTAAGTAGGAACCTAGTGGTGAGACTCCACTGACTAAATGTTATGACTGGCATTTAGACACCTAGTGTAGATGTGGACACTAACAGGTAGACACCTGCATGTAGGCATAATCTTAATTTTGCAATGGAATATATGTATATATTTATGTATCAGATAACTAGACATCATTGTGATGGGAAGGTTCAGAAGACTGACAAATCAGGCCACTTTTAAACTGTAAAAGAAAACTTTTCTAACTTAACATTCCCCTGGCTAATGCTTAATCATCATTACTACATACGAAAAACTTGTTATGTTTTAAACTTATACTGTAAAAGTCAGCTATTATTATACCGTACCACAGAGCTGATGTGTTTGCACTAATGCAGTTAGCACATGTAGTTAGCAGTAATGGCTATGGCTCGTAGCCACAGAAGTGATCAGGTTTGAGAACTGTTTAATGATTGAATTTGGAACAGAGGTCAGTTTGTCCTCTTTCTTTTTCAATTTTATTCTCTTATGATGGATGTTTTTGTGATGCAGTGTCCCTCCCAATAAGGGGTGGTGGGATTATGCTCCTGACAATGCATGTCTCGTTTTTGGTTTTGCCAGTCATCCAGCTTATGTATTCTGCACAATGTCCCGCCTGCTTGCAGACCTTTGTACTTATGCTTTGTCTGGCATTTCTTTTTATTTGAAGGTCTCCTACATGCAACTACATCTCTTTTCCCCTTTGGAGTTCACATGCCTTACAAACTCACATAATATGCTTAAAACTTAGAATCATAGAATCATTTATGTTGGAAAAGGCCTTTAAGATCATCAAGTCCAACCGTTAACCTAACACTGCCAAGTCCACCACTAAACCATGTCCCTAAGCACCACGTCTACCCATCTTTTAAATACCTCCAGGGATGGGGACTCAACCACTTCCCTGGGCAGTCTGTTCCAATGCCTGACTACCCTTCCAGTGAAGAAATTTTTCCTAATATCCAGTCTAAACCTCTCCTGGGGCAACTTGAGGCCGTTTTCTCTCACTTGTTACTTGTGAGAAGAGACTGACCCCCACTTCGCTACAACCTCCTTTCAGTAGTTGTAGAGAGCAATAAGGTCTCCCCTGAGGCTCCTTTTCTCCAGACTAAACAACCCCAGTTTCCTCAGCTGCTCCTTGTAAGTTCTCTAGACCCTTCATCAGCTTTGTTGCTCTTCTTTGCATACGCTCCAGCACCTCAATCTCTTTCTTGTAGTGAGGGGCCCAAAACTGAATGCAGTAACTTCTCTCTGGCTATGCCATAACAACGTTACAAAATGTTTCCATACTGTTGTTAGTTACATTATTTATATTTAGGTTCAAGGCTAAAAAATACTAATTATATCCTTATCAGTACCTTTTATAATGTGTAGGTACCACAGGCCTCTCTTTTGGCAACATTAAATGAATCCTGAATGAATGTCGCTATTAATGCTAAACATCCTTCAGTGGCAGTTTTTAATCAACATTAGGTTTTCCTTTTTTTTGAATGGAATCTATTTCATAGAAATGTTATGACTTGCATTATAGAGAAAAGCAGCTTAGATTATCACAGTAAAGCTCTTCTAGCATTATGAGTTATTAGTTTATGGAAGCCTGTGAGGATACAGACCAATATGAATTTCTCAGTCTCAGTTGTATATGTAGACTTGTACTGTGATTAGAGGAAAAAAGGAATATTCAGGAAAATGTTTGCGTGGCAGGCATCTAAACATCTCAAAGTATCAGTTGTGATGTTATCCTGTCTGTTGCTGGAACTGGAATTGCTCTGAAGTAACATTTTGGTGGAAAGCAAAGATGTCTTCTGCTTGTTGAAATGATGCCTGGACTCTGGTCTTTAAAAATTTAATGCTATTGAATCAAGGTAACATTTGGATGCCAGTCTTCAGCTATATTCTGGGTAAGTCCTAAGTATATTGCATAAATCCAAATTCTACTTATTCCTCTTTAAATTGTTATGCAGTTTTGGTATAAATCCTTAAAGAATTACCATTAGATAGAATATCTATTTTAAGAAAAGGTTTCCTGTCCAATTGAAATTCTTTGGAGAAAGCAAAATATTATCTTTAAGCCTTTTCTGCCTGTAAGGATATCACCAAAGTGGTCTGGGTATCTAGTTCTTCTATGCATGCTGCCTGAGGCAGTAAACAGATAAGAGCAGATCAGATTACTCTCTCTCTCTCTATGGTTGAGTGAAGTTGTTGCAAATCGATATTGTAATGAAGTATTATACGTGCACTCATCTTTTCCTCCAAGAAGTCATAACTGAAACATTTAAATTTTGAGTATATTTAGGATACCTGATAAAGAGTGTAGAAAGTTGCTACTTGAAGGAGAGGTACCTCTAAGAACTAATATGCAGGAAATGAATGGTTTCAAAGTAATCTCTTTTCAGAGGTACTTTTCACTTTAATATATCAAATGTGCTAAGCATTTTGAAAGGGAAAATAATGTTAGTTGTCCAGGGACTGTCCTTCAAGGCTCACTAGTGTGTAATACAGAAAGAGAAAAGTGGAAGGAATTTTGCAAACCTAATGAAAATATCTAAATGTCTACGATCAGTACGAATTAACATTTAACGATAGGGAAAAAACAGAAGTTTCTTTGATCCCTCAGTAGTGAGAGATCACTACTGGTGATGAGTGGTCATCACTACAGTAGGGAGGAATTTTTTATATTCATAGGCCACTATTTCCACTTGAGTTACAGGGAGCTGATCCACAGCTGAGCTGTAAAAAGTACAAGCAGCTGGAGCCATGTTGAAAAGTATACTCAATAGCCTTATTAGTGTTAATGGAAGGGGAAGTATTACAGGACTGTTAGGTCCCTGATAAAAATAGTCTGATATTGTGCTATCCACCCCCTAGTAAACTATAGAATGTACTTTTTTGTTTGTTTTAAATGTATGTCTTTATGTGAGAGCTTTGTTAAAAAGGTTAATAAGTTATACAGAAATCAGAGCATTGTCATTGTCAGTGACTTACATAAAACATACTAGAGATAGTCACAATATATTACAATAAACCTGGAGAGAATATCTTGCTGCTCTGTAACTGAGCTTTCTCCCAAAATTGCAGCCTTATGGATATGAACGTGCCCTGGGTTTTTTTGTTGTGGTATTTTTGTTGTTGTGTCCCCTCCTCCAATATGTTTTTTTGCATAGAATTAGCTGCAGTGGATGCACTAATATTATGACTATAAGTGAGTTCCTGGTGCCTTTGTCTTTTTGCAAGTCACGGGAGTATGATTTCCCCAATTGAAAATACAGTTGTGTTCGTCTTTTTGAGGAAAGTTGTGTTCCAAGAGATACATAAAAATGGAAAGGTTATGGAAGAGCTAAAAAGTCTCCTTCCTCAAAACTGCTCCCCCCATCCTCCCAAATTCTAATATGTTATAACGAGACCTAGTTCAGAATTCCAGTGTAGATTTGTGGATATTTAGAAAGATCTACTTATGTTTATCTTTTTTATAAAATGTCATTTTTTTGTTCCTTTTAAAACAACAAAGCACAATACTCCAAATTGCAAATTTACTTTGAATTGTGGAAATACCAATTCAGCACATGCTATAAGCAGAAAAAAATCAGATTATTACTCACTGTCCATTTGAGTTGTAGAAGCAACACCTTCAAATACATTTACTTGTCTTCTTAGAGGCATTACGGATTTAGTTCTCTTCCTACAGCTGTTCCCATATTGAAAATAACTGGCATCAAGTATGCATAAAAACTGAATACTTAACGCATTTTAAAAAGACAATAAATGACTGAGAATTCTAATTGTGATAATGTGCTCATCTTTTTCCTACATGTTAACATTTAGTTATTCAGTTCTTTTGGTTAAATGGTTTTCTTCCACTATCTAACAAAGTTTTTTTTTCTGGAAGGCTTTCCTTGGCTGTTATAATTATGGAATTTATTACAAGTCTTTTAAAATTCTTTTGTAATAAATATTTTTTGTATATATCTGAAGGGAGAGAACTTCTAGCTAATAAATTGCTTGAAGAAAAATATTTAAAATTATTTGAGAAAACACATCTTAAAATATTAGGTTTTCTTAATAAAAACCAAATACTTGCCAATATTTCTAAGTCTGGTGGTAAAGGCCATCTTCTCTTCCATAAGATTCCTAGTAATAAAGGAACAGAAAAACAGAAAATTTCCTGTAACATAGTATGAGCTGTTCTTCATGAGCTGCATAATACTACAGAATAAAACCTTTCTGCATATCTTTTATGTATGTGTGTGATGGGTGTGTGTGTATATATATATATATTTATATATAAAATCTATCAAAACGTAGTTCAGGATTCTGTCTCTTTGAGTTACGCATTTTTAGAATATAAACCCCACAAAGGATGCAAAAAAACCCTAAAACCCCAAATAACTATTTTTTATAGCTTTTCTACTATTAAATTAAATTAGAACTAAAGTATCACTCCCACTTCGTGTAAACAGAAGAGTCCTCTGATTCATTTCATTTGTGGTATATTTCTAGCATTATAAAGAGGAAACAAAGTTGTTTTGGCTTAATTAATCAACCACTGTTACTATTGGAAACCCAACTGGTGAAACTGTGTGGGTAAGGTTAAGGGATAATAACATATGTAGTACATAATGCTACGTAACTTAAAACGAGGAACTTTTAGAACATATATATATATATCATTCTTTCTTAACAAGCAAATAAAGGAGGTAATTGATCAAGCAGGTAACTGATGTGTATATATATATATGTATAAAATGGGTTGAGTTCTGCCCACTGGGAGAAGAATAAGGCAACAAGACCACCATGCTGAAACCCTGCTAGACTTCTTAGCATTCTACTTACTGGAGTGTGTAGCTAGTATATTTAGGTGGTTTGACTGTTACAGCCTTTGGTCTAAGTGTGTTTTCAATAAACCTGTGCAACTAACCAGTATCCAGCTTTTTAATTTTTTTATTTTTATTTTTATTTAATAATAGCTCCTCTTCCAGGCATCCTAAAACAAACAATCAAACAAACAAAGCATCCATGTTTTCCTGCATATAACTTGAACCTCATTAAGAGATCTGCTCTGTCACAGTATATCCTCTCACAAATCTTGGATAACTCACATGCCTAATAAAACCTGACTCTTTCTCCATCCTGACATGAGAAGTTTTCACAAATCCAACAATTCTGAGGTAAGACTAATAACAGAAAACAGAATATGCAGAGTAAAATAAACTGAGAAGGCAGAGAGGCATGAGGCTAGAGGGGATCACGAAAGTGTAGATTTCCAAGAAAGAGAGGTTTCTAGGGTAAATTCCCCTTGTGTGTAACCTGCATTGGTTTTGAGTCACAGTTCTTATATATTTTAATTGATTATCTGTATGATACATGAATGAAAAAAAATTATTAACGGGGTTTGATACAGCTACTTTTAGGGTAGAAAGTATATTACTGTTGTGGGCAGCAGGGAAATTTCATGAAATAAATCAAGAGCTTGTGATAATACTCATATACAGAGCATAATTGTTTTGCCACAATATCCACAATTGTCTCCATTTTGACTACTCATTGTGCAAAGTGATAATAAAAATTATTTAGACTGACCCCACACAGAAACCACTGCTGATGTGTCTTTCCAATTGGTTTTGTTTTCGGGATTGGTAGAGGAGATGGAAAAAAAGAGAGAAATGGAAGAAAAAAACATAAAAGCTGGATTTGTTAACAGTTCCCTTTTCCCGTTGTACCTTTTCCCCCCCTTCTTTCTGTCTCCTTGCATGGGATTCACCTTAGCTAAATGTGGATGTTTGCATGTCTGAGTCACAGAGGACACTTTACATAGTTGACAGTGAGAAGATGATTCTGCAGTTCAATTTGTCTGATCTGTTTAGAAACCTGTGCTGGGATAAGAAGAATTGGTCTCTGAAAGTGCCTATTTTTCTTCTTCTTTATTGGCTATGAAGAGAGCATGAGGTCACTAGATAGGATATACACATTTACACTGACATGCCTAAGCTAAGTGAGACAAATCCCATCCTTATGCTCAGCAGGGTGAATCATGTCAAAGTCATCACTTAGGAGAAATATACATGTAGTGGATATGTGATGGTACATATCTTCTACTTATCTATTCTTCAGAGTCTCCAATTTTTACCATATTAACTTTGAATACATATTCATTTTCAGTTGCAGTCTATCTCTCCTTTTGTTCACATATAACAATTTTCTTCTTGAGTATATGAATTACTAGAATTTAGTCTGAATATGTGTATGAGGATGCCATGGAATGAGACAAAAGAAGGTATGCAAGGAACCAATAAACATTACAAAATTAAAAATACATACAACTAAAGGGGTAGATAAATAAATAAATAAAAAGATAAATAAATATGTACCTGTTGTGGGTTAAGCCCGGTAGGCAGATAAATACCACACAGACGGACAATCACTTCCCCTGCAGTGGGATGGGGAAACAATTGGAAGGGTAGACGTGAGAAAACTTGTGGGTTGAGACAAAGACAGTTTACTAGGTAGAGAAAAAGCTGCATACACAAGCAAATCAAAATAAGGAATTCATTCAGTGCTTCCCATCAATGGGCAGGTGTTCAGCCATCTCCAGGAAAGCAAGACTTCATCATGCATAATTGTTACTTGGGAAGACAAATGTCATAACTCTGAACATCCTCCCTTCCTCCTTCTTTCCCCCAGATTTTATTGCTGAGCATGATATCATATGGTGCGGGATATCCCTTTGGTCAGTTGGGGTCAGCTGTCCTGGCTGTGTCCCCTCCCAACTCCTTGTGCACCCCAGCCTAGTCGCTGGCAGAGCACTGGGAGAAACACAGAAAGACCTTGATTCGGTGTTAGTGCTGTTCAGCAATAACTAAAACATTGGTGTGTTTTCAACACTATTTTGGTCACAAATCCAAACATAGCACCATACAAGCTTCTAAGAAAAAAATTAACTCTATCCCAGCTAAACCCCGTACAGTACCCTGGTTTCTAATGTTTACTGGTTTCAAGAAAAAGTTTGAAAAAAGGTAAGAAAATTTTGGGATACCTGAATTATTTTTCTGATTAAATATTCCATTTATGTTCTTATTATTTTTCCTACATATTCTATTCTTTCTTGAGTTTATTCTTGTTCACTGTGTGTTCTGCTTGCAAATTTAAAGTTATACTTGATAGTATTAACAACAAAGGGCCTTTCTTAAAGATGTTGAGCATGTAAGTTTCCTGAAAATTAATTTATTAACTTTATGAAATCTTGTTGTCCCCTTTTTTTGTTTTTTTGTTTTTTTTTTTTCTTCGGAAGCTGAGGTAAATAATGCAATACTAATGAAAAACTGAGACACCGTTCCATCTTGCAGAATGATCATTTTTAGGCAGTACCATTAATAACATTGCAAGTACATGTAAGTATTCAGGACAGAAAGCAAAACTCTCATACTCTCTTGTGACACATATATTTATCTATTTTGAGTAGTTTATAATAAACAGTTAATTCCAAATCTCTGTATTACTCTTATTCCTCTGTCCAGGCTTGGAAAACTGATGAGATTATAGTTTGATGAGAGGTTCTCTGTGCCAAAAATCCTCCTTTGCTTTTATCAAGTAATATGAATTTCTCCCACCTATTTTTTTTAACAGCTACTGTTAATTGATAGCAAATAGGAAAAAAAATTACTATCCAAGAATACAATGATAGTTTGAGTTATCAAGTGAGTTAGGTATGTGAAATGAATAGACCCCCTTAACAGCCTGGCAGGATATCAACCTGGCAGCAGTACCATTAGCACATCCTGATTTCCCTAGTAAAGATAAGCTGAATCAATCAGACAACTGTTTTGTTTCTTATGGTAACTGTAATGTAATCACTCCAGAGCTCTTCGTAATATAACTAACTGATAGAGACATGAAATGAATAGCAGACGCAAGACATGGTTGTGTATCTACAGCAGACATGTTCTCCAAATACTACTGAACAGTTCAGACTGTCTGAGAAGTTATGTTACCTCATTGTCACAGTACTGGGAAGCTAATGCCATCTGGTACATAAATAACATTCTTGATTTCACAAGCGCTTAAGCACCTCAATGAATAGATGCACTGCAATGTACAAATTTTTATCAGTATGTTCAGGAGGAAACACCTTATTTTGAGTATCTTTTGAAGACACTGGCACAGCTCAGGGACATAAACTTTTATTTAAAGTTTGAATGTGGAAATAATGTTTTCTGATGCTGATCTTGTCATTGAAGTTTAAATCTTAGTTATAATCTGCTATTTGTAAGAAGAAAAGATGCCAGTGCTGGAGGCTTACACATATATCATGATTAATAGGGGAAAAAAAGGAACAACCACAGACTTGCAAAAAGACTAGCAATCTTTAAACATAAAAGATGCTGACCAGCATGAGCACAGTTAGTGGATGTAAAGTGCACAACTGTGTGTGTAAGTGCCTCCAAAGGAAGAACAAATCTCTGTAAATAGATGCTCCATAGGAATCACAGCAAAATGTTATAGTCCAGACCCCTTTTAAAACACCTAATGAAACAAAGAAGTGACACTAGCTTTGTGTGCAATAATTGAATGCTCATACAGGAAGAGGGAGAGCAAGGTCCTTGGCCAATACTTTCCCAAACAAATCTTCCTCAAGGTGATTGTGCTAGCACAAATGTAGAAGCAGAAATGCACAGCTTGGAGCAGCGTGTGAGGACTTGTAGCTGAGTGAGGTGAAGGGAGCAGGGCCTTTTCCCTTTTGATAGAATCAGCCCTTTTCCTCACATTGTCCCCAGAGTCACTGTTCATCCAGGAAAACCACAGTCATGCATAAGACAGAGACACAAAAGTTTCACACCAAGGTCCACAGCACTACATCTGGACTTCTTTTCTGAGTGTTCAAACAACTATGAAGGTGCAATGTCATTTACAATTTTAAGAGTTTTAGAGAGGACCTGGAGTGAAATCGGGTATACCGGTTTGCCTAAACCTAGATCAGAACTGTGTTCCCTGTCTGTTTATGTCTGGGTGACGCTTCCTCTGGGATGTAAACAGTCATCTTCAAAATGACACTTTGGCAGTAAAGTGCCCGGTGAAGTAATGAAGCTTGTAAAGATAACAGGCCACTATATGGTCAAGTGATTCTGAGAAAATGACATAATATATTACTATCTGGAACTTAGATGTATTTCATACCAACAGTTTATTACCTTTTTTTTTTTGTGTATGTACATAATACTCATATTTGACAGTAAGTAGGCAAGCTCCATCCAGAGCTGAAATTAAAATTAAGGAGGACAATGGAAATACTTTTTGTGTAATTAACTTATTCATTCATGGGGCTGAGTAGCAAAAATGGTCTGCAATAAGATAAAAGCAAACAGTAAAGGGTATTTCCGATCACTTGGTAACAGCTAAGGAAACACACCTTTATGCAAACTGATTTGCTAGTTAAGATCTTGTAAACTTACAGTGTTGTTGCTAATCAGAGTATGATTCAGATGGAAGCTAAATGCTGACAAATTCCATTGACTTCAGTAGAAAACAAAAGTTAAACAGCTAAAATAAAATCAAATTTTGACCATCTTAATTATATATACCTGCCACTAGGAGAAAAGGAGAGGAAGGAGAAGAAGAAAAAAAAAATTGTGGCCTATTTCAGTTTGAAAACTTGATTCCCATACATACGAAACAGTTTTGGAGAGGGGTTGTAACCAATAGTGTTAATTTGTAACCCTGGAAGATAATTTGAAGAAGATATGACTGTCTTAGCATCTAGTGCCTAGAACACACACAGTATCTAGAAGATTGTCGTGGTTTAACCTGGCAGGCAGCTAAACACCACACAGCCGTTCGTTCATTCCCCCCCAGTGGGACGGGGGAGAGAATCGGAAAAAAAGATAAAACCCGTGGGCTGAGATAAAGACAATTTAATAGGACAGAAAAGGAAGGGAAAATAATAATTTTTGTTCAGCATGACATCATATGGTGTGGAATATCCCTTTGGCCAGTTTGGGTCAGCTGTCCTAGTTGTGTACCCTCCCAGCTTCTTGTGCACCTCCAGCCTCTTGGCTGGCAGGGCAGTATGAGAAGCTGAAAAGTCCTTGACTTAGTGTAAGCACTGCTTACCAACAACTAAAATGTGTGTTATCAATATTATTCTCATCCTAAATCCAAAACACAGCACTATACCAGCTATCAGGAAGAAAATTAACTCTATCCTAGCTGAAACCAGGACAAAGATATACAGTATGTTTACACTGAAGTTTTGAAGTGATCACCATATAAGTCATCAGTGCTATCATCCTGACTGTGTGATCAATAGTAGACACCCACAACATCTGCTTTGTTTCTATCCCCCTAATCCTCACTCAGAGGCTCTCAACCACATCATCCCTAACTGTAAGGTCTGTAAAGTCAAACCTCTCCCTTATATACAGTGCAACTCATAGAATCACAGAATCATAGAATTGTTAAGGTTGGAAAGGACCTCTGAGATCATTGAGTCCAACCATTAACCTAACTGCCAGGTCCACCTCTAAACCATGTCCTCAAGCACCACATCCACATGTTTTTTGAATACTTCCAGGGACTGTGATTGCACCACTTCCGTGGGCAGTCTGTTCCAATGCCTAACGACTCTCTCCATGAAGAAATTTTTCCTAATATCTAACCTAAATCTCCCCTGGCACAACTTGAGCCCATTTCCTCTTGTTCTATCCCTTGTTACTTGGGAGAAGAGACCGACCCCACCTCGCTACAACCTCCTTTCAGGTAGTTGTAGAGAGCAATAAGGTCTCCCCTCAGCCTCCTCTTCTCCAGACTAAACCACGCCAGTTCCCTCAGCCGCTCCTCATAAGACTTGTGCTCCAGACCCTTTACCAGCTTTGTTGCCCTTCTTTGGACACACTCCAGCATCTCAATGTCCTTCTTGTAGTGAGGGGCCCAAAACTGAACACAGCACTCGAGGTGCGGCCTCACCAGTGCTGAGTACCGGGGCACTATCATCTCCTTGGTCCTGCTGGCCACACTGTTCCTGATTGATAGAATCCTGAGCTCCTCCACCTCACCTGTCCTGCCTACCCCTCCTGAACATCCTGTAGCCCTCTATCCCAGCACTCCAGTCATGGGACTCATTCCACCAAGTCTCAGTAATACCAATGGTGTCGTAGCTCTGGGAACGGACTGAAAGACCAACGTTGGTCAGAGTTATGAAAGTTAAATCAGAGTTATGCTATTTCTTTTATATACTGAGTTGCCACTAGGGCATTTATTGCTAAAGGATAATTCCCTCCCATCCTACTCTTCCCTGGTCACACAGGAACTGGGGACAGAGAAATTTAGGCTAGAAGAACAGAGCTAGCAACTTTGTGTTAAGAAGGGATTCCTCAAATGTACAACTCTTCCTGTAACTAGCCCTGCTTTAATGCTGTGTGTCTCCAAGGAAACAGATCAAACCCTTTGTGCCTTCATTTCTTCTAGCATTTGAGATAAGTGTCATGATAAAACCTTGGAATGAGGCACTGATCTTTTAATTAATTTAATAAAATAAATAGAACAGCTTGATGATGGGATGTTGACTACTTGCTTTAAAATCAAAATGCTATTGACTTCTTATCCACTTGGAAAGACTTTTTTTTCTCCTTTAAAACAGGTCTTTGTCCAGCTGAAATAGTGCAGTGAGTCAGCAGAGATCACAAATTTGCTTATGACTGCATTCACTCCTAGTGTTTTCCAAGTAAGAATGAATAGTAAAACAGATTGAATCATACAGAAAGACATTTATCACCAGCACATCAGATAATAGATGCCAGTCTGTTTAAGCAGTTATTATTTAATTATGTTAATTTAAATAATGCAATTTGGTGATGGAAAAGTAACTGGTCTACATTTTATTTGAATGGCTTTCTATTACTACTTAGTCTTGAGTGCTAAGATCTATATTAATATTAAGCTAATGCAACATTTAAAATATGAATTAAGTAGTTAACTTGCAATAAGTAAATTAATAGGAGCAGTATGAATCTTTATTTAAATAAATTGCTTCATCAAGTACTTATTTTTTCTACCTTATCTTTCTTCACATTATTAATCCTTCCTTTCTCAATATAAGACAATTGGAATTTGATCAACGTGTACCAAAAATTTTTTTTACAAATAATATTAATATCACTATTGCTGCTGAAGCTGAAGCCCTTTTTGTTTATAAGTCAAAAGTCCACTGTTAACAGGATCAAACTGTAGAAGCAATCTGACTGGAGTAATTTTGCACCAGTGTTAAGAGTAAAACAAATTAGTACATACATATAAGCACATTTTGTGTTATATATTCTAGTACAAAAGAACCTCTTTTTTAGACAGAAACAATTGATCACAATTTTTGAAACAGATGACAGTTTTGACACAATAAAATTACTTAAATTATTGCAATGAAGTATGTCTTACCAATGGCATATACCAATGCAAAATCAACATCTACTCCCAAAGTTCAAAGATGAAGAGATAGTTCCCGTACTTTTTTTTATTTACCTAGAATCATGTTTGTCAGTACAATCTACTGTACTTGCTTCATGTGCAAACTTTCCAATGATACAGTGATTTACTTACTGTAATTTCACCTGTATAAAAAATGACAGACGCAAAATATCCCAAGCAGCAGTTCTTAGGGTATACCAAATATTCATATTTTGCAAAGTTTACAGTGTAAGAACTGGCAATACAGGACATATCCAAGGGTGACAAGAGGCAAACAGGGAGGTGGGGAGATTTCTGTTAGAAAGAAGCAGAAAGATCATTACATTTTGTGTTGGAGACTTATCGGATGTAAAGAAGGAACACTCAAGAATAAGATGGGAGGGCAGGGAAAATACCCTGGTTTTTTATCTCTTATCTTTAGAAGAGGTAGAAGGAGTGGGGTTTGGGACTTACACAGTCATCTGCCTCTACAGGTACACTTTTCCTCTCATGCAGAATTGCTATTTCTTTTTGTCCATCTAGCTATTTAATTTGAGGCATACAACTTGATCTATTAATTTGGATAGATGTTGAGAATGAGCACCTAAATTGTGATGTCAAGTCAATAGTTAAGCTTTAGATATGGTTAACAGAAATAGAAAATACTTTCAGATAAAGTAATTGCTTTATCTCAGGTAGACAGAGATACTTTTATGTGTTTTTACTTTCTTCGGTAAGAAATGAGCTGGAAGTTACTTTTTCTCCTAAAAGCAAACATTTCCACCTTTTCCCTCCTGCCAAATTTTAAAACTTTGTGGTTGCACGGTAAATCACACAAAGGGGGGAGTGTGGGGTGCGGGGAAAGGCAAACAAAAAAAAAAAAAAAAAAAGATGAATTTTCCATCAGGAGGAACCAGTTCCCCCAGTTCAGGCAGCACTCTTACTATTGCTGTATCCAATGGAAGTATTAAGAACACGTGGACAAGAGTGGGAGGAAGTGGGGCTGCCCATCCTGGTTGCAGCCTGTACACAGACAAGACTAAACAGACTGTGAAACTGCATCTTGGGAAAAAGGAGTTCTGCTGTGTATTTCAGCAATAAAGTCTGACAAATGATGATGTCTCATCAAGATAAATATCCCTAACTAAGTAGGATAGATTTGAAGAAAATGGGTATGGAAAAGGATGTGGAAAAATGTTTCCTTTTAAAAGAATCAAGATAAAAATGTTGTGTGTTTTTTTTTTTTTTCTTTTTGGTTGTATGGTTTATAAGTATTATTGGCTTAAACTGAGGTCCTCAAATGGAGTTTCCCAAATACATTGTTGGATTTAACCAGGTAAACAAAAGTGATCCCAAAAGGTAAACAGAATCCAAGCTAGCACATCATGGATTTAAATGGCCCTCCACAGCTCTTAGGGTACTCCTGGTTTTGTGCTTCAACTTAAGAATTTCCAGAAACTTAGTGATACAGTCCATGCGTTCAGCCTGAGGGAAGAACAAGTCTTTTTGTTGAGTCACTTGACACTACAGATACTATGGGAGACTTTTTTAACATGATTAAGTCAAAACAGCAGGAAATTAATCACAAACAAGATACGTTCGTAAAATCTGTGAGGAATAAGACTTTTTAAAAAAAGAAGTAGATGTCTGTGGAACCCTTTATAATCTAAAAATGGGCTATTTTTCTCAGAGATGCTGGTTCAACTTCTTATCTCTAAGCTAGTGCTATTGTGAGGGGATTGACAGTTCTCAATATAGGATGCAGCTGAAGGAAAAGAGTTGGAAGACACAGGAAAAAAAGTGAGTTCAATTAGTCACAACTGACTCTCCAGGCAAATGTGAAAAAAAAAAAAATCACTCTGTGTAGGACAACATATTCTTACAGCTCACAGGCTAAAAATGGGTCCTGTAAGAAAAGCTGTTTTGAAACTCAGGGTGCAAATTGTCAGAATTTCTATTAAAGGATGAGGTATTTCATACTATCTAGAGAAACTTGGGCTCACTTTGTTGTTTAACTCTTCTTTTACATGTTTAGATAGTTCTATAGAAAGAAAGGCCTGTTGTTGTATATATTCTCTACTAAGTTTTCACCTTTTTTGCTGCAGGGGTTTATGTTTCAGATATATATAAATGAGAAAAACCTGTAATCACGTTCTGGGAACTAAGCTGATAGGATATATAATGTCAATATTCTTGGTCAGCTCGTAGCCTAGAAAAATAATTTTAAATTACCTCTAAAGAACACGACACTGTTATTTAGGAAAAGAGAATTCTTGTTTCATTTCATTTTATTAATTATTTTTGTTTTAATGAAATCTATTAGATTTAAAGTTATCCTACTTTAAATAATTTTTTTCAACATCATCTGCCTAAATAAAATTTCTGAGATTATACGTAATACACAAGTTATTTGCCTTATTAGAGCTACTACAGATCTTGTAGTAGCTAAGTTTACAGCTTAGCTTTACTAAGCAAGAAATAAGTAAACAGAGAATGTACTTTTCATATGGTAATACAATTGGCATGTGTACATTTGGTGACCAATTATGCTCTTTCCTGGGATTAGATATTTGGCAGAAAACCCAGAAGTCTAAAGCCAAAATCTGCCAGGGTCTGTAATTGCTTTTATGTGATACTACTGAAGTTAAAATTTATACTTACTGTTTCTGTCAGTTTCAAAGAAGCAGGAGCATCAGCTGAGTATTTAGACTGGTTGAAGAAGATTTGGCCCAAAGTTTGGACAAAAATATAGAAAAATTTAAAATCTTCTCATTCCCCATTGCAGCTGCAAGTGGTTCTAGTTTAAGTACACATATACAAATAGTGGTCAGGTGTTTTATATTTTTGGAAACCTGTACTACTTTGGAGAATCTAGAGAACATAATCTAACAACATATTACAGTATATTGTATACTCAGATTTTGTGGGAGCAGACATTTAAATATTTTAATATTTTTTTTAGTTAGTTATGAAGGAATACCAAGATACTACTAGTAGAAACATCTTGTATCCTCTCATATAATTAATTGCAAATGTTGATAGCTATTTTGAATTAGTCCACACATGTATATACAAATATATCTTTCTCCTAGATATTATATATGCCTGTATGAGATCATAATTTTATGAGGAAAAAATGCTTTAAAACTTATTCAAAATATATTTTATTTCACTGAACTCATTAGACGTGTTTCTCACTCCATAATTCAGAACAGATATGCCTTTGGAATAATCTGGTTTAGATAGCTTATAATTAATTTTAAAATAAATATTTCAAATAAAATAAACTTTATTTCTTAATTCAAAATATTTTGTGTGTTGTAATTCCCAGATGGTCTCTTATCACAGCTAGGTAGCAAGATTAGCACTGAATGTACCAAGGGACAACTACTTCAAAATGACAAAGTCTCTAGAGGTACAGTACAAGAAAGAAATGAGACATTTCTAGGGAGAAAAAAAAAAAAAAAAGCCTCAATCAATACTAAACCCAACAATAGGTCTAAGTTTTAAAAACTATAGTCCAAGGACCTAAATATATTATTGTATTATGCCATAATCTGAACGAAATTGATATGTTGCTATTAAATTAGCATAAAATGTAAATGTAAACCAAATTAAAACTAATGAGCAACAAGAATTATATTTATATGTTTTCTCTAATAGAAACAATTTAAAATATTTTGTCTCTTTTTGCAGTAGAAACTCAATAAATAAATTTCCCAGGGTGCACAAATTCTTGTTACAGCTAGTTCTCTAAACATGAGAACTACTGCAAATGTGTAATATCTTTCCTCTTCCAGTTAACGATTAAATTATTTGAATTAAAAGCAGGGTCTTTTTGTTAGTGACATGTATGTGAAAGTATATATGTAAGTGAATAGTTTTATGTGAGAATGACACAATTGTCTCCCCTGACTGGATGGAAACATAATTCCTAGACCTTTGAATTTTATCAAAAATCTTGTTTTATGCTTGTAAATGTAGATAACCCTTACTAACTGTTAGACTAATACAAATCTTTCATAAAAATGCAAGGAGGATGTATTTACATCTGTCATGGGAAGAAAGGAAAAATTGTTTCTTGGAAAGCTGAAAACTGTTGTACTGAATATTAAGATAAATTTCTAGAGACTAAATGATGAGTGGAGTTCCAGAGCAAAGAGGGAGAGCAAGAAATGCATATTCATAATGACCTCTGCTGCCATTGTTCTCAAGCCAGAGCTTCCTTGGGACTTCTAGTTTCATTCTTAAATAATTATGAAATTAATAGTAAAAAGAACACTGAGGTATTTGGGTTAACAACATAAAATGCAGTGTAATTGAATTCCGCCAAGAGAAATCACTTCTCATTAATTTACAATAATTATTTGAACATGTCAAAGCCACGGGTAAAGCCAAGAATAAGGGAATATTTACTGAAAGTGAAAGGTAGAAAATTCCTACCTGATTAAACACTTCTTCTACACAATGCCTAACTAAACTGTGGATCTCCTTATAAATGACAGTTGTTAAAGCCAAAAACTCAAAAAAAACTTAAAAATGGGATTTGGACTTTTTAGAATGGTTTCTGGTCATAACATTTGGAATGGATTCTGACACCTCTTACATAGGTTTAAGTAAGTCCCCATCTCTCAAAAACTAGGAGGAAAAATAATGTGGGTATAATGATACATACAATAGTGCAAAATTATTAAAATTTTTGTTGCAAATTTCTAGAGTAGGTACAGAGATAGGATAGCTCTCTCAATGGCTCTAATCCTTGATATTTTATAGTAATTTATAGTATCTCTTAATGTAATAGTAATTGAATCTGGAGGAGAATTATAGGCAAGAATGGGCAGATAATTTATGAAAGAGGATGTAATCCTGAGGCTAATCACAATTGTAATCATCGTGTAGGGAGTGATGTTAACCATGATGGATGCTTGGACAGCTGAGAGGATGAAAGTCATTGACAGCAAATGTCTACACAATTTGGAAGCACTAGAAAGGAAACAAGGTCTTGAAGTTCAAATACTGAAGTTCTTACCAGCCAAATGTTGTCTTGGTTTGGATTCAGGTTTGTCCATCTAATGCTACAGATTTTGATTTCAGCAACACGTGGACTGTAACCAGGACTGTCTTCTTGCTTACTTAACCTTGAAGAAAAACAAACCTCAGAATTATCTATATGATACTGGCATTTTAGCTCCAGTTTTCTCATTAACCCACTAAATTTGACAAGATTACAACATGGAATGATTTAATCATGCAGCCTCACCCTAATGGAAGTCTTGTGAGCTTTGGATGTAGAAGATGAGTGTTAAAAATTGTTTTTGAGGTTTGGTCTAGCCTAGATTTGTAGAACTTAATTGGACTATTTCCTATTTACATGTTCAACTCTGACTATAAATTATGGATGTTTAACTGAATGGAAAACATACATGTATGTATGTGCTTTTACCAGGGGAGCTTTATTCTGTATTGCTCCTTAGTCTCAAAACCAGAAGATTCAGGCTGGAGGGAGACAGCAGGTACTATGTAAGTATATGTGGTTAATTTGCAATTTAGAGTTTTTTATTTTTTGGCTTTCTAAGAAAACAGGAGGTGGATTGCAGGAAAAATTTATGTACTCATCATCAGTGAAAATCCACTAGTCCTGGCTTTCTGTCTCTTATCAAAGACAAAATCTATCATTTTCAGGGGGCAGTGATGGGTGGTTTCCTGGAAGGGAAATAAAGCCCACAGGGCGATGGCAGGGCTGGCAGAACAGGGACATCACCAACAAGGACACAGTCCCATGGTGACTGAACAAGGTGAGCAGAGCAGGTTTGCTGATGTTAACCAGTGTCAGCCAGGAGTCTGCTGTTTGCCAGACGAGTCTGTGGTCATGAGGAAATCTGAAGGTCAAGCCAGGATGTCAAGTTAACAAGGCAAGGCCAGGATCAGCAAAGTGCAAAGCGAGGCACAGGCATACCTGTGCTGTTGCTCAGGCCAGGACCAAGGCAAAGCACCTGAGCTTCTCTGCAGCTCCTGAGCCAAAGCAAGGAGATCCTAATGAGGCTTCCCACAGCTAGTTCTCTTCACAGCAGATGGATCCAAGGTTACGCAGCTGCACTCCATCAGACCTGGCCTTGAGTGCAGGCAGCCAAACCCCTGCAGCAAGGCTACAGAATTTGGTAGTGCACTCATTTTACCAGCCTTTTTTTTCCTGTTCTGAACTTAAATTGTTATGATTTCTTTTATTTTGTATTTAAAGAAGGCAATACTACATGTACAGTTCCTCTTTTGGAGCTAATGTAAACTTTATGAGCATGTTTGTTCTGTGTTAGTTGGGTGGTGGCTAACTCTTTTCTTTGTCAAGGACCATTGTTGAAGTTATTAGGAACTGTATGCTTGTCTGTCTGAATACAACTTCTGGCATTCTGGAGTGCAGATATTGATTGGAAAGGGCACACTGAGCTTATGTTTTCACATGAAAAAATATTAATAGTAATGGAGAAGGGTAGCTACTTAAAGTCATTTAATGTTTTAGGCTTTCAGTTGATCAGTTAGAGGCTTATCTAGAACAGATGGCTAATAGTTTGTTTTCATTAAAAGCTATAAAATATTCTCAGCCTTTCTAATTGTTTCTTCTTGTAACCTTGAACCAAGTAGTCAGTAATCAGTAACGCACCAGTTCATTATAATAAATGGCTGTCAGGTATTAGTGTGACTGTTTCCTGAGCCTACTATCCTTCTTTTTCAGGCCACAGACTTCAGTTACTAAGCTTTGGATCCATGCCCTTTGTCACATCCATCTGTTGCTTTGTGCTAATCTATCCTTGCCCTAAAGATTTTGTGTTAGATCAGTTATTAACAATGACTAGATTTATGGTTTGGGATTTTTTTTGTCTACCTGCCATTTTATTGTCATTTGCTGATGCTTATATGAATAAGGAAATACACTCTGGTTGAAATCTTTTATCTGTAAGTTCTTTTAGAACTGCCGCGTCTTACTATCTAGGATAATCACTTTTTTGGATGGAACGCCAGGTAGGATACCTGAAGCATTTGGTGCATCTGTTCCAGTCTGCCATAGAGTTCTGGACTGTATTAGAGAATGGAACCTACCAAAATTTGTGATTTATCATCTGTTTCAAGTCTGAAGTGGGATGGTCATGGACCTAAAGAGACCTTAAAGGCAACATGATCCTTGTAACAGTAAATAACTGAAGAGTGCTGGTGAGCTATAGGCTTGAGTATTTGTGTTCATTCAGTTCAGATTTTTAGGCAGGTGGCTTGTAGAGTGAATCCTGCAGATAATTGACTAGTGAAAGGAGTAGAGAGCTTTGCCAAACTGCTGGCAGCAGGCAAGCAGAGTATAAAAAGAGTAATCTTTGCAGAAAATGATGGCTTAAGTATGCATTTGATATGTCGTGAGTGTTATTTTTGAGAAGTAAAGCTAATATAAAATAGAGGTATTAGAAACCTTTGGGTCAAGTGTGGTTTTGGGTGCCCAGAATGGCTTGTTGGCTCCCAAGCTTATGAAGCACTTCACACTAATTTATTTTATTGCATTTCCTGTTTGGATTTTTTTCCCAGTTGTTTCCTGAATTCTGTTTTCTCATTAACAGTTTGTAATGCACCTTGATGTGTGGCACATTCTTTCTCACATTGTTTTCTGCCAGTATTTGTGTTTCTATTGTGTCTGACTATGTTAAGTCAGTGATTTTTAATTGTCAGCTTGATGCTCCAGCTGGCAAATGTGTCAAAATGGTTTGTTTGGATTTCAAGGTTTCCATTTTCAGCTCTTGTTTACCTTACCACATATTCACAGCTTCCTCCCACTTCAGCTGCCAAAATTTCACTGCGTATCCTGGAAATATTGCAGCCTCCTAACTCAAAACATATCTTCCTGGGTCTTCATGACCCCTATCCAATATCCAAAAAGTCTTATTTCTTATGGTTTTCATTAGCTCAGTTAGTGCATAATCTTTTCTACTAGTCTTGGCTGCTTCTATATTTTTCGTCTCTCATCTCCACCACCACCTGGGAGCAGTAATGTGGAAAGAGAAATGAATCTCTACCATGGAACATCTCAAAAATAACTGCAGACATTGAAAATATAACAATTTTAAAGCTTCACCAAATGGTCATATATTTAGCTTACTGGTTTTTAAACAAATGCAGAATCAAACTTTTTCAGGTATTCAAGTTTCTCTTAAAAACCCCTTTGTTCATGTCACTGACCCTAATCCTTGCTTTATAAAATGGGAAACTGCCTTTTTCTCAGTACGTTGCCACTTTCCTTATACTTTGTGTAGTTTCTGGACAGCCCTTATGGTCTCAAGTCTTAACTGTGAAGGACATAGTATTGCTTTTGTCCATAATCTCCATGTCTCCTATAAAACACTCCATATAATATTCTAGTGTCGTTTTTGTGATTGATTTATCGTATTTCTTCTAATTACTTTTTTTTCTAAGTAGATATTGAAATCTTGGGTCTCAAATCATCAAGCAGTGCTTCTTCTCCCTTATTAAATTCCACTAAAGCAATAAGTTAGCTAATTGTTTAGAATTATCTTATTGCTTTAGCTCTCAAGTGATTTTTTCATACTTCTTGATTTCATTTACTTTTAGACTGTAAAAATATAAATATTGTATCAAGGAGGGAGGAAAGAAAAAGGTCTTGGGACTAGAAACACTAGACATGAATCACCAGATGTTTATGCAAATAGTTATTTTTTAAAAAGTGCTACATAAAAACAAAGACTTTATTCTTCATGTAATTGATACTGAAGACGAAATTAACTATAAGGTTTTCAAGGAGAAATACTGATAGAACAAGCTGAATGCTAGCATAAAGAGTTGTCAAGCTCAAGTATGTTACCTGCTCAAATTCACCACATTGAATCAATGTGCTGATAGTTCCAGCAGACTAACTGAAGAAGTTTCAAGTGACCCTTAGTTATGCAATAGAAGCATTAAAGATCTGGTAAAGAAAGCTTGAAATGGCTTGAAATGCAGTCAACATAATTTTAGACATTGATGCTAAATCTTAATTAAGGGCAAGGAAAGATGCTAATAAATTTGAGTGAATAATTGAATGGTTTGAGGAACTCTGGTAATCTTTTTGATCCATGCCATGCTGTTTGGATTTTATAGGGCTAAGATCTAGACATACGCAGAAGTGAAGAGATAGGTGAGAAGGGAGAGAAGAAGGAACTGAAGAAGCAGATGAGAGAAGTTACAGTAAGCAAAAAATCTTTTTAAAAGATATTAAATCATATTTACGTGAATAAAATAAAGATTACAAAGGAATGTCCTTGAGCACCAGAAGTCAATTTGGTATAGTTAAATAGTTAATACACTCCCTAGCACTGTTACTACTTGTGCTGAATAGGACTATCCTAAACAATTTCCAAGCATAGTTAGCAAATTAGAACAGGCCAGGAACACTGACTTCCCAGCAGGCAGTGGAGATACAAGTCAATCCATGCCAGTTGGCTTTGATGTCACAGATCTGTCCTGAGCAGGTCTTAATTTTCTAGTAACAGACGTAACCGTACTAGCAAGATGTAGCAGGGAGCATCTAGGAGTTAATATCTTGTGTCCGAAAGTAAGTTTGAGTATGGGAAGATTTCTAAAGACAAATGACTGATCTTTAAACAGAAAGATTTTATGGCTTTGATATCTGCAAAGCAGGTCAAGAGTAAATCAATATAGCGAGTGCCTCATAAGGTACAGATAATTTGGAAAGATTGCAAAGCAATGCAAAAAACCCTTTTATTCAAATGTAATAAAAAGTCTTTTCCTTGGGTTCTGCTACCATTAAACACTTCAAAGTTCAGTTTATGGTGTGATAATACATATTTAAAACATAATTTATTTTTTATATCATCTTAGTACCTAAAGTGTTAGGACTTGTCAGGTGAAGCTGATTTCATTGTGAAGAGCTTAACCAAGATTTACAAAATACTGTGCAGATGAGTAGATAAATTAGAAAAGGGAACGATGTGTTAAAAATCTTGTGCACAATAGAAAATATAGAAGGTCTACTTGGAGAAAAAGGATCTGCTCATGATGAGGAAAGAATGAGACCTCCATTCTTAACTACATGAGATTAGACCACTATGGCTGATAGAGAGTTAATTATACTAATGCAGTTACAAAATGTGACTTCTTTGTGTGCTTGTAAATTAATTTCTTTATGGCACGTGAATTTTAATTGGCGATGATAAACTACAGTTGTTTATGGAATTTTGGAGTCTTTTGTTTTCTGTTAATGCTTAATTTAAGCACATCAGTAAAATGGAGACTTGTGTTTATGATTTTGCACATTAGTTTTTGAAAGAAGCATATGTGATCAGCATACCTATACCAAGCAAGATTGATACAGGAAAAAAAAAATGCTTTTCACATTCACTAGCATTCAAAGGCAGAAAATTACTTTATCCTGTAATACTTGAGACATTAAGGTAGAATGGTTGACATGATGAATAGTATGCATGCAAGCATTGTACGCTGTACTTTGTAACTGTTGTAAACAGTCTATTAATCTCTTTCATTAAATGCAGGGGTATCAGAAATTTGAAACTGAGCTGCCACAGGCTTCTCAGCCATCTGGTGTCTACGGTTATTTCTAGTGCTGTGGCGGGTTGACCCTGGCCAGCAGCTAAACCCCAACCCACCTGCTCGCTCACCCCCCACCCCCCCAACATGATGGAGAAGAGAATTGGAAGGGCAACAGCAAGAAAACTTGTGGGTCAGGATAAAGATAATTTAATAAGTGAAGCAAAGCAGCATGTGCAAGCAAAGCAAAATAAGGAGTTCATTCACTACCTCTCATCTGCAGGCAGATGTTTAGCCATTTCTAGGGAAGCAGGGCTTTATCACACATATCAGTTACTTGGAAAGACAAATGCCATAACCATAAACTTTCCCTCTTCCTCCTCCTCTCCCGGAACTTTTATTGTTGATCATGACATCGTATGGTGCGGAATATCCTCTTGTCCTGTTTGTGTCCCCTCCCATGTGCTGGGAGGGGCAGAGTGGGGAAAAAGAAGGCCTTGAGGCAACGCTAACACTGTTGAGCAATTACTAAAACACTGGTGTGTTATCAACACAGTTTTAGTCACAAATCCAAACCACAGTACTTTACAGGCTGCTATGAAGAAAATTAACTCCATCCTGGCCAGAACCAGTACAATTTCCATTCCGCATTCCATACAATTTATGTCATGCTCAGGTGATACACTATCCAGTACTTCCTCATTAACCAACACCTTCCCATTACCATCCTTTGATATACACACAGGTATTATTCCCTTAGGCTATGTGCCACCCTTGTAATTGTATATCACAGCCCACAACGGTATATCACAGACAAGTGTAGAACACATATGGACATGGGGCTACACACATCCCTATTTGACAGCAGTTCTATATTCCACTTTATGCAGAATAATTCCACCTTCAACTTACATAATCTAGGTTTGTAAGGACCTTCTTTTAAGCCATCCTTATCTTCCCTTGTACTATCCATAATTCTGCTCATTTTGTGCCTGCCTTCCTTGGTCCTCCCCTTTTCTGGTCATTTCTAAAGGATTTCTTTCACTAGTACATACTATTTGATCTCCTCTAAACTGTAGACTTATCTACTTCATCCACTCTAGGACTGAAAATTGTGAAATGACATGTGAATGAATATGAGGTGCCTCGGTACACCAGCTGCACTGTATCAGGGCTGAGCTTGAACACAACCTGCTTGGGCTCAAGATCAGCCCTGATACAGTGCAGCTCAGCAAGCTTACGTCAGTCTTTTCTAAAAACAACAAATTGTGAAAAACAGCCTTCCTGGGGCTTTACTTCCTTGGTTCAGGAGCTGCATTGAAGCTTGAGCCCTGGGTCTTGGTCCTGGCTTGAGCTACATTGCAGGTGTGCCTGTTCCTGGCTTTGCACTTTGATGATCCTGACCTTGCCTTGCTGACTTGTCTTCTTGGTTTGACCTTGGACTTGCTCAGCTCTTCCTGCTTGGATAGTGTGGGACTGCACCTTTTGCTAGTGAGGCTAATGCCTTTTTTTGCCTTGCTGTCTGTCGCAGAGGAGCACAAAGTCAAATTAGGCAGGTGATGTAACCAAAAACAATATTTATTCTAATCAAAAGTGTTTGTTGCTCTGACAAACATTAGTAAACCACAGGTTCTGGATGACAACGGGAATTTAATACTACACAGCCGACTTAAGAATTCTTAAGCTTCAAAATGATGACTCAAAATGCGCAATCACTCACCTAATAAGGCAAGGGCTCTCAACATTGAGGAGTTACCTTGAGCAGCATCGTGACCCACGGGGAGAGTCCCCGACAGCAGACCCACTGCTCTGAGGAGGGCTGACTCAATTTGCCCCCCAGCAGAACTCTGTTTATACCCTAGTCAAATCTGACCTGTGGTCATATATGGTCATGTCCATTCCTATTGGCCAAGGGCTCTATCTACGAGCGACTGTGTATGAGACAACAGCCACAACAGGGCAGTAAAGGCCTGAAAAGTAAGGGCACAAAAAGTAAAGGCACAAAAAGTAACAAAGGCCCGGTCTTCATCAGGGCGGGTGCAGCTGCCACACTGTCACAAGCTTGATCTTGGCTCCCAGCTTGTCTTCCATACAGGAGCAAACTGCTCTTGCCAGTTCCCAAAAATGAGGACCATAAGCCATGTTTCCAGGATTTATTACAGCAACAAAAGCATAGAATTGTTTAGGTTGGAAAACACTTTTAAGATCATCAAGTTCAACTGTTAACCTAGCATTGCCAAGTCCAACACTAAACCATGTTCCTAAGCACTACATCTACATGTCTTTTAAATACCTCCACGGATGGAGACTCAACCACTTCCCTGGGCAGCCGGTTCCAGTGCCTAACTACCCTTTCGGTGAAGAAATCTTTCCAACCTAAACTTCCCCTGGCACAACTTAAGGTCATTTCTCCTTATCCTATCACTTGTTACTAGGGAGAAGAGACCAACCCCACCTCGCTACAACCTCCTTTCAGGTAGTTGTAGAGAGCAATAAGGTCTCCCCTCAGCCTCCTCTTCTCCAGACTAAACAACCCCAGCTCCCTCAGCCGCTCCTCATGAGACTTGTGCTCTAGACCCTTCACGAACTTCGTTGCCCTCCTCTGAACACACTCCAGCACCTCGATGTCCTTCTTGTAGTGAGGGGCCCAAAACTGAACACAGTACTTGAGGTATGGCCTCACCAGTGCCGAATACAGGGGTACTATCACCTCCCTGGTCCTGCTGGCCACACTTTTCCACCGGGCAGCTTTCCAGCTGCTCTTCGCCAAGCCTGTAGCATTGCATGGGGTTGCTGTGACCCAAGCACAGGACCTGGTACTTCGTCTTGTTGAACTTCATACAGTTGGCCTTGGCCCATTGATCCAGCCTGTCCAGGTCCCTCTGTAGAACCTTCCTACCCTCCAGCAGATCAACACTCCCACCCAACCTGGTGTCATCTGCAAACTTACTGAGGGTGCACTCAATCCCCTCGTCCATATCATTGATAAAGATATTAAACAGAACTGGCCCCAACAGTGAGTCCTGGGGAACACCACTTGTGACTGGCTGCCAACTCGATTCACCACCACCCTTTGGGCCCTGCCATCCAGCCAATTTTCTACCCAGCAAAGAGTGCACTTATCCAAGCCATGCTTCTCCAGGAGAATGCTGTGGGAAACCTTGTTAAAGGCCTTACTGAAGTCCAGGTACACAATATCCACAACCTTTCCCTCATCCACAAAGCAGGTCACCTTGTCATAGAAGGAGATCAGGTTAGTCAAGCAGGACCTCCCTTTCATAAACTCATACTGACTGGATCTGGTTGTCCTGTTCATGCCCTGTGATGGCACTCAAGATGATCTGCACCATAACCTTCTCTGGCACCAAGGTCATACTGACAGGCCTGCAGTTTCCCGGATCCACCTTCCAGCCCTTCTTGTAGATGGGCATCACATTTGCTAACCTCCAGTCAACTGGGACCTCCTCGCTTAGCCAGGACTGCTGATAAATGACTGAAAGTGGCTTGGTGAGCACTTCCATCACCTTCCTCAATACCCTTGGGTGGATTCTGACTATTAAAGACTGAGGCAAAGAAGGCATTAAATACCTCAGCCTTTTCCTTGTCCTCTGTCACTATGTTTCCCCCCACATCCAATAAAGGATGGAGATTCTCCTTAGCTCTCCTCTTTTTGCTAATATATTTATAGAAACATTTTTTGTTGTCTTTACAGCAGTAGCCAGTTTAAGTTCCAGCTGGGCTTTGGCCATCGTTCCTCACCCTGCATAACCTCACAACATCCTTGTAGTCCTCCTGAGTTGCCTGCACCTTCTTCCAAAGGTCATAAACTCTTTTTTTTCCTGAGTTCCAGCCAAAGCTCTCTCTTCAGCAGGCCGGTCTTCTCCCCTCCCATCTCGTCTTTTGGCACATGGGGACAGCCTGATCCTGCGCCTTTAAGATTTCCTTCTTGAAGAATGTCCAGCCTTCCTGGACCCCTTTGCCCTTCAGGACTGCCTCCCAAGGGACTCTCTCAACCAGGCTTCTGAACAGGTCAAAGTCTTTCCACCGAAAGTCCAAGGTAGCAGTTCTGCTGATTCCCCTTCTTACTTCTCCAAGAATCAAAAACTCTATCATTTCATGATCGTTGTGCCCAAGACGGCCTCTAACTGTCACATGACCCACAAGTCCTTCTCCATTCACAAACAAGAGGTCCAGCGGGGCTCCTTCCCTAGTTGGTTCCCTCACCAGCTCTGTCAGGAAGTTATCATCTTCCACACACTCCAGGAACCTCCTAGACTGTTTCCTCTCCACTGTATTTTATTTCCAGCAGACATCTGGTAAGTTGAAGTCCCCCATGAGAACAAGGGCTAGCAATTGTGAGACTTCTCCCAGCTGCTTATAGAATATTTCGTCTGCCCCTTCATCATGGTTGGGTGGTCTACAATAGACTCCCACTATGTCTGTCTTGTTGGCTTTCCCCCTGATTCTTACCCATAAACACTCAACCCTATCATCACCATCATTAAGCTCTAGACAGTCAAAACATTCTTTAATGTACAGGGCTACCCCACCGCCTCTCCTTCCTTGCCTATCCCTTCTAACAAGTTTATAGCCATCCATTGCAGCACTCCAGTTGTCCGAGTCATCCCACCATGTTTTCATGATGGCAGCTATATCATAGTTGTCCTGCTGCACAATGGCTTCCAGCTGCCAGCAGTTTGTTGCCCATGCTGCATGCATTGGTGTAGATGCACTTCAGTTGGGCTATTGCTCCTGTCACCTTTTTGGGGGAGAAGCCCTAATTCCTATGTGACCATTCTCAGGCGCTTCTGTGGTTTCTAACACATCCATAGCCTTTGCATCTTTGCTGCCACATGGATCTCCATCCCGTGCCTCCACTGAGATGGCAGACCAAAGGACCTCGCTAGCACACGGTCCCTCAAATGTTGGTGTGCCGCCCCCAAGCTTATCTCTAGCAAGCTTGTTTTTGCCCCTTTCCCCCTTCCAATCTAGTTCAAAGCTTTTTCAATAAGCCCTGCTAACTCTTGTGCTAGGAACTTTTCCCCCCTTTAAGACAGGTGTACCCCATCTGTTGCCAGCAGGCCTGGTGACGTGTAAACTGACCCGTGATCAAAAAACCCAAAATCTTGCTGGAGACACCAGGCTCGAAGCCAGATACTGATCTGCTGGCTCTTTCTGCATCTTTCCTCATCATTCCCTGCAACTGGAAGGATAGAGAACACTACTTGTGCTCCCGATCCCTTAAGCAGTTGTCCCAAGGCCCTGAAGTCTCTCTTGATTGCCCTCAGAATTCTAGTAGTGACTTCCTCACTGTCTGCCTGAAAAACAAATAATGGGTAGTAATCTGAGGGCTGTACCAGGGTAGGAAACTTTCTCTTCACACCTTTAACCTGGGCCCCAGGGAGGCAGCAGACTTCCCTAAGAAGTGGGTCCAGTCTGCATGTTGGGCCTTCTCAGGAGAGAGTCTCCTATGACAATTACCCATCTTTTTTTCCTTTGTGGAAGCTGTTTTGATGTCAGGTGTAGGCTGACTTAACCTTAGCAACACCTCCAAGCTGGATGTACCATTATCCCTATCATTGTTTGGTTCCACTTGCAGAGCTTCATACCTGTTCTGTAATGGCACCTGGGAAGGCAGGCTAGCCACACAGGAGACATGCCTGCTGCGCCAGGCAGGAACTTGTTGCCATTGCCCGCTATCCCTTAAGTCACTGTGCTCAGCTGGGCAGAGAGAGGATAGGGAATCTTCTGTGTCATGGGTCCTGTCTGCCTGCTGGGCCTGTCTCAGGAAAAGTAGGGTGGGATTCCAGAAATCAGAGTACAGAGCTTAGCGAGGCCATGGCTTTTTTGCCAGGTGGAGACCATTGCTCCCTGGTTGATCTTCAGCACCCTGCACGTAGAATATAATCTCAGACTTCCTCAAACAAAAATTTTGTTGTCTTTTCTGATATATAGATAGGGTTTATTTTCATTTTTTCCAAAAGTAGTAGTATAGTTTCATACTGAAATGATTCCATTTTTAAGACGTTGAAATTACAGACCCATGATAGGTCTATCAACCCCATTTTAAAATCAGCTTTCATCCCAAGATGCTTATCAACTTCCAGTATGACCACCTGATTCTCTTATTTCATTCTGACATTCTCCATTTGCTTTTCCTTTTTCTCTGCACGATAAATTATTTCAGGAGCCTATATCTTCTACATAAATATGTAGAGCTCTCACCAGGTTTAGGCCTCTTTGATAATAAAATAAGTTGTTACTGTGAAGGAAAACAAAACTCACCTAAATTATATGTCTTGTAAATCAACAGTGAGGGGCTACCAGGAGAATTTGCTTCTTCCTAATCACAGTTAGTTGAATTTATGCCCTGAAGTATGAGAATTCATTGTCCTCGTGCTATTTAATACTAAAAAATCTGAAATGAGATGTTCATCACACAATAAAAAGATTTATAAACTTACATTAAGTACAACTTTATTCATATACAATGAAAATCTCATAGAGATAAAGATGAATTCAGATGTGATTCTTTTTTTCCCCATCTTCTGATAAGGCAGTCTTATGTAGTTTGTCACCACAGAAGAGGAACGACAGGGAGCCAGTGGCAAATGTGCATATTTTCTTAGGGAATACAGTTATAGGCAATAGATTAAGCCAGAGAAGGACAACTGCTGGTAAGTTGTGATTGAACTTCTTATATATGATAAAAGACATTAAAGTTTTATTCAACTTCAGTGAAATTCTAACGGTGAATTTGTTTGAAACAATGGGAGGGAAGACTAGTGGAGAGAGATGCAATTTTTAACAACCTGTGAAGCCAAAGATGGATTTGGTGCATTTAAATCTGGCTAGGACTTGAGTTTGGACTTCAGATGTGCAGTGTGAAATGGAAATAGTCTGGCTTGCAAAATTTTTGTAACATGCAATAGTTTGAGATGAGACAGTTAAGCCATAAATATCTATTATTTATTGATATAATTGCAACTGTTAACAGGATAAATGCCAGGGGTGAGAAGGTGTCTCAGACAACTGGAATAGGTTAGGAAAAAAGAATAGAGCATTTTATGTCTTTTTGAGGTGGAGGAGTAAGCAAAATTTTTGCTAATTATCTGTTCAAAAGCTAGTTACGCTCATGAAAGGAGAACAAAGAAAACTGAGATGGTAAAGCATAGCTAAAAGAAATTGAAAGGTTGAGTATTCATCTAGAAATTATATTTTCATAAGAAATACAGTCTTTAAAAAAGCATGTGAAAAATTTGTAAGTTAATATTTTAACATAAATAAATGTCTTAATGAAGATCAGGTTCAGTAGTGTGTGCAACAAAAACCAGAAACACTAGTCTCATTTTCATCAGATAGAAACCTTATTACTGAGCAGTATCAAAGTTTAACAATAAGTTTTATTCATTGTCTGTAGTCAAAAATTTAAGACTTTTCTATTTCATATTTTAGATAATGTAACAGATCTCTAATAATACCTTAAAACAAATAGAATAACGATATATTACCACTTTTTATGCAGGCACCTCGAAATATTACCTAACTCCATATATGGCCAGATCACTGCTGAGATATCGTCTCTCTCATTTTGTTGTGTTCTTGAAAAATGTGTATATATATTTTAATTTTTAAATTATCAAATGTAAAATTCCCATTATTTTGGAATCCACTTGGATGCTGTTTATTACAAAGAAATTAATGGAAAAATAAACTAATAGGGATGCTTTTGCACAAAGACTTAGATACTGGTCTTTAAACAAATAACCGCAAATACCCAGTGCTATCCTTGGTATGAGACAAAAATAGAGATCTTTTTCAAACACGTGGGCTAGATTATCAGCATATATATCCCCCAACTAAGCATGAGAGAATTAAACAGTTTTTTCATATTGTTGCTTCCATGCTTCTTTGGAGAACATATGAGAAAAAAACAAAATACTTTGGTAGTGTTCAAAGCTGTATCTTCCTCTACCCCTGCAATTTGACATATTTGACTTCCAACATAAAAATCACAGAGGAGATGTGTTGCCACACTTTATTTTTACCAGAAAACTGCTGATACTATTTCAACTGCCTGTTACTGTCACATAACCTGAAATCTGTGGCAGGCTTACTGAAAGGAGAGCTGCCCAGCGGAAAAGGACCTGGGGGTCCTAGTTGACAGCAGGCTGAATATGAGCCAGCAGTCTGCCCAGGTGGCCAAGAAGGCCAATAGCATCCTGGCTTGTATCAGGAATAGTGTGGCCAGCAGGACTGGGGAAGTGATCGTCCCCTTGTACTCAGCACTGGTGAGGCCGCACCTCAAATACTGTGTTCAGTTTTGGGTCCCTCACTACAAGAAGAACATCGAGGTGCTGGAGTGTGTCCAAAGAAGGGCAACGAAGTTGGTGAAGGGTCTGGAGCACAAATCTTATGAGGAATGGCTGAGGGACCTGGGGTTGTTTAGCCTGGAGAAGAGGAGGCTGAGGGGAGACCTTATTGCTCTCTACAACTACCTGACAGGAGGTTGTAGCGAAGTGGGGGTCAGTCTCTTCTCCCAAGTAACAAGGTATAGAACAAGAAGAAATGGGCTCAAGTTGTGCCAGGGGAGATTTAGTTTGGATATTAGGAAAAAATTCTTCACTGAAAGGGTTGTCAGGCACTGTCACAGGCTGCCCAGGGAAGTAGTTGAGTCCCCATCCCTGGAGGTATTTAAAAGACGGGTAGACGTGGTGCTTGAGGACATGGTTTAGTGTTGGACTTGGCAGTGCTAGGTTAATGGTTGGACCTGATGATCTTAAAACGTCTTTTCCAACCTTAACGATTCTATGATTCTATGAAAAGTGAGATGTGGACTTATTTACATATGCCTAGGCCACATTCTTCTACCAGCACTAGTCTGTCACATATGAAGTTTGAGATATTTGTTTAAAAATAATTACTATGGAATTTTTTCCCCCCATTTCAGGCGTAGACATTCCAGATACTGGTGTGTCATAGTTTTCATATTTTAATCCATAGGTGTGATTGCTACATTCTTCAAGTTAGAGTCTAATACTGTAAGCACAGCTCACAGGCTGTTTGATAAATCACTTCTCTGGAGCAATGACTCTGAGGTGAGCCAACAAAATTTATGTCTATGTTATTTTGGTTTTTTGGTCCAAAGATATTACCAGGATCCTAATCCTATATGTTAAAAAACCAAGACTCACAGATAATCCTTGGAAGACTCTGTGAAGATTCCTACCAATAAATGTTAGATTTGTAGTTAAAAACAAAAATATTACCCCATGGTTGTGCAATGCATACACACTGGTTTCCAATTATTATAATTCTTTTTCTTCTAGCTGCAGAACTTGATCCTTTTTAGGGATTAGTGACCTCATCCTAATTCTAGTAGAACTGCTGGTGAAAATGTTCATTTTTGGTAGCAAGGAAAGCAAATTTTATTTGAAATACTAATGGATTGATTTATTGATGCATAAAAGTGTGGCAATAGGATACAGCTATGTTAGGTTTTGAATTCCTGAGCACGTTTTTATCCTGAGTATATGCACGCTTGCTTGAGGGCAATGTCTAATGATGCATTACTGATAGCTCCTGTATCTAAGAAAGTACCTGACACCTCATGGAAGAACTGTTGATTAGAAGTTGTCCGTGCTGCCAGCTGGATTATCTGCCTTCATTGTCTTCTGATTTTGGGTTCAACCACATGAAACTTTTTTTTGTTTCTTTGCTTGTTTGCTTTGAGCTTTTTGTCATTTATTTTGTTGTCCTCTCAAGAGCCAGAGAGTCTTAGACTACTCACATGGTAGAGGGGCTTTACACAAGGTTAGAAACTGTCATGTATATAAACCATATTATCATTACAGGTAAAAGTAATGGTAGTACACAAAAGGGACTCAGACAAGGGACTTTGACAACTCTGCAACACTTTCAAACATCTTAAGCCTGCCTTCAATTATTTGAGAGTTTCTCCAGCTAAAGAAAAATCCTTCCTTTAAATTGTGTTTCTTGTTTGTCTACCATATTGTCCCCAAATAAGCCTTAATTAGCTTGGGTTCATTCCAGCTTACTTTAGGCATCTAACCAAAGTGGATTATTTGAGAACATATTTAACTAAAGCTCCCTTTACTCTCAGTAGAGACAGGCACCTGGATCATCCTCTCTTTACCAATTGTAAAGTAAAGTAACTCCTGAATTAGAAAACTCCATTTGCTGACTGAGATAGCAGGGATTAATTTGGGCCCTAGAGTGCCAATGGTTTAGGTGGAGGTCTGGGAGAGTACAATTATATTTGTCTAAGCAAACAGAAAAGTACAATAGGAGCCAATCTGTAGAGTGAAACAGTTGAGTATGCCTGAATTCTCTGAGAGGACTTTATTTTGGAGTCTTGCTTGGTCCCCTACTCAGACACCTGTTAGCTGTTGGAGTACTTCTGGAAACCATCTTCCAGGTTACCTTGTGCAGAAGGAAATCCAATTTGCATGTTCAGAGTGAACTTCTACATTACCGACTGCTGCAGTGCAAATATAGATAGACTGAAGCTCCCTTTATCGTGATTTATTATAGTTCTAGGACTGTACTTCACATTGTGTCTGTTGAAATCAAGCTCAGAGCAGGTGGCTGTCTTAGGCACATGCACAGGGAGCTAACTGGAGAACAGAGCTAACCCGTTCACATTACATTATTCTATATGATGCTTTTGCGTGACTTAAATTTTACTTCCACCAGGAAGAAAGGTGCTTTGAACACATCAGAGGTGCACTCTAGGGCACACTGTAAGGCACTAAAATGCAAGGCAAACTTACAGTAAAAAAAACAAACAAAACCCTCCCTAAAAAAACAAACACATACCCCCGAAACCAACCCACCAAAAAAAAACCCACCACCAAAAAACCAACATCCCACACACTACATTTTTAGTGTAGATGTATCCAGAGAAGACTGTGTGATGCAAACCTAAGTGCAGGAAATAGGGATGATAAGAGATCCACTTCAAAACTTCAGCAATGATTCAAGTTTAAAGAGTAAGGTACATAGCTTTAAATGAGCAAGAAAGTCTGTCAGAAGGAGTCCAGGGCAGCTTTTTAGAAACATACAGCAAACAGAAGAAGAAAAGTGTCAGAAAAAAAGGCTGAAACTGAAAGAGCAACTTGAGATGGAAATGAGTCAGACCTTTTTTGCTTGAAGTATGTTGTAGCATGAAACATCAGCAAGCTTTGAGTTTAGAATTGGGCCAATGCTTCTCCAGAATTGTAATATTTTTGATCACATGAAGACATACTGACAAGCCTATGCTACAGATACTTTATAAAGAGTGGCTCAGATAAAAAAAACAGAATAAATATCTTCCTTGAAATCATCTGTAGCATATCAAGTCAAGCTTATTGGGTCTTAAGTTCATTGTACAAATACAGGTCCATGTTGTCAGTACATTTTTGGAGCTGTAAAACAGGTTAATACAATTCAGTTTAAAAAAACAAACTGACAGGACAATATTTTGAGTTGGAGCCGGCAGCTTGTTGTAGCTGCTAGTAATTAGGCTTTGTTGCCTGGGCCACCTTCTTATTTGACTTTGCAAATTTTCATTTGAACACCAACTGTTACAAAGCATATGGACTGCCGTAGTAATCCCATATGCTGGACGATAGCTGGCAGTTATCTGTGCAGAATTCAGGCAATGATGAGATTACAGAATGTTTTAAACTGTACATCTAGTTCAATAGGTATCCCTGAAATTTTAAAGGGCAACAGTAGCAGATTTGCTGCCTTTCATGTTTCCAGTCCTTCTTAGTCTTTTAACTAAAAAACTGGGTTTTCATACACAATTCAGTCCTTAACAGAGAATTCTTAGTACTATGGACAAATGTGTACTATCATTAACTGAACATTATTGCAACATTCAGCTTTATTTGTTTGAATATTGCCACTTTATCGTTATAAATCTCATTTTTTGTATTGTAATACAGATGTTTTTGGAGAAGCTACAAATCAATACAAGGAGCTTAAATCTAGGAAATTACAGGTCTTTGCAGTAATTTTGTGGAAAACTGTTCTAATCAACTAGTTTTATAAATTTACTACACACTTTTCACAATGCATGCTTTCCATGATATGCTAAGAAAATGTTACTTGAATGGAGTATATGTTGACAACAGTAAACTAAGAATAAAATATCATTTTGTCTCAAGAAGCTTCTACACTTCTTGAAATTGAATTTGAGAGCATCTCCTAAACCCAACAGGTCTCTAATTGTTTCATTTAAATCCAGCATTATTTTTTATTATGTCTTTGGTTAACTGAATGAACTTTAGTCCTGTTAAGAGCCTGACATTTTTAAAATTCTTGTCCATCTGAAGGACTCTTAACACTTTGAGGATTAAAGTTTGTTTGTTCGTTTGTTTTTTCAGAGAACACTGGCTTCTAAAACTAAAAAGATCTCTTACAATTTTAGAAGGAAGATCAAGAAGACTCCGTGGAGTGGTAACAGTTTCATCTTCTTCACGCACAAACAAGGACTGTTCCTTAACAGGTTTACATGCTGAAATGAAGTTGTGAACAATGAGAAAAGTAGGGAAGGTGGCATGCATTCCCAGAGACCAGGGGCAGGAACAAAGTTCCCTCCCTCCATTCAAGCTGTGCAATGGCAAAAACCACAGCACTATGAAGGAACTCTGCTAGCAGTGAAAGGAGGGAGAGCACACCCCTGTCTTGAGACATCTGAGGAGTGCAGACAGGAGTAATCAAATCCTCTGTAACACTGCATCTTAATCTTCAGTTTCTGTGGAGCTGGAAAGCAACAGCATACTCTCAAGGATCTTGGCTATAAATACATTAGTAAATTAAAGAATGTCAAGTCACAGGCAAGGATACTGGAATTAAAAAAATTGTATATATTTTAAATGTTAGAATGATCCCCAGCACAGCTTTGGGCCAGGACAACTAGCGTTCTTCCAAGCAGAGTGTGGGAGCCAGGCATGGGGCAGGCATCCTTCCATACTAATAGTTTTCATATGGACACTATCACGGATGCTGAAGCACTTTAAAAGTACAGCCACAGTCAGCCTGTGCCAGCTATGTTTGGGGCTAGAGAACAGGCCCTGGAAGTGTTAACTTTAATAACCTAGATGTGTCCATAGCTTTCCTGTGAGAACAGCTATGGAGCAGGAGGTGAGACAGTGAAAAAACAAGGTACTGTGAGCTCCTCTCTCCCCTCATGTCCATTGCTGCCTCTGCATCGAGTTTTCTCTGTTCTTTGTTGATAACAAAAGCTTCATGTTACCTTTATACCAATGCTTAGATACCTGTGACAGGGAACTTTAAAATAAAATAGTAGAAACAGAGTAGAACAGATTAGTCTTATATTGCTTAATGTGTGATGGTTATGATCTTGATTATTTTATTTTCTTAAAATAAGTGGTGTCATAATTGTCCCTCTAGTAGCAAGTATTACTGATGTTATACCTACTGATAACCATCATAATCAGGGAATAAACTGATTCTAGCCCACCTGTATATCTTTAGTTCAGACAATCTATTTTCTGGACTATTAAAAAAATAGATTGTTTTGGATCACAATAAGGCATATGTTTCAAGTTCGATAGCTTCTACCATAGAAATTTTTATTAAATGTCACATGAGGAGTTATTGCTTTGTATCTAATGGGTCTGCTTGCATTTTGCCTTGCAGGAGTGTATCAGATCACTGAGAAACACTGGATAGGAGTTATTGCCATAGATGGCACCTTTTCTATGAAACTAACCTGAGTCCTAGTTGAAGAGCTCTTGAGCCTCTTTCTGTAATGTCTCTGTAGTTTGTGCAGCTCTGTAACGCTGCAGGGGGAGGAATAGTTGTTCTTTGGGGGGGCGCTTGATGATAGAAAAATAAAAGAGCGGACTTCAGATACCAAAACAGGAACTGTTAAAGTAAATGTAACACTGTAGGATGTTTTGTGTGGTAATATGACTAAATAGATAGCACAAATGAGACTTCTGGCTAACTAGAAGAATATTAGGTGGACTTTTAATGGCACTTTAGCATGCTCATTTAGTACATGCAACATCCTGAAAGGAAGGTGGCCAGTGTAACACCATTATTTAAATAAAAGTCTAAGGACAGGCTAAATTACAGTTTTGTTAGTCTAACTTCAGTTACAGGAGAAGTAATAGATATTATTTTAAAGATCCAATGGGTGGACATTTTGAAAACTATATCTTGATAAAACAAAGCTAAAACATTTTTGTAACTGAAAGGTTATTTTTCCCTAATGCATTAATGCCCGCTGCTATTAACACAGAAAGAGGGAAGAATACACTTCATAAACTAGTGAGTATTATAAAGAGGCATTTGGCAACATTTCCATGTCCAAAGCTTTAACCTGTAAGATGCACTATTCTTGATACGCAGAACGTAAAGGAAGTTTAATAACGCCTTGAATAGGGGCTTCTCTGTTGGGAAATAAAGGAAAACAAATAGTAGTTATCAATGGATTTGCTTTAGACTTGAAATAAGTTACCAGACACATAAATTGTACTTTAAAAAAGCAAACAAAAACCTCAAAGAACAGTATTAAAAATTAAAATGATGATAAATTCCTGGTTGTTCAACAAATATTAAATATGACCAAATTCCAAGTCCTAATAGTTTTATTAAGTATGTATCGTAAGTTTAGTATCACTTTTTTCTTTAATCTAATCAACAGAAAATGTGATCCAGTGCATGGAAATATATAGCTCCTACAGGAAGAGAGAATCACACTGCAGAAGCATGTTAATGGATTGTAAATGTTAAAGTATTTATAGCTGATACCCAGATAAGAACTGCACTGTTTGTGAAGCAAAATAGATATCCTAAGCTACATACATTTTGAGGCCAAGTAGCTTGTTACCTTACAATCAACCTTTCAACAAATTAAAACTAAGAATATTCCAAAGTTGTTTTTATACGGAAGTGGCAGGTGTGACACATACATATCTGTAAAATTGTTCTAGAAAAAACTGACTGCTGTTGCATTTAACTCAAAGAACATCTGAGAACTTGAGGTGATCAAATACCTGGGAACACATATATTATTACTTATTAATTCAAATTCATCATAAAGCCAAAAGGTGTTAGGAAATAAGAAAACTGATATTTGTATTCAGAACTACTTTGAAAAATATTTCACTTTACAAAATTGTGCTTCAGCTGATGGAATCCTTAGCTTTTCACTATAGCATTGAACGGATTCTTCAGCATGCCAGAGCGGAAACCAGAATTCCAGATTAGAATGCCTTCAGAAAAATAAGAACAGCTAAGTAATTTCCACCTGAACTTTATCTATTTTGGTGGCTGATCCCTTCAAGTAATGTAGAGTGATTATATGTATTTTGTGTCATTGACTGTTTGCCAATAATGACTACAGCAGCCAAACTTGATCAGTTCAGTGTTCTAGTCTGTATTCTTACCAGAAATAGCTAAACAAGATGATTTTAATTTGAAATTTATTGAAATAGATTAAAGTGGTTTATTAATTTATCAAGGACACATAATTAACTGGCAGTCAGTGACCTGTACAATGCAGATCAATATCAGCAGTGCAACAAATAAAGCACAGTACTAGACACTTAAAAAATGCTAATTTATATGACAAGAAAAATCTAAACACTCCCCTATAACTAATCCCCAGAAGTGCGCATCATGCTCCCCCTCTGAGTTACATGCAGACCTCCCCTTTTTTTTTTTTACTTCATCATAAGATATCAGTTGTGAAAACATAAATAGATTTTTTTAATAATTTTTAGAATATTTACTAATCCTAGAGTGTATAGTACTTCAAGACAAAAGCTGTCTAATCACAAAATAATTTTTGAAAATTAAGTGTAAATAAATCTTAAATGTAAATCTTAAGTTTAAATAAGCATTCTTTACATACAGGAGTTTGTACTAGTTTTGGCTGGGATAGAGTTAATTTTCTTCACAGTAGCTCATATGGTGCTATATTTTAGATTGGTGATCAAAACAGTGTTGATAACACAGGGATGTTTTCGTTATTGCTGAGCAATGCTTACACAGTGTCAAGGCCGCCTCTGTTTCTCACACTGCCCCACCAGTGAATAGGCTGGGGGTGCACAGGGAGCTGGGAGGGGACACAGCTGGGACAGCTGACCCCAAATGACCAAAGGGACATCCCAGACCATACAACATCACACTCAGCAATAAAATATGGAGGAAGAAGGAAGAAGAGGGGGACACATAAATTTATGGTGTTTGTCTTCCCAAGTAACCGTTACACGTGATGGAGCCCTGCTTTCCTGAAGATGGCTGAACACCTGCCCGCTGATGGGAAGCGGTGAATAAATTCCTTATTTTGCTTTGGTTTTACGTACAGCTTTTTCCTTACCTATTAAACCGTCTTTGTCTCAACCCATGAGTTTTCTCTCTTCTACCCTTCTGATTGTCTCCCTCCTTCTGCTGTGGGGGCAGTGAGAGAGCGCCTGTGTGGGGCTTATGGGCTTAGCTGTTGGCTGGAGTTAAACCAAAACAGAATTGAAAAATAATCTAAGCTTTTAAAAAATATAGAAAAAATTAAAATAATATATTTTTCATTTTCTGTGATCAGCTAGCTTCATATTTACAGGAAAAGAAAGAGAAAAAAAAAAGCCTGATACAATCATACAGGTATTGGAAATACTTAAACAAGTTTTTATCTGAAGATTTAACATATAGTGGTAGTATGTCTGTGATATTTTTCCAAGGAGCAGCTGAAGTGAAAGAATTCAATAACATCCCTTTGAACAGTCTGTTATACTTCTAAATGTTCCTATAATAATTTTGGTAATTACTTTCTTCTTATCGTTGCTCCTTTTTATGAGCTGCAACTCTGCCTGGTTAGAAAATAAAAATCAGACAACTTCATTAGAATTTTAAAGTTTTTTCTTCATTTAGAAAAACTAGTAAATTATATTTGATTAGCTGTCATAGAAGTGTAGACTAAGTATAGGATACACTTTTCTAAAGACACATTGTGTTATATTTTATATAATAATACTTTATATAATAACTTTAATTTTAATTACATTTAGCTGTGTGTGCATGAGTTTTTGAAAGAAGGATGTTCTATATACATATCTATTTATCTGCAATTTTATTTACTACAGCATAATTTATTAGAGCATAAGGTGTTGAGAACTTTGAGAGCATAATTAAAATCCCAGTTTTGAGGAACCCATAGATGAAGATTTTCATGCTCTAACAGTATTCCCACCAATAGTCAAATACTCTTGTGCTCTCCCTCTGTCATTGAAGGACAAGGACACCATTTACACTGTTGGAGTAGCTTAGGTTAGAATTCATGCCTGACGCCAAACGTCTCGATTCTGTGATTCATCCCCATGTCTAGTGCTCCCAAGGTATTACTCATCTCACCTCACATTAGATGGCTGTCATTTAGACTTCTAATCCTCTACTTCTAATCTTGTCTTCTAGTGTCCTTTTTTAATCAATGGAGAAGACTTCTCCAGACAGTAAATCATACAAACCTTTTTCAGAAGTGTGCTTTATAAAGAGTTGATTTACCTTGTGAGACAGTCTTCCCTCCCCCCCCCGCCCCTTACCATAAAAGTAACCTAGGGTGGCCAGTTTAAAACACTGACTTTTATGACTGAAGTTATGTGAGATGAAACCTTCTTTCCCACACACATAGGCACAAGTCAGGGGCATTTGTGGGACGTATGAGGTACATGTGAACAGTGTATATGAAAGTATGGAAACTGATGCCTGTTTCAATGACCCTCAGATAGAATTATGCAATACAAACCAATTTTTCAGTGCATATTGAGGGCAGAGGTAGTCAGCTTTTGGTGGATGATGAACAGCCTTGTAATGCTTTCTCTGTATACAATTCATGAGCACACAATTATTTATTACCTAGCAGGTATGGTAAATGACTGGGAGCAGCCAGACTAACAGGCTAAGAATTAATATACTCACTCACATGATAATCTCTGCTGTCCAATAGTTGTCCATCATCAGGTAAAGTGTTAGCCTTAATTACTCCTCCACAATCACACAATTGTTCTTCATAAAATTGGGACTTGGGTCACAGGCAAATGAGCCTTATAAAACTGAGCCATGGGTTACAGCTTCATGGATAGTCAGGTTTGCATTTTTGAAAGGCCATTAGCTGACCTTGTAGGGCTTTCAGTACAGAGCAACAGAAGTGACTGTCCTCATTCCCACCAAGTATGACATTTTCACCTGTTGTTTGCAGAGGATATTATTTACTTTGATATCTCTCTGCCTGAATTTGCACTATCTGGAGAATGGTATGCATCTCTACCTCCACTAGTCAATAGGGGTCACTGGAAGACCATCTCAGACTTGGTATGTCTGGGCTCTACATGGTAGGGCAGATACTTGACTTTCTTCTCCTGGTTGTTCTTCTCAGGTGTTCCTCCATCCACAGCAAGCAGTACCACTCTTTCTTTGGTAAGTTCAGTCTACGTGTTAGAGGCTAAGTAGAAATACAGTATTAGCCACAGTTAGTTCCAACTGCATACAGAATAACGCAGATTTTGTGGGCAACCTTATGAATTCACTGACCATTTAAAATACTGAGATACAACTATTTGCAACAAAAAACAGAACAAGTAAAATCCCTATCAAAGATTAAGATATTTGAAAAAATGGAGGACACCCCCTCCCCCAATTTCTGTATCTACAGATAAACAATTAAATACATTTCTGAAACATTTAACAGTGATTGAGAATTTTCAGTTGTATCACACAGAAGGCAGCCTCTCTTAAAACATTTCACCTCTTCCTGAAATCACCGGAGCTTTTGAACGAAGAATATTTGCAAGTTTAGGTGTAGATCTATCTTTTATGCATAAGCAGCTATGTATTCAGCTGTACTGAGCACTGGTGAGACCTCATCTTGAATACTGTGTGCAGTTCTGGGCACCACAATTTGAGAAGGATGCTGAGGTCCTTGAATGTGTCCAGAGGAGGGCAACAAAGCTGGTGGAAGGGCTTGAAGGAATGTCTCATGAGCAGCAGCTAAGGGCTTTGGGTTTGTCTAGTTTGGAGAAAAGGAGGCTGAGAGGTGACCTCATTGCTCTCCACAGCTTCCTGAGGAGGGGAAGTGGAGAGGGAGGTGCTGAGCTCTTCTCCCTGGTATCCAGTGACAGGACATGTGGGAATGGTTCAAAGCTGTGCCAGAAGAGGTTTAGACTGGACATTAGGAGGCATTTCTATACCGAGAGGGTGGTCAAACACTGGAAAAGTCTTCCTAGAGAGGTGGTTGATGTTCCAAGCCTGTCAGTGTTTAAGAGGCATTTGGACAATGCCCTTATTAACATGCTTTAACTTTTGTTCAACCCTGAATTGTTCAGGCAGTTGGACTACATGATCACTGTAGATTCCTTCCAACTGAAATATTGTATTTTACTCTAGTCTAGTCTATGTGTATATATGTATGTCTGTATAGTCCTACATCTATCTACCTAGAATAAGTATATGCTAAGCTTTTGCTTAAGAGGTGGATTTAAAAAAAAAAACAATAATCCTGATGATGTGTGGAATTAGTAATGTGTGAAAGAAGACCTTGGAAATAAATGTAATTTTGCAAAATTAGTTAAATGATAATGTCTACTAGTAATGCTTCCCCCAGTAAAGGACACTAGTAGCACTTCTTTGATATTGAAAACAGTAGTGAAGGCTGCTGGTATAAATGAGTTTCAAAGGGTATAAATAGAGGCAAAATTTCATTCTACTCTGAAAGCTGAAATAGTTCTGAGAGACAATTTAAGAATTGATATTCATAAAAACATCTGGATCTGATTCTGCTCTGATCATTGTAGGTTTTACAAGCACACTTGCATAGTTACCATGGTATATACTCACATAAATGAGAAGACAGCCAAGCCCTTCCTTTAAATTTAAAGTCTTTTTGCTCCTAACTGTTTGATTTTCATTTTTCTACATCTCCCTCTTTCCTCAGGCCTTTTTCTTGTACCTTGAATTCTCTTCCTGATCATGAGATTAAATTGAAATTAAACTAGTCCTAGTTGATGTCAGTTACTTTATCTACATTCATTTCCATTAGAATTAAATTATAATCAAAATTTGTTGCCAAATATTAAATTTTGTATTATCTTACCAAACTTACAGTCTTGTTTCACATTAACTTTGTTATTAGCTTATTAATCAAAACATTTTTAACAAACAACACAACAAATACAGTGAATGTGTATTTCGGGGTAATTCAGCAAGTTCTATATTTTAACATATCTACAATGTAATGTACTTGTGTATATACTTGTACATACATGTACTTAATGTACATATACATCTTGAGCCTGAGTTTTTCCTGTTTACCTTTCTAAAGCACCAGATTAAAGTCTATACTATCCATATTAAAAGAAGCTGAAGTAAAATATGAAAAAGTTAAGGTAACATATGTGACGGAAATCCCAGAGAGATTGCCTGGAAACGTATTTTGACCACTTTATTTACAGAAATAGCTTTATCAAGTCTCCTGGGAGTAAAGCTAGTCAGATTGAGATCTGTATTGTTTTGAAGGTTTGAATAATTGACTAAAGCTGTTTATTACAGCAGAAATTCATACGAGAACCAATCTTTTATAAAGACAACACACCAAGCTGTCTTTGTATTCTTTATATTTGAAATTTTGCCAGTAGTAAAAAAGCGGGAAAATATAACTCTTCAGTGACAGGTAACTGCAATAAAACATGGATATCAGAGACATAGTTAAACTCTAGTCTGGGTTTCGCTACTGAAACTGCAGTCATGCAACGTTCAAGGCAAGCAAATTTACAGGAGGCAGAGCAAATCATATACATAGTCATACTTGCATTAAGTAAATTCTGACATTGTTCAAATCACACCAGTGACAAGTGAATCTTCTGTTTATTGATTAAAAATAAAGCTTTTGGAATAGTCAGTGTATAATACTGATGAAATTTTATACTTGATATGTTTTAAAGCAATATCTAGACTCTAAAGTAATGGAAAATCCCAGGGGAAAAAAAAAGGCAAGTTTGTCATCAGTACTGTTTCATCCAACAGGAATAAACAATATGCAGATTCCTTGAAAAGACTTCTTATTTAACGTTTCTCCCAGTGCCAGATACTTACATTGTGGAATCCCCATGACTAAAAACTAAACACAAGCCTCATTGGCAAATGACTACCGTTCAAGCTCTTTCTTACAATTACTGCTTTTCTAGGCTTGTTTATATGTGTCAAATATGTATCTGTGTCCCAATCCAATGTCGGGGGAGGTTTTGATACGATCCCAAGGACGAGATTAAGACACAAACGAGGTCAAATGCCGTACAACCTTTTGACTTTATGAGAAAGAGAGAGAGAAAAAAACAAGCAGAAGAGTGGGTGAGAGAAAAAAGAGAGAAAGAGCGTGCTCAGGCAGGTGAGAAGAGGGCCACATAGGAGAACTAGCTACCGCCACTCTGAGTCTGGCGTTATCCTGTCGATCAAAGGTCCAGTTGGTCCAGCCTCTATGTCTGCAGGAGCAGCTTCCAAGGAGTGCGTGAGGCAGGAGAAGAAAAAGAGGACCTCAAAAGGCGCACGCGGTCCTTTTATAGGGCCGTGCACATGCGCAGAACGGGTCTGCGTACATGCAGTTTGCGCTTCTGCTTTTCGCGCCCTGGTCTCTGCGCAGGCATGCGTGCAGTTCATGGTCCCGCCTTTCGTGTCCTGGTCTCTGCGCGGGCGCGCTGTGGCGGTTTCGTCGGGGGCTGGATGTCGATGCCAGAAGATGGCGGTAGAACGGCAATGTCGAGACAATTCTGGTTCCATAACAGCCCTCGACAATTTGCGATAGGTAAAAAGATAAGCTTTCTGAAAGAGAAAATCTAGCTTCTAAGTATTCGTTCAGGATTTACCATTTGATAAGCATTACAGAAAAAGCAAAGAAGTGTATATGTAAGAAAACTTTTTATTTTTTATACTTTTCCATGAACTCCCTCTTACCATATCCAGAGAGAAACCTGCCTGATACCCTCCATGGAACTGTGAGGAAAAAAAAAAATAAAAATCAGTTCTTTGTATTTTTTATAGAGTATTTACATTATTTTACATTTTTACTGTATGCCTTTAGCTAGGCAAATGCAAAGTAGATCTGTGTAAGTACGTGGGAAGCCAAGTGCTATAAAAGTCCTTCATGCTTGATGATTTACAGTCTAAACTGAAAAGGCAAACAAGAAGAAAAATATGAAAAAATATAGTAAGCATCCAAATGTATATGTTTTGTATTTAACTTGCCCAATTCCACCCCATTTTATAACTTTAGTCTTTCTAATTTTCTTACTACTACTTAATCCATAATTGCTGTCCAATTACTTTCCACAGCACAAACATTTTCCTCTTCATGCCTACAATACTTTACCAAAGCTTACCAAATCTAGGTCTACTGTTTCTAATAGATAGAGCTCCCCAGGTCTCAGGGTGCATTGGGCTGGGCTTCAGCAGCCAGACAGGAGGAAGCCTGGACCTGATGTTCATGGGATTCAACACCTGTTGTAACACCCTTCACAGGAGCTGCCTAAGCAACAGTTAAGGAGGTCTAGGAAACGCGAACACCTGGGCTCAGCAATGAGCTCATTGATGGAGAGGAAATATCAAACACAGGTATTCTTCTAAAATGGTGTCTTGTTATAAGAATTGAACACTTAATTCCTGACAGTAATTCCTTTTCCCTTTTATCCATGATGTAGCAACTTTTGACCCCTTTTGTTGAAATCTTAACACTTCTTGAAACTGTTCCTGTTTCATGGATACTCGAAAATGGTGCCGAAGTGCAGAGAAGGCATGGGGGATGTTTAGGGCTGTGTGCATAATTTTTTTTTAATTTAGTGCTCTAGGACACTGTCCTGTGATACAATAGGAATTTATATACGGTTTCAGCTCTAAAGTAGTTAATTTATTTAAGTTAAATAAATTATAGACCTTTCTTACAAGAAAAACTAACTCTCTATCCCAGATGACTGTCCTAGTTACAGTACATCCCTCTTCTTAGCCTGGATAGCTAATGATTCCTTGCAAAATACAGAACAACTTTAACAGTAGTTTAACTCTGAAACTAGAGACAAGAATTGCATCAAATGGGGGAGGACAAGTGGACTAATGAAAGAAATTTCTTTGCCTTTCTCTTGTCATTGAGATAGATACATTCTGAACAGAAGTTATGATTTTTATTATTTTCCAACAGAAAAATTCTGTCTTGAATATCTCTATATATTTGTGTACAAAAGAGAACTGCTCTGGATATTCAACAATTCCAGCAATCACCCAGAACAATTTCTGTATTACATAGTGACTTGTACTTTTTATCACTTATTCTCTGCAGAATAACATGGTTTCCTGAACAACAAAAATAATTTCAGAGTTCCAGATTGTATACCAATGATGAAACTTGGAAATACACCTCCACAGATTCCTGTGGGGAAGGCTGTGGGTTTTTTTGTGTACCCAGTAAATAAAGGGAATCAAAACAACTGGATGTAAGGCTGACTACTAAGGCTGAATTGTTATACCTTAAGTAAAAGGCTCCTTTTTTTTCCCTGAGACTCAATATTGTATTTGAAAAATTGTGATCTTTTTAATCCTATAGCCAAGAATATGTTATTCAACAGTTACGGTATGGTTATGCTTACTTGACTTTATACGCTCCAATGGTGCAGGATGGATTGCTATCTACTTCCTAATTTTCAAAGAAACTAGTTTTGATTTTACCTCAGCAGCAAAACTCAGCCTCTGTTCTCTTTAAGTTGTATAACCCATTCAGGTACTTTATATGATGAAACAGTATGCCTCTAGAAATCTTCAGGTCTAAGAGTGTGAGTATTACATAGCTATCATGTTGATAATATTCCTTGAATGAAACACAAACACTGATGCTGGAACCATTTTACAATCACTGAATCAATGACAAAAAATATTTACCTAGTCATAAATGTTAAACATAGAACTCATAAACAAGAACACTTATCCTCTACTTAGTCCAGTATCCTATGTGTTTTGTTTTTTTTTTAAGTAAAGCTGAATGGCAAAAGTAAACTTAAATGGCTGTAAACATTCCTAAACAGTGGTTTAATGTTTTCCAACATCCTGAGCTACCATCAGATTCTGTCTACTCCTATTTAATGAGTACTCAGCATGCATGAAAATAAGATTATTTCCTTAGGTATCTGAATTAGGATATAAAAGCCTGATTCTGACACTTTCTAAAAAAGAAATGTTAACTGTTTTGTTTAGCCAAACATTTTAATGAAGAGAAGTGCCTTTCACAGGAAAATTTTAGAAAGACAATTCTAAAAAGTTTATTGGTTGATGTGGAGTAAAACACTTTGGTCATTATTCAACTGGTGTGTCTTGCATGCAGAGAAGTAGAATGAGAGGCACAGAGCCAATCAGGGTAAAATTTAGTCAGGAGAAATGCACCTCAGGTACATATTTTAGAAACTGATTGTTTTTATGGTGTAAAGGACAACAAGAGTTTCAGTATTAGGGAAATTTTTATTCATTAAATATTGTCAAAAATGCAGATTCTGGTTTTGCTGCATAATGGTAATAAATGTAAATAAATTGGAATAAGCTTACCTGTAATTCACTTTTTTATACAATAATATGAAAAAACTCTTATGGCAAGCTAGAAGCAATAATACACTAAGCACGTATTTTAGAGTGAGCAAACAGAAACTAAACAAAGTTTACTCACTTTGATTTTAGTGTCCACTAGTAGTTGAGAAAAATTCTTAAGATAGCCCTAAACAACTGTTTCCTGTCAGTTTATGGCATGATTTTAAATTGAACTTAGGCAATTAACATAGTTTCCATCATCTGTTGCATATACTTACAGAGAAAACCTGGGCCATTGTAAAGTAAGAGTGACTTTACTTAATCAAAATGCAACAATACTCAATCCTCTTTTAATGTAGCATCTACAGTTGTGCGAGATAAGACTGACATTATTTGAGGATATTGTTGATTTACTGAAGATGGATGAAAACAAGAACTGTCAGCACTATGGTGATTAGAATCAGGCAGATAGAAGTATTTTGGAGAGGTTTGAAGAATTATACATGTACAGAGAGCAAGAAAGATTTGGCAACTTTTAACCTTTTTACCTCCATTACGCACAGTCCAGCCTTGCTTCCTTTCTTTGTTCTTATTGTATTCCCTACACTGACTTTTATTCTGTCTTGTACCCTTTCAGCATCTTCTTGTTTTCTTTTTTTTGTTTTGTTTTTTTGGTTTTTTTTGGTTTTGTTTTGTTTTGTTTTGTTTTTTTAATTTTTATTTTTTTTTAAATTTTCTTCTCCTGCATCTGATGTCAGACTTGCATCCTTGAAGTTCTTTCCTCTGGTCAAGTGTAGGCACACACCTGATTACACCGCAATGATGGATTTTAACTATTTTCCCTTCTCTCCTGCAAGCCATGGTCCGAAGGTGACTGTTACTGATGTGGGAGGTCTTACTTGGGGAAGGTTGTCTTGGAAAACAGAGACACTTTCCTTTGTTAGATGCTTACTGTTCATGCTGTGAATTCCCTGGACTTATTTGGCTTTCAGAAATGAACTTTATCTCAACACAATGGAGAAATTTCTGTTCCCAAATCTTAATTGAACTTCACACTGTGAGTTCCAAAAATAAAATTTGCTTTTATCTGTTGGAAACTAAGTAAAAAATAAACCCTGGAAATTGAAATACAACAAAAGTAAATATAATACTTTTCCAGTAAGCTAGGTAAGTAAACCTCTCACAGGTTTTTTCTCTTGAGAATTCATTTGAGACTTCTGAGGAAAGTTTCTTACCGAAATAGTATCTTTGTGCTTTGCTGTTGTCTTTGATGTGTAAGCCATTCATTTAGAGAGAAAACAACAGAAGATTGAACTTATAAATGAACAATTAGCAAGCTAACTATGTGGGATTTTTACTTCCTATGTAGGATAGGATGCAGACATCCATATTTCACCAGATGAAAGTGGCTCATGAGCAGTTCATTAAATCCTTAGAGCTACCATTTAGGATTAGATTAGTCACATATCTAACTTAGTAAATAATTTACTGTTTAACATGGCCAGGTGACCCAGAAGAAAACATTTACCAAAAAAAGATGTAATTATGAAGGAACACACTTGCAAGAAAAGCTTCCTGATTCTGTTAACTAAAGATTAGTTCATATCTTGAAGCTTAAAGAGTCAATATCCATTATAAGGAGGGTGGATTTTTTTGGTCTTCACTTTTAAAACTCTTGAATCAAAATATCACATAGAATCATTTTTCTTCTCCCTGTTATAAATGACTCTGATGTTCCAAATGGATGGTATTTTAGAGGGCTTTCCATAATTTCCATTATAGAATCATAGAATCATAGAATCGTTTAGGTTGGAAAAGACCTTTAAGACGATCAAGTCCAACCGGTAACCTAGCACTGCCAAGTCCACCACTAAACCATGTCCCTAAGCTCCACATCTACATGTCTTTTAAATACCTTCAGGGATGGGGACTCAACCACTTCCCTGGGCAGCCTGTGCCAGTGCTTGACAACCCTTTCAGTGAAGAAGTTTTTCCTAATATCCAACCTAAACCTCCCCTGGTGCAACTTGAGGCCATTTTCTCTTGTCCTATCGCTTATTACTTAGGAGAAGAGACTGACCCCCGCCTCACTACAACCGCCTTTCAGGTAGTTATGAGCAGAGACTTCAGCTAGAGATAAAGTATTTGGAATGGAGAAGTTTTATTCCACTAAATCTGCCTGCAGAGTTGCTGGACCATTAACAAAACTGGAGAAATATTATTCTGCTACAGTATTTTTTATTCTTTTCTTTGTAATAAATACTATGAAATGCCTACGAACAAGAGACTTTTCTGTCTTTTTATGTTTATTGTATTCATCGGTATTTTCTCAAGATATCAAAATCATTACTGCCTTTTACTAATTAAAATTCTAGCTTTCACTTACTGTATATACAAACAATGTTTGTTTCATTTAAAATGTTTATAAAAATACATACTTTAAGAAGTCAGATCAGTTCTGAGCTCTGTAAAACAAAAAAGCCCAGAAAAAGCCCTTTAAAAATAAAAGAGAAAATGCCATTAATAAATTAAAGAAAAAAAAATATGTACAGAATTACTGGACAAAGCTGAGATAATTATGAATAGCAATGTAATTACTGCTTCCTGACAAGAATTTGCCTATGAGCAGAGGAAAGTTAGTTGGAACCATTTTGTACTGTCCTACTTTTTCTCAAAAGAAGGTTGTGGTCTCTGAGCTATTCTGAACAAAAAAAAAAAAAAAAAAAAAAAAAAGGGTTATGTTCCTGTTTATATCATGTGAGTAGAGGAACAGAGCTGTTTGCAAGGGAGTTCCAGAAGAACCTTGCCCTTTCTGGTGACCAGTATTTCAATGTGCTCCTCACTTTCTTGACAAGATATGAAACTCTGCTAGAATGGTACCGTTCTGCAAAAGACCACTCTTTGTGGGATCCCACAGAATGGAGCAATCTGTGCATCTGTTCTGAGACTGAAAGAACAGGCACATTCATAGTTGGGTCACTTCCATCCCCAGAGGACAACTGTATAACGATATAATGATGTGCCCTGTGAATATTCACGTTTCTATGCTACAAAAATCTGTTTTATATAAACTTGACTTTCTGACAGATGACTTAAATAATTTAAGCCACTGATAATATGCTGCCCTTCTCACTTTGGAGTTGTCACTTCACTAAATCCAGTTATCTTGTCGCACACAGCAGGTTAACAACACACCTTTATTTGATTAGCTGGGATCAAAGAGGAGAAAATGCTGCAAGCATGCCATATTCAGAACATGGGCTGATTTCCCAGGGACTGTTTTGAGTTTCAGCCGAATGACCCATTTCAGGGGGTGTTTTGTTTTTAAGTTGCATGTAGTTCAACTTATGGCCATTGGAAGGAACATTAAGATTTTTGAAGCCGTTTCCTCACCTTGGGAAAAACAGCAGCCTTTTTGGGAAAGCGCATCTCTCCGGAGCACTTTCTGTCATGTAGAGAGAAGGGTGTAACTTTTTTCCCCAATTTAGTGTTGATTTTTTAAAAACTAGAAATTCTTGCCATTCATAATTCTACTTCAGATTCCAATCTTGAACTATGTATGTTACATCCAGAATAAACTCCTTCTGTAGAGATTTCAATTTTATTGTCTTTGAATGCCACAATATGATACGTTAAATATCTATATATCCAGCACCAAGGAAAAGTAAGGCTTACAAAGGGAATGGCATCCAAACACCATATCCCACAAGTGCTTTTGTGGTTCTAAATTCATTATCTGTAAAATACCCCTTAATAATTACATTCTCTCCCATGAGTAAATGATACATATATAACCATGTCTTATGTAATTATAAATGTCTATAAGTGATACAGGCTAAATGTAATAAAATTCATGGATGAATTTATAGATAAAAGGAAAATGACATTGATGTAAAATGCTACAGGTATTGTGAGATTATAAATTTATAAAAAAGAATCACCATCATAAAATATAACTCTTGATTAAATTTATTGTTCTTAAGAGTTAGGCAACTTGTATAATGTTCTGGATACCATATGTTCTTAAGAGTTAGGGAATTTGTGCAAATTTTTGGATACTGTCAAATTTGTAAAATATTTCTAGCTCTAATATCAAAGAGATCACACATCTAGTTTTTGAGATTTTAATGGGTGTTGACATTTGACTTTCTTGCTCTTAATAAAATAAGGAAAACCTTGTAAGCCTAGAAAAGTGGTATGACAAAAAAAAAAAAACAACAAATTCTTAACTACTGTTTTTTCCTCAAACCTAAATGAACTGTGTTTTTCCAATTAAAATTTACATCTATAATTCTGGCTTCAACATATATAGTCTTTGTGAATATTTAATATACAAACTAGTAAAAAAGTGCTATGATATTGTTAATATACTACAGTTTCTGTATGGAAAGGAATTAACAAATACATGAAGTATAGGGTTTTTTCCCTTTTACTATTAAAAAAAAAAATGTATTAATAAGTCAATGTTTGATGAAGACCAAGAGTGTGTTTCACGATTTATGAAATAAGATGGAGACAAAGGTCTTCCATCTTAACGGTTTACAAAAGGAAGTCAAATGGATAATCTGATGTTCCTTCAAGCCTAAATTGCTGTTGATGAATCATCTTAAGTGTAAAATGGTAAGAAATTCTGTTTTTTGCTTTTCCTAACTTGCTTTTTTTTTTTTTTTTTGGTGAGAGTTCTCAATTTGTAATATTTTAATTTCCTTCCATTTTCCCTGAAGTGTGATGCGGAATAGGAATGCTGTGAGCTGCTAAATAGCACTAAAACATGGATTGCAGTCCGCACACACAAAATGCTTTGCTCATGTGCTCAGACATTGAATAGGCTTCAGTAAACAGTTCTTTAAGCCAGTCTGCTTACACTTGGACTATACTTGCAAAAATCATGTGATGGTTTTGTTACCGTATCATTGTTGTAGTTACAGCTACACAATTTAAAATAACTTTAGACACAGCTCTAATTCAAGCATTTATTCCTGGTATTTTAATACTGTACTGAATATCTCATTGATTAGTACCCAGTATTGATTTTCTGTGGAACCTATATGTAATATTGCTATTTGTTCAAACATTCCTCTAAGGCTTGTATAGAATGTACCTTGCTAAATTTTTAAATTGTACATTCTTTTACAAAATATCAAGCCATTTCAGTTCTGGTACTAATGGTCATTATGGTATTTTATTCATTTAACTTGTCTCATTGTGAAAGCCTTTATGCATTTTCATAAGATATTCTAGAATAAAGCTTGAAAAGTGAGTCAAAGTCCCCTTGTTAAGAAGCTTCTTCAAAGACTTTGATGCAAATGCAGACAGTGTCGTCCTTTCGATGATTTATGTCAAGGATTTGCTGAACTTCAGGAATGAGCTGTATAGCTAAAAGATGTAAAGTTTAATGAAGGAGTGTGTATTGCAAGTAAGAGCATCAAGTATGAAGGATTAGAGGACAGTGTTTCTTGATAAGTGTATTTTCATCTGTCAAGGTAAAAGGGAAAGGTTAATGCCTTTGACTTTGCTAATAGGTTTTCTTTATTAAGTCTATGACCTAAGTTAGTTGTATGGGAAAATCTAGGATAATTTATTTGGGATTTATTAACATGCTGACTTTATTTAGTTTGATTTTTTCATCCTTTTGTACTTTGACTGTGGCCTTCCCCTGATTTAAGAAATTATATCAAGATTCATCACATTCATAAGGACAATCCAGACCTCAAGTTTTGTTGGTGTATGGGCAAAGGAAAAAGATTCTTTCATTCTGAGGTGGTAAAGTGCATGTCTTTTCATTTACTGCCAGTATAACATGGTTGTAGGATGCAGGACAGCATAACTCAATGATCCTTGTACTTTGCTTTGATGATCACAAATTTTTTGAGCATTCTTGAACGTCTTTACATGCTTGATAAGCAGCTTACAAGGCCTATGGCATAGCTAAGGCATTGCATTTTTTTGCTAGGAAAGCTTTGTATTCCTCTCCAGCTTGGAGGAGTCTCCCTCTTGCTCATTTTGTGCCATAAGGCAGACACTGAGCAGAACTTTGTTCCTATTGATCTACCATTTACAGTAACTGCCAAACACTTGACTTGGCCTATCACTTTTACATCTTCCATTATATCCTGTACTGAGAGATAATCTCCAACAACTCTATTGAATTCAAACTTATTGCCATATTATGTTGGAAATCAAGCCCTACTTCCTGTTATTAATTCCTAAAATTTGACTCAGTTTGTATTAAATCTGAAGGAACCATCTGGTTTTCCAAGCAAGAAAAATCAAATATAGTATAAGAATACTCCATATGTTTACAAGTTGCTAGTCATTAAAAAGTAATTGTCTTTTGTTCCATATCCATAGTCACTGACCCTGAAAAGTTTAAGTTGTTTCAGGAAACCAGCTTACCACACAGTATATTTTAGAGTTAACAAGTTCAGCTATTGGTATTATACTTTTGGGGGAGAATTTCAAGGGGCTGTTAGGCCCTTTAGCTTTCGTCTAAAAAAAGGTAGAAGTATGGACCTTTGAGAAGTATTGTTGTTCATATAAATAATTCAGTCATTTTTACATGGTGTTTTGCAGACAAAAAGTCATATTCTGTTTGAACAAAGAATGAAATGACAAATACAAAACAAAATGAAGGTCACAGCCGAGGAAAAGAGAGAGGGAATAATAATGAGGAAGAAGAAGGGAAATATCACTTGTAGGGAAGACAGAGAAAGAAAGCTTCTGTCCAAAGATTATGGAATATTTCTAGTGTACTCACTGAGGTATTGTTATTCTGGGATCAGATTACATGTTATTACTCACACTGAACTTTTTTTTTTTTCCCAGATGTCATGATGAAAACATGGGAATATGTCTAGATTACTTTTTAAAATTAATCTGGCCAAACTAATTAAGAGTATTAGGCTTGTAATTGTTAATCATATTAATCTCTTTTTTACTGTCATGCTATAAATGTTTATTCTTTTGAGTGACCTATGCCTGAAATTTTACCTTAAATATTTCTAAATCTTAAAATGTGTATTTATAAAGTTGTTCCAGAGCCGCCTTTCAGGTTTTTTTTCTCCTTCTTTTCTGTGCCTGCTTTCTTTCTTGTAATTTTCATCCCATATATTTTCCTGACATTGCCTATTTCTAGGGGAACTGGAGACCTAGAAATGGAACTTTTTTCACCATTTATTATGTTCACCTGGGAGTCAAAAAAAAACGCTTAAGTTACAATGTTTTTATAAAATTCAAAAACACTTATTTTCTGTATCAACCCAAACTGTGTACAAAATTTGTCACATGATAGCAAAGATATTTTTGTATCCTGACAACTCATTGAAAATTTTTTAATTGCCTGAAACAGCATTTTTTGTGAGCTTTAAAAAAAGTCATTTGTTGTAATGCAGAGCAAAATTAGACATTTGATGTGTCAAAGTTAATGTTATCTGCGGTTGTGAATTCCCAAGAGATAGAATAACTAAACAAAAACATTTTGCAAATCTGATTGGCACCTGCCAGCTGTTTCTCAAGGGATATTGTCAGCATAGCTTACCAATAGGATACATCACTTCAGGATGACATTTAGACTCTTTTGAAAACTGAAATTATTGAATCAACTAACATCTTGTTTCTCATGGACAGCTAATTAGTGCCCTTATTTAAAAACTCAAGCATTAACTTAAAATAAGACACCACTGAAAACCAGAATAGTTTTGATGAAGTCAAGCAATGGAAGTTGACATAAACATCAGGAATCATTTAATTAAATATAAAACTGAAATCAATAAAGTGAAAGTTGCCAGAAGCTAAATAAATTATATGAGAAATGCCTTTACTAAAAATTAATCTTTGAAAATAAAAAAAATATATTCTGAGGTAGAAATAAAGATCACTGGTTCTCTCTGAGTAGAGTTATGATTCTTTTTTTACACTATAAATAGTTTTTTTATTGTACAGAGAAGAAAATAGATTTTTATTGTACAGAAAAGAGTGCTTAAGATTTAAATCAATTTGCAATGACTAAATACAAAACTGTATACAGGATGAAGTTAAGATCCTATCCTTTCATAATAATCATGTGCAACTGAAAGTATGACTCTCTCAAGCTATGTTTTAAAAAGTAGCTATGACAATAGCCATGATCTTTATAGGTCATTGTCTTTAGAGCCCATGAAAGGTACGGTCACTGACCTCTGTGCCAGTCCATCAGCATTATAAATTCAGCATTATGATAGATTCTTTGTGGAGTGTATGCTTATGTGTGCATATGCATATGCTTTCAGTAACAGAGACAATACTAAGTACACTGCTCGCAGAATTTCAAAATTCAGGTTAAAAATTAGTCCCAAGAAAAAAAAAAAAAAAAAGCAAGGCTTCTTGCTACTAAAACATCTAGCTTCACGTATAGGATTTCAGCTACAGAGTTTGGCTAAAAAATGAGAATAATAAGCAAGAAGATTCAGATTTTGTTTTAAAGAAATTATTGTATGGTGCTGATACCTCCCAATGAATCTCACTTCCCTATAAACCTTAAGGAACTAGATGCTCTGGATACCTAAATATTTTTTCTGCTATTTCTTAATGCTTTGTTGTTCATACTTAATGGAAATTATACCAATAGAGAACACTTGAAGGATCCATATTCCAAATCCAAGCATTATCCAGAAATTCTGCTGCTCCTGATGACTTTCCACATAGTTCTGTCCCGCTGAAATTACTGTATTGTGCCACAAAGAACCAAGATTCTTTGAGATATCACAGGAGACTTCATAATGTTGTAGTTTATGGAGATTGGATTAAGGGGACCTCAAAAACATACATGGTTCATTTGAAATTGTTAATGGATACAAAAGAGAAAAAAATGGTGGAGAACAGGAGCAAGAACTGCACATTTTTCCCTCTTGGTATCTAACAATTTTCTGTAGATTCACATCTTACCTTTCTCTTCTTCTAAGTCGAAGAAACTTTAGTTCCTTTCTGCACATCAAGATGGTTTTGCATTAAAATATGTTGTAGCTGGCAGATTAGGGCAAATAAATATGGAATAGAGTTGTATTCCTTAGGCTGGGGATCCTTTGAACCAAAGGATTCCCTATCTAGACTTCCTTAACTAATAAATAAAAACTACTAGTAGTAAGCTGGTACGTCTACACATTTAAGAAGAAGAAGCTTCTACAGCATTTTGTGTTTGATACTCAATCAGTGAAAGCTCCTGTTAGAACAGGATGAAACATTACTATTCCTAAAGATGATTATACACCTTACTCATTGAAATGGCTGAAGTTAATGAAGAAACATGTTATGCTTTGATCATATTTGTTTCCAGTCCATTGTAAGGCAATTAGTATAGCTTGTTGACAACATAGTACCTTATCAATGGGTGTTTTTGATCTTCAGAAGAGGAATTAAAAGTTATTAAATCTCTTCAAAAGAAGTATAGTTGCTTTTCTGGTCACATCCTTAAACAGGAGACTAGAGGTGTTCAGAAAATTTCACTAATACTGAATGTAAGTATTTAAAGACAATTTAGATTTAAAATAAAGGTAATTATTGACTTAAGTGCATTGTACTTGAGATGCAGGATGAGGGTCTGGGACGTTGAATTACAATTTAGTATAAGTAAATCGTATTTACGTGCCATAAATATAGATAAGTTTTGCATTCTGACATTTCTCATGTTAGTGAATTGAACTTTACTCTAAAATACGGTGTGTGTGACCTCTCATTCAGTAGGGAACTGTTCAAAATGAATATGGATGACAGAATTTAGCCAATGGAAGTTCCCATAATCTGTTCCCAAAAGAAATCCCAGGAGTACTCATTGCTTTCCTAAGTAGCACATAGAATGAAAACTAAGTATTCTTGCTTCTATTTGTGTTTCCAAAGCTTTCTGTAGTTTCCTGGGTTTATTAAGATGTTCTTTCACAGCTTTTTGATGAATCATAGAATCATAGAATACCAGGTTGGAAGGGACCTCAAGGATCATCTGGTCCAACCTTTCTAGCACAATCTAGGTGAGATGGCCCAGCACCATGTCCAGCTGAGTCTTAAACATGTTCAGCGTAGCGGAGTCAACCACTTCCTTGGGGAGATTATTCCAATGATTCAGTGTTCTCATTGTGAAAAATTTACCTCTCGTGTCCAATTGGAATCTCCCTGGGAGTAACTTGTACCCGTTACCCCTTGTCCTCACCATGTGACTCCTTGTAAAAAGGGAGTCTCCATCTTCTTTGTAGCTCCCCTTTAAGCACTGGTACATGGTGATGAGATCACCTCTAAGCCTCCTTTTCTCAAGGCTGAACGAGCCCAGCTCTCTCAGCCGATCCTCATAGGGCAGGCTTCCCAGACCCTTGATCACCTTGGTGGCCCTTCTCTGGACCCCCTCCAGCCTGTCCACATCTTTTTTGTGTAACGGGGACCAGAACTGTACACAGTATCCCAGGTGTGGCCTGACAAGCACTGAGTAGAGTGGGATAATGACTTCTTTATCTCTGCTGGTGATGCCCTTTTTGATGCAACCCAGCATCCTGTTGGCCTTCTTGGCCGCAGCAGCACACTGTTCACTCATGTTGAGCTTCCTGTCCACCAGGACCCCCAGGTCCCTTTCCACAGAGCTGCTCTCTAGCCAGGTGGATCCCAGTCTGAGCTGCACTCCTGGATTATGTTTTCCCAGGTGCAAGACCTTACACTGGTCTTTGCTAAACTTCACAAGGTTCTTGGTAGCCCACTCTTCCAGCCTATCCAGGTCTTCCTGCAGGGTGGCTCTCCCTTCCAGAGTGCCTACTTCCCCACTCAATTCGGTGTCATCTGCAAACTTCATCAGGCTACACTTGATCCCATTATCCAGATCACTTATGAAGATATTGAATAGCATTGGGCCCAATATCAATCCCTGGGGGACCCCACTTGTGTCGGGTTGCCAGTTTGAAAAGGAGCCATTTACCACCACCCTTTGGGTGCGGCCTGTCAGCCAATTCCTCACCCACTGCACAGACCACTTGTCCAGGCCATAATGCATCAGTTTCTCCAGGAGGAGGCCTTGGGGAACCATATTGAAGGCCTTGGAGAAGTCCAAGTAGACAACGTCGACTGCTCGCCCCATGTCAACCGAGCAGGTCACTTTATCATGGAATGCCACCAGATTTGTCAGGCACAATCTGCCTGAATCCAACTCAATCTAGGTTTTACAAAATGAATCACCAAATGAGAATATTTGTCACTACAAGAATAAAAAGCTTTGCATTAGATTTCCCTTCTGCTTGCTTCAGAGGCTTTTGGAGAAGACTTGCTCTTCCTTTAAGTTCAAAACACATTAGTAATAGGAGATCACTAGTGTGTCAAGAAGAGTAAAGGACACAGATGAGTAAAAGAAAATAACTTTAAGGCTAACATTATAAAGAAGTAGAATAAATAATTTTAATTAAAACAGTTTAAATTCTTCTATATGAAAAGCCTTCCAGTTTTTTTTTTTCCCTCTAGGTCTGATTCTGTTGCCCGAATTACCTGAGGGGACAAAGGTTAGGAGGAAAAATGTCAAAAAATTCCTCTAAAACCACAGAGGGATAGAAGCCACTTCAAGCTCATTTTTGTCCAAAGTAGATTGTCTGTCACTAGTCAGTGGCATTACTGAGCTGATGCATACTTCACAAATATATTAATGGATTGAATTTATGTTAGTTATTTGGGGTTTACATAAAATACAAAGTTCTGTGATGAGGATTGCAAATTGATTTACTAAATGGAAAATTGTTTTAATGAGTTAATAGTCATTAACAACATTCTACATAATGTCAGGGGAGGGAATGAGTTCACATGACCTATCAGAGTGATATTGTAATTTCCACAGAGGTAGTGGCAATTAATAAATCAAAACAATAAGGTCAAGACTGACTCCTGAAAATATTAAAAAGGAATATTTTTTTCAAGTGTGGGGAGGGGGACAAATTTGGATTTTACTAGAACTCCAGTACATCCCTCAAAGTAGGGACTGAAGTTAAAAAAAAAAAAAAAAAAAAAAAAGTGTTTTCTTTCTTCAGGTGCTGTTCTGCACAGATGTAACATGAGGACATAACAAGTGAGTTTTTGACCAAAGTGAGGATTGCCTATCTACAAAAACTATTAGAGAAGAAGCCATGGCCCTTTAGGAGGTTCTTGTTTGGTAGAGTGAGAAAAGCTTTAGTTTTCAGCAGCTTACTCTGTCTGCAAAGAGAAAGATAATAGCTGTAAAAACCTATAGCTAAATACTAGTGAAACACTTTTAAGTAAGAAGTATGCTGATTATTTTTGAATAATGTTATTTCAAATTTGAAATAAAATGTCTTTATTGGAAACAGAAAAGTTATTCCAGAAAAATTCCAAACAGTGTATCATGGATAATTTCTCTGGATAGGGGAAAATTCTTTCAGACTTATCTATAAGCACAAATTGTTAAGTAAATACCTTGTGTGATGTCTGTTAGCTGGTCTTTGAGGAGCTCTTTTAATTCTAATTTGAGATCATAAAATTATTGTAACTAGAACCCAGGTAATTTGGAAACTCAGTTTTGCATATTCATGTTATGGAAATAGTTTCTGTTTCAACAGATTTCTTCCCTTGTCTACACCTGACACAATACAGTACATGAGTAAAAGCTAATGCTTTCTAATACTTTTGGGAATATAGTTATATCATAGTCCAGCCCTTTTCATTATATGTCGTTGGAACATAGTGAATGTAGTATGTTTTTCAGCACAATATGAGGAATTGTAAGAGGTACGTAAGGCAGTGATAATTGAATTATTTCAGCAACAATACATCCACTGTAACCTTTCATAAGACCTCAAAACTAAATCAGAAGCAGAAAGTAGTTTCTGTTGTATAGGTGTCTGGCAGCCTTCTCCCCTCCTTTTCTTCAGTCTTTTGGATTGATCATAGTATTTTCACTCTCTCTAGCATTTGGAGGAAAAAAAAAATCTGGAGCTACTGATACCCTTCTTTGGTTATTTGACTTGGTTGATCTTCAAATAATTTAAGAATACAGTGAATGAAAAACATCCTAGAGAAGAGTTTTACTTGTAAAATTAAAGATACCTGCATTTTTTAACAATTAAGTGTGCTCCCTGCTGTGAATGTGGAGGAGCTTTTTAATTTTAAATAATTCTAGATTTGCCGCTATCAAGGTTTTTGTATACTACAATCTATATGCCTCAGGCAAAGAAGAGGAGAAGAGAAGACTCTCCAACACCCAGTAGTTTCTTCTGTCTCTCCCTGGGAAGTAAACACATCCAGTTGTTGAGACATAGACCAGTAGAGCTGGTAAACTATTTAAAAGGAAGAGAGGTGCAGAAGTGCAAGGTATAGGAGGATATAAACCCTCAGGAAAACAAACAAACAAACAAACAAACAAACAAACAAACAAACAAAAAACTAGATTAAAAACTTACAACATTGGCACAAGGTCTAGCAAGAATATCTGAAAAACTTCAATTGGCCATAACATTGCATCTACCTTTGTAAGCTAAGATGCACAAGCAGCCAGGCTGGCAGTCATTTTTAAAATAAAATGCCTAGTTGTTAAATGCAAATACATATTTATCATACCTAATAATGGTTCTTCAGTTTCAGCTGAAGGAAATGTGCATTGTGCATTTGATCCAGGTAGGATGATAAACATTTTTTTATATTTGAAGATTCAGAAGGAAATTTTTTTAAAAATGAAAATGGTGAGTTTAACCTCAGACAAAAAGATTTGGATGTAGTACCTAGGCAAGAAAGCAAATAGGAAAACCTGTACAGAGCCATATAACCAGAAATGGTTTTCACCCTCACTGCATCAAAGGACAACACTGAAATATTTGGAAAAAGATACTGAACAACAGCTTTTTATAGCTTTTCAATAACCATGAAGAAATTTATTTTATTTGGTAGATTGACTGGAAGGGAAAATACATGGAAGCCATGATCTGAAGGAATGCAAACAGGTGTTTTTGTTATAAAGCTGTCTTATATTTTTTCTTGCTGAATATTTAAGACACTTGAATGCATCCAGAGAAGGGCAACAAAGCTGGTGGAAGGGCTTGAAGGAATGTCCCATGAGGAGCAGCTAAGGGCTTTGGGTTTGTCTAGTTTGGAGAAAAGGAGGCTGAGAGGCGACCTCATTGCTCTCCACAGCTTCCTGAGGAGGGGAAGTGGAGAGGGAGGTGCTGAGCTCTTCTCCCTGGTATCCAGTGACAGGACATGTGGGAACGGTTCAAAGCTGTGCCAGAAGAGGTTTAGACTGGACATTAGGAGGCATTTCTATACCGAGAGGGTGGTCAAACACTGGAAAAGTCTTCCTAGAGAGGTGGTTGATGTTCCAAGCCTGTCAGTGTTTAAGAGGCATTTGGACAATGCCCTTATTAACATGCTTTAACTTTTGTTCAACCCTGAATTGTTCAGGCAGTTGGACTAGATGATCGTTGTTGGTCCCTTCCAACTGAAATATCCTATTCTATTCTATTCTATTCTATTCTATTCTATTCTATTCTATTCTAATTTTTTAAAATATTAAGAAGAAAAAGCCCAAAACTGAACACCACCAATTTAGCATTAATGTCATATGGAATCCCTGTAATTAACTAGTTTTGCAGTATGATAATGTTATCTGTGTCAGTTTGATGTTTTAGCAAGCAATACACAGCAATCATAGATTGAAAGTTTCTTCACAGCTAGATATGTCAGGGAGCAGCAGAAACAGGACTGTTTCATGAGGGAAGGCAGCCCAGGAGCCAGGGTGACAGCCCAGGGAGGTCAGTGATGGTCTGGACCATAGTGCAATCCCACAGTATGAGCAGTGTGAGTGGAACTGAGCTGGTAATAGCAAGATGTACCACCGACAGTCCAGAAACCATCAGCCTAGGCAAGGTAAGAAGTCAGGTCCAAGTCATCTAAACCATCTCAGTATGAGCAGCCAATACAGCTGAGCACAGGTATAACTACAGTACCGCTCAGACCAGAACTGGAAGCATTAAACTGAGTTGAAATGGAGCTCTTGGGCAATGTGGAGAGAGAGGGAGGGGGTCCCAGGAGAAGGTGGTCAGGGCCATTACATCCTGTCAGTGTACTCGGGGCCCTGACACCATCTCAGTGACTTTTCTCTTTCATCAGAAGAACGATAAAATGAATGAATTAATTTGTTTAGCAATGCTTTGTGGTGTTTGACTGTATAATGTTCCTTTCTCAGACATTTCTACTGCAAAAGGAAAGTTCAACGTGCATAATCATAATCACAAATAAGAGCTGACCTTCATCTTCCTTCCGTTCTGCACATTACTGTCACATTCATTCTTTGTGTGTTTTAATAGTTTGACAGTAGAGATATTTCTTCAGAAAGAAATGAGCTCAGAGTCACCTAGAGATCAAATCTTGAGTACATGCTTATCCCCCCATATTATCTGAGACTCGAAGAACAGAACTAACAAGTATATACCCACTAACCCATGACTAATTCCGTGACTTCAAGATATTCTCAAGATATTCTCAAAGATATTCTCCATATGTCAGAATGTTTAATTCTGACAAAATGAGGACAAGGACAGGTGTGATGATCTGCATAAACAGGTCAGCTGCAAAAACTGTAAGCAAATATAATGTTTTTAGTGTGTTTTTTTAAAAAAGTTTCTTGAGATTTGCCCATATGTATCTCTGACATTGAGACAATAATAAATAGGTTGCTCCTGAGCAAGTATAATCTGTTATTTAAAAGTAAGAGCAAAATCTTTCTTCCAAGATGAGAAAATCAAGCTGCTTCCTGGCATTTAGTGCTAAGTACCAGAGATTTTTATTTCTTTTTCCATCAGCATTTGCAGAAATTTGGAATTGATAAAACTTTGCAAGACAGTCAGATTCCTGACACACTGAGTGAGATGTTCTTATCAACCTACACTGCAATGTATTTTGGGATAAAAATAAACTGGTCATTTTCTTCCTTTGTTCTCTCAGTTAGGGGGTTTTAAAAGCACTAACACAATGTCATTGAAATCTTGAGTCTTGCTCAGTCCTCCGACATACTTTAGCACTTTTTTTTTTTTTTTTCCCCATACAGATACATAAAACTATGAGGCCTAATTCTTGTAGAAAGAGACAGATGATTCTCAAAGCCTGAAAAGTTTCCGAAAGGAGTCTCCTGGATTATAGGAACCTTTCTTCTGACAAGAAAATTTGTGAATCCATGGAAACTATCAAGTTGCTGATGACTTTTTATTCCCCTGCTGAGATAAAAGTGAATTTTTCTTTACATAACACCTCAGCTACTGAGAGAATGAATCCATTCTCTCAGGAATAATTTCTTAGAAAATGTGCTTTATTTCAATACAGGAATTTCTAACCTTAGTTAGCTCTAGTACCCTATGAACAGCAGTGGTGTCTAGTGCAACACCTGTTTTAAGAGAAGCTTCTAGTTCCTTGGCCACACCCACAAGGTGTGCATATAGCTAAATTTTAATGGCCCCATTCTGTCTTTCACCACCTAAAACATTCATAAAGATATTTTTTAAGGCTTTTGCTTGGTTACCCAGACATCTGGCATCATGATCTGAGCTACTACATAGTAGTAACAGATTGCCATGTACTCAGAAACGCTGCCTATTTTTGAAGCAAATGTACAAATCATCTTGAATGCTCAGGGCAAGTAAGACTAATGCTCCCTGGAAGCTTCAGGATTTTTTTTAGTGAAGGTACTATCAGTTTTATTTCCATATGCACAAATGTTTCATGTGCAATGAAGCTAATGTTCACTGAATATGTGTTTTGACTGTGTATCCCTCCACTTCTGTCTACAAAATACATAGACAAACATAGTAGTATTTCTCACACCTGCATCAGCTGACTTAAGAACTGAGGTGTTGATCCCAGCCACATGATCTATCCCTTATTCTGGTGCCACATGTCCTTCTTTCCCAAACAGGGACACCACTCTCATGCCTCCAGACTTCCCACCAAACACGTACAAGCCAGAACCCTCATCTCTTTTTTTTCATCAGTCTAAGGTTCACTTCACCATAGAAAGTGTTTGCTCCTATTTCATCCTATTGATACACAGTCGGAGAGGTATGCAGGTTCTGGATTAATGTGATAGGGTTCATAATCCTGGTGTGACTAGGATAGAGGCTCCTTCTTAGTACAGCAATTACTACATGACCAAGTAACTTGATTGTGAAAACTTATTTACCAGAAAGCTATTATGTCAAAACTTTCTTTAAAATCATTTTATGCTTCACTGGCTATGGTTCAGTCTAGACATAATCAAACCAACTTTAAATGAATTCTCTCAGGCATAGGTAGCAGTCTAATTTCATGAGCAGAGCAAGTTGCACAACCCACTAGAGAAGTACAAGTGCCTCTGCTGAAATACATGCTACCATCAGTAGACTAAACCTACTAACTGAACTAAACAGTTAAATACCATTCATTCAGCCGGAAGTGGAGAAGAGCTGATATCCTTGTCAGTGTTCTAGATCAGAAAAATAAAATTAATTGCTCATATACTGTCATACCAAATGTGAATGTTAATTAGGTTCTCTAAACTGCATGAGAATTAGAGTAGTTTAAACTCCTATTGAGGAAGCTTAGAAATTACCTGATGAGACATACAGTTTGTTTGAAAAAAAATCAGAATTGGTGGTCCAGTATTACTCTGACTGATTAGTGTAATGGAGTAAAGATTGTGTGGTGGAGGCTCCAAACCTTTACTGGTTGAAAATACGTTTTTTCTCTTGAAAATATAGCACTGCAGTCTAATGGTCTTGCTGCTAAACAGTTGCCTATTCTTGTTTAGTGGTGAATGGGGAGAAGAATCCTGATGCATCTGTTTTCCCAGAAACATTAAAGGTTCAGAAGAAAGGAACTCTTTTATCCATATCCATATCCATTAACTAGTAGGGGAAAATATAGCTACAAAGACAGCTTCATCTTCATAACTTGAATTGCAGAAGTGACAATGTATTCTCTCAGTATTAACCATGTTGTGACAAAGAAGTTAAAAATTAGGAAAAAAGCATCAGTAGTTTAAGTGATCACACTCAAAATCTTTTCTCCAATGTCTCATGTATTCTTGGTTTCCCTTCAGGTCTCTTTGCTGAAGTTCCAGAAGTGAGCAATATGCGTTCTTCTTTGAAGGAAGACAGTAAGAGGAATAAGCTTAGCCTTTAAATAAGTCTGATATTTTTATAACACTGTTCAGTGGTGAAGCTTCTCGTCATGACTAGAATTTCCTTGCACATAAACTGGAAACTAGCCTGCTGAAATCTATCTCAATAGTTTCCTGCTCAATACTGCTGAATGCCCAATAGATATTTTTAGAAAAGTAAGACAGAAATTACTGATCTTACTGATCAAATGAATATTAGACCCGTCTTTGCTATGACATCAGTTATTCTCAGTATAGTCAGACTGTATTTCCAAACTACGTTATAACTACATCAAAGATACTAGTACTAAATGAGGGTACTGGTGTCAATTGATGTGTAAAGTTTGGTAGTATAGCACCTAAATTATCTAACAAACAGATTCCCAATTCTTATTTTATTAAATGATAAGCTTTTTCTTTTGGACAATGTGTTTTCATATGTATGAGATGTTACCATGATTCCAGCATGAATGGAATGTATGTTATTTTCAATTTCACATCATAGTGTTGCTTTCATCTCCTTTGTTCTTAGAGGAAAAGAAAAAAAAGAAAAATAAAGCAAGCAAATGAGAGAGTAAGAGAGAGAGATGAGTTTGGAACTGAAAATGGCTGTTAATTTCAGATATATCTAAAACAGCATAATATAACAGGTAAACAGAAAACTGTGCACTCTGAATTACACATAGCAAGACAATTACCTTTACCCTACTGAAAACGAGGAGCAAACTTTTGACCAAGAAATACTTCCCAAAGGGCCAAAATTCATCCTCTAAGTCTTATTTCACAATCCATTACCAAGAAATAATGCTGTTGACAGGAAGGTGTGGCCTGCCCCACTGTCTTCTACTTCCTCTAGCAGCAACAGCTTAACTCTCTGTAAGTGCATGTGGGAGACTTTATTACCGCTCCTGTGAGTAGCGGGTTTAGAGTAAATCTAATCCAAACCTCTCCTGTAATCAGGACCATGGCAAGTGAAGAGTCTGGCTCGTTGAACCAAATAATTTCTCTTTTCTAAGGGGGAGAAGAGGCTGGAAATGAATTATCTCTGCCTAAGATGTTCCAATTTTTCCTAGGGGGTATGCAGTTCATACTCCCATTTTCTTCCATCAGGTAGATTTCATGCACAATTTTCCCTATCATAATTTTATTTTTTTCTGTTGAAAGACATATTATGGCAGAAAATTCCCAACCAGTTGCACCTGCAGTACACTACTTAGTGTACTACTGATTGATTTTTACTCTGTTTTGCTCGGGAAGTCTGACTAGCTGAAGACTAAAGAATCTTGAGCAGAACTTTTGAGTGATAATGCCAGCACTCCATTTACTGGCTGCTGCTGCTTGCCACCAGTAATAGCGGAGGCTATTGCTGGATAGAAACAGAGTTCTGCAAAAGAACATGTAGCTGAGGCACACTTCTCCTTTAAAAAGGAAGGCACCGACTGGGATGAGATTATACCACAATAGATTTTAGTACTTGTTATTCAAAACGTGTTCCTGTGTCAATAGCCTTGTTTCTTATCACTGTTGACATGCACATTGTCCTGGTTTCAGCTGGGATAGAGTTAATTTTCTTCCTAGTAGCTGGTATAGTGCTGTGTTTTGGATTTGAGATGAGAATAATGTTGATAACATACTGATGTTTTAGTTGTTGCTAAGTAGTGCTTACACTAGTCAAGGACTTTTCAGCTTCCCATGCTCTGCCAGGTGCACAAGAAGCTGGGACAGAGCACAGTCAGGGCAGCTGACCCAAACTGGCCAGAGGGATATTCCATACTGTATGATGTCATGCCCAGTATATAAACTGGGGGGAGCTGGCCAGAAGGGAGGGACCACTGTTCGGGGATGGGCTGGGCATTGGTTGGCAGGTGGTGAGGAACTGCATCATACATCAATTGCTTTGTGTATCATTATTATTATTATTATTATTAATTATTATTACTACTACTACTATTTTACTTTATTTTATTTCAATTATTAAACTGTTCTTGTCTCAATCCACGGGTTTTTCTTACATTTACTCTTCCAATTCTCTCTCCCATCCCACCAGGGAGGAGGGAATGAGTGAGTGGCTGTGTGGTGTTTAGTTGCTGGCTGGGGTTAAACCACAACACACATACACATATAAATATTTGCACATAATACGACAACTGTGTGCATTACTAAAAGGTAAACAGCATCTTCCTTTTTGTTCATTAAAGATAATAGTTAATTTGTATCTAATTTTCCTTTGATTTGTTTCATCCATCTACTTTTATTTGACCTGAAGAAACATTATGCAACCAAACGTTTTGAAAAATCTTTTCCTGTTTTGTGTCATTCATATCAATCCTATACAAGACACACTGGCTTTGACTGTCAGGAGGATTTTTTTTTTAATAATTTTATTATTCTCTGTACATCCTTTTTTTGACAGAAAATTGATCATGAACTTATATGCCTAACTACCAAAATTAGATTTGTGCAACTGACATAGCGAAAGTAGTTATCTCCTCCTAGCTATCATTTTAGACAGCTTCTCTGAAATCTCAGGAGATGTTCAAGTCTTTCACTGCTCAGCCAACAATATCTATGCAAAGCATGGATTCTCCTGGTGCTGTATTTTCCCACTATTTTGAACACTGAAGTTATTTTGTTTTACTTAAACTATTCTACTCCCTCCCTCCAACCCCAGCCATCAAACTGCCAGTCAAATCAAATGGTCCAGTTTATTCTCACCTTTGACCTAAAATACTGTTGCCTCTGGTCACATTAGCTTAAGCAACACATAAGTAGCTTTTAGCACCATCTAGCTAACTCCCAATGTAACATACTTCATCAAAGTTTTGTAATTCCTTTTGGAAATATTTTGAGTCCATTTCTACAAACCTCACACATTGCTCATTTTTAGCCCTCCATATGAAATTAATCTCACGCATAAAGGCAGAAAACTTTCTCTAATGTGGCTGTAGGCTCATTTTACATGTGGTAAAATGTACTTTAGCAGCAAGAAGGTGGATGTCTGGAGGGACAAGCATTAGTAAGAGGATCACACAGGTTTTGTACTGTGATGGGTGCTGCAATGCAGCCCTTGCAGCACTGGCTATGCAGACTGCCACTGCTCTTTTCAGTTGATATCAATGAGACAGTCACTTTAACATGAAATGGATTTGTAGTTTCATTCTGATAGTGATGCAGTATGATAATTTTTTCGAAGAAAACCATAGGAACTTAGAAAGATGTGGAAACAAAGCCGAAAATATTTTATGATTAATTTTGCATTTTTTTTGTTTCTAGCTATGATATGTAAGAGAAATTATATTAAAACTGTTTGCTATGTCCCATAACAAAAGAGCACAAATAATAAAAAAAAGCAGCTCTTCTCTTTTTAAGCGGTGAGTAGACCAGCAAGTGTGTCTTATTCGAGGATAACTGCATTTCTCATTTTCTTTTTTTCTTTTCCTTTCCTTTCCTCAACTCACTATACAAATGTTATCTTTACAGTGCCTACAATTTCCTACAAGATTCTAGTATGACTGTATATCAGAGACCTGCAATAATTTTCTGCTCCCAAGGTAATAAACCACTGTATGTGCTGAAACTGCCTCTTTCAGTTTCCTAATCCTGTTTTCATTTTGTGCACCTCTGCCATCAAGAAATATGCAACTGGAGCACTTGAATAGTAGCTTAAAAAGCTAGAGAAAAATGGTGATCGTGGTAAAATGAATGCTATTAGCTAGCAGTAACAATTAGATTTAATATTTGCAACTGAGTTGATGTAGGTTTTGTAATTTTCCAGTAATCTAGCTGGCACTGCATTAGTAAAGGAATGCTGTGAACTTATCTGTGAACTTTTCTGTTGCATTAAATGAATAAAATGCATTAAATATTAGAAGAAAATAAAATAAATACTATAAGAATGTAACCAGATATTTTTATTCTGTTCACCATGATTACATAGCGAAGGACAATTCTGAATAATGACAAAACTTAAAATATAAGGCAGTTCCAAAATTTAACAGATTTTTCCCAACAAAATTATTTATACAGTCAAAAAGGTAGGAATTTTTCAGTTACTTGAAGTAAGTTTTATTATATTAATAGTGCCTAAAACATTTCAACTAACTTCTCTCAGAAAAAGCAGAAAATCAGAATTAAGTTGCTTTCTAAGTGGTCACTAGTTCAGATATTATGGTCGTTAATTTTGATAAGGATCTGAATTCTAGATAGACTTATAAACACTCAGGATTAACGTGACTAATGTCTGTACTTTTATTCTATTATTGTGATATATAAACTGACTTGGTTTTTATAGTGTTTAGTAACCCTAAAAGGTAGTTGGGTGAGTTTTCTTTTTTTTTTTTTTTTTAATGTATTTCTTTATTTCAGTTAGGTTCTCAAACCCACGCTTTTACAATTACTGACTAAGATACCTTGAAAGCTGAATTAAGGCTGACAATCATTCCCAGAAATCAGGAATTTGGCCCCATTGGGTAATTTTAGCACGTTGACTTACTGTAGAACTCACCAAGCAGGGTCCATTTGCAAGACATTGAATGTTAATGTATGTGAATGTGAATGTATGTGATGTATTTGTAATATTCTAATTGCTTTGGATTGGTCACCCTAATATGGAGAAAAAGCAATCTGCTGTTTTATTTTTTTGTTCCGTACCCACTTTTCCCATTACAGGGATCATTTGCTCCCTTTGGGAGCAATGCATTTCATAATTCAATTCATTAAGATGCATTAACTAATTGTCTCCATTTTCTTGCAGTTAATTAAACTAAATTAAGTCAATTATACTTTTCTATCATCTCTGTCGTTTCTTTTGCTTAATCTAAATTGGAGAAAGTGAACCTTAGCTGGAAAATAAAAAAGAGAAAGCATTCCCTATAGCAAAAGTTGAAGCCCTAACATCATAGCGTGAAGATACTTTAAAGTCAAAGTGATATAAAAGACACTTAGCCTCATTTACCTATTATAAAGATTGATAAGCTGGTGTTTGTTATGGGGTTTTTTGTTTGTTTGTTTAGTTGGTTGTTTTTTTCTTCAGAACGTGGTGACATCGTTCCAAGAAATGGACATTAATGTACATTTTTTTAGGAATTTCAACATAAGACAGCCATGGTATAAAGCTGTCATGACATAGCACTCATTTTAGCAGCTAAAATTTATTCCTGATGTCAAATAATCACCAGATTCCTGTTGAAATGGGAAACAAACAAACAAACAAATTTTACCTAAACTTCTCTTCTTAAAGAATAATGTATATAAAAATTTCAGGTTTGATTAGCTACTGGGAAATAATAAAATTAACCCTTTAAATTAATGATCCCCCCCCTTTTATTTTCTCCTTATTCTTTTTTTGGTAGAGATATTTTTCTGCTACTACATTGATGTCAGAAAAATAAATTTGGGAAGATGTTCATTGCAATGAAATGGAACATTTCCAGAAGTAGCATCCCCCCAATTAAAGACACAAAAATGTTTCTGACCTGTGGAGACCACTGAGGATCACAATAGAAGGTAAAATACTTTTCTTCAGCTCAGTTTTTTTTTTTCCTCTCTGTTAACTATGGTTATGCATGCAAACATTAAAAATGAGCAACAGTAGGGTTACTTCAGAAATGGTGTTGGATTAGTCTAATTGGTGACCACAGATGATTTGTGAATTCTCTCTCTGTTTATTTTCCCTTGGTACCAATATGCAGCAAGAGAAGACCAAAGATCTAGGGGTACAAAAATAAGAAACACTTTCTGTGAAAGCCTTCTCTGTCTTGAAGTTGTACCTTTTGGGTGAGTCATAATAGCTACCAAATGAAGCATTTTTCATGCCGTTCACATTCTGCACTTGGAATCAGATGTGATAATGTACTTATAAAAAAGGTTATTAGCAATGAAGAGGTGATATAGAGAAAGGGATCCAGAATTCTGATTTAGACAAGTCTCTCTTCTTTTTCACACTTTTATGTTGCATTGATCTTAATTCTTCTCCTATCAGAGAACTCCTTTCTTTATATGGCTGATACTTGACTTCAGTTCTTCTATATGTGACTTGTCACAAGAGCTACTATTCTGTCATATATATATATATATATGAACCTCCAAGGATCTAGAACTCCTTGTCATTCTTCATTGACTGTATCTTCTTCTCTATAGATTTCTAGAACTAGGTTTTTAAAATTGCTTTTAATTAAGAGCAACTGTCTTAGGAACTTTTCAATTAATTCCATTTTTTCACAGTCCCTCTACTTTACCTAAACTGACCTCATGAAACCAGAGATGTGAGGAGCTTAATGACTAAATTAATTCAGAAATACGCATTTGTTCCAAAAAAAGCTACAAGAATATTTTCTTTACATCATTTCAGTTTTGATCCTTACCCTGTTTCTTTCCATGAAAACTTCATACTGTGCATCAATATCGAGAACACATCAGGTAGCTGAGAAAGCATGAACTTGTCTTCATAGTAGAGCAAAGACTGTATTTCATGTTTTTATCAGACAGATATTACTACATTAAACACTAATCAAAGATTTCTACTTCTTAATCTAAGGAAATGAGATTTGTCTGCTACTGTATCTAGTCAGAAAAGGTCTACCTACCAATATTTTCAAGTTCCTTTTCTGCTTATAAGGAAACTGTCCATGGGTTAGAATATATCTCCCAGGAGGAATAAAGAATGCCTTTTTGGTGTATTCCTATATCTTCCCTCTTCAAACACTCTATTACTCTTCTGTATATGAGGTACTCGTTCCTGAAACACTTCAGATTTTATCCTGATTTTGCTAAAGCCAGGAATAAGACTGACCAGTGTAATTTTGATTGTAACACAGATCTCCCTATGCTGGAGAGAGTAAGCTAAAATCAAAGAATGGTGAGACCAACTTGTGTTTATCGAAGTACACAGTATCCTACAGCAGCAGGGTTATTAGCGGGTGTGTCAAGATAAGGTTAGGCACTGGAAAAGGATAGCCACTCTGATCTCAAAAGATTGGTTTGAATAGGAAATGTAGTATTTCTCATTCAGTGATGTGCATTGAAACCTTCCCAAAGCCGGGAACAGCATGTGGAAAAATAATAGGTCTGGGCTCTTTGTTTTTGCATCTGGGCCCCTTTCTGACTGTAATTTTAATTTTACTTTACATCAGAGGGCTGAAACAACCTCGCATTCAGGCAGAAGGTCCCTCTGTAGGTGTACTCTGTACTACAGTACTCCAAAAGATATGTTAATTTATAAAATATATCTTCTGTAAACAGCACACAAGCTTACCAGGGATGACGTTTTTAAAGGCAAGCAGCAAACAATTTATGGTCCCACAAGACATCTGATTCCTTCCAGATCTTCATTTTCTTTACTTGTCCTTAAACAAGTACAGATGCAACAGTTCATATTGTCTTTAAATAGGTCAAAGGTGTTTTCAAACCTCAAGTGTCTTATTTTCATTAAGATGGTTCTCCTTCCTTGACAGAGAAAAGAAACATGAATAAAGAAATGTAAAAAATCTGAAAATATATCTTGATCCTAGCCATCACTAAATTATTGTTTCATAAATATGATGGTGTTTGAGGCAAAGAAATTGGGAAGTATATAGACGAATGAACAGCAGTAATTATGTGTTGACCTTGTTACGCTAATAATATAGACTACCAGAAACCTCAGAAATAACAGTTTTAGCAAGAGTGGATATAAAATTCTCATTAACAACTAAGAATCTCAAATACTGTTCAAAGACAAAATAAAACTCTCAGCTTGTGTGTTGTATCTTCTGAGTATTTTACCTCTCATTATCTATGTATTTCTGAATACAAACCAAACAAATAGCTTTCCTTGAGTAGTATCTGAGGTAGAAAATAGCATCTTGCAAAAGTGTATCTTTGGGGTATGACTGGTCCATAGAAGACATTCTTGAATTTTTCATTCTCTGGTCAAATTCTTGAGGTTCATTCCTCTTCCCAGAACCTGTAATCCTCTTCCCAAAACTCACATAATTAAAGCTACTTGTGTGTGGCTAACCTGAGAGAAGAAAATGATATGGCTAGCCTACCTGTCCTCCTAACTTTCATGATCAAGGGCCTTTTATAGCTAGGGCAACTGAGAGATCGCTTGCAGAGTGAGGGCGCATCTATGAATTTACTGACTGAAAGCAATGTGATTTTTCTTTTCCTTTTTTCCCTTTTCCTTTTCCTTCTTTCCTTCTTTTTCCTTTTTTATTTTTCTTTTTTCTTTTCCCTTTTTTCTTTTTCTTCTTTCCTTTTTCTTTGATTTAATGTTATGTTGTTTGTTTTCTTCTAAAATGAACAAACACAAAGCATGAACCCAAAGTATTATGAGGCACTAAAAGAAAAAAAAAAAATCATGAGATGTAATACTTTCTAATAAAAAGATTACAAAATAGGGAAAAAATAGAAAGGAATGAGTGTTCTCATTGGCGTCTTTCAGGTATTTTTTTGGTTTAGCCAACAAAAGTTTTGTATAATAGAGAGACAGTAGAAAAGCACTGATCGATTTTAACTAGAAAAACAATAAAAAACAAGTCCATATGTTCTTCTAGTCATGCAAGGAAGTAGGTAATAGATTCATGTTTTAGTGGACTGCCTTTAGTGAGAAATTTATTTCTCACGTTAGACGTCTTGATCTAAGATGAGAAGACATCATCCCACTGATTTCACATTTTTAGGGTTTCCACCTAATCAGGACAATGTCATAGGGGAGTAGTAGCTTAATATTTAGCTAAAATAAATAAATAAAAAAGAATGAGAAGATAGAATGTTCTAAAAAAGAAAAAAATAGAAGAAAAAAAAAGTCTGTGATAGACACCAAAGTGTATTATATGCAGATAAATAACTAAAAAAGGCAGTGATTGCAATGAGGTAATGATATAAATGAAATTTTAAGTAGCCCAGTTTCAGAAGGAATTCCATTTCCTATCTCTGGAGTTCTTCAGTCAATAACGTTAGTGTTCTTCAGCATTGTTTTCTTGGGTTTTTTGCTATCTTTTTTTTTCTGGGGGAGGGGACAATACACCAGCAAGAAATACATCACCAAGATTCACAGGAGGTACTCCAATGAAAATGGAAAAAATTGTGACTGGAGTTAGAGCTGATGATAGAAAAATGAGACTATAAATATTTAAAAAAAAAAAAAAGATTATACTTCACTTATTTCTCATTTCTGTATATCTACAAAAGATGGAAGACTTTCAGGTCATTAGGCCAAAGGAAAAAAAATACTGAAACATGCATTATTTCTTTAAACACTATGTACCTGGAAAGAAAATTAACAATGAAACCAGACAATGGACTGTTTTATCCATCATTCTTCATATCTGAGAGGTCCTTGGAGAGGAGTGCACAGCCTTTTTGATCATTATGATATTTTTGTATTGCTCTATGACCAATTTGTATAATGAACTGCATGCTGAAACACAGGCTTAGCTGTTTGTTAATCTCCATCTCAAAACTGTGCAAATAGACTTCTGCAATAGTATTTAGTGAGAGATCCTGGATGAAGATACTATCAGAGCAACTATGTATAGGAAGGAAAGCTCATACAGTGCTGTGCTCTGATTCCTGGTTTTGTTACTAAAGGAAGACTAGAAGGATCTTTCTGAATTTTGTTAACCCCTTCAAATCTGTGCTGTTTACTGAAGTCGATGACTGTATCCACATATAGAACCAGCTAGCTTATGGGAAGCCCAGTGCCAGACTACTTCTTTCAAACATTAGATTCCTGAGCACTAAAATATCTAGGATCAATTTAGCCTACATCTAATTAATGTGACACACCATAGGTTTACTATCATAATGGTGGATGACAAGAAGACTGAAAAAAAAATACCACTACAATTAATGCTTTCCATCTATATTAATTGAGCAAATTAATGACTTTGAAATAGCCCCAAATCAGAAACAAAGAGCACTCAGAGACATTGCTAAATTAGGGGGTTTTTTGTAACTGTTAAAAAAAATAAAAGAGAAATTAAGTGTCTTGATGCAGAACATATAGAAAACAAACAGTGGTGGAAAGTAATGAAGAAGTGTAGATTAATCAGTAACACTACAGGCTTTTTAATCATCTTTCTTATTAAGGACATTCAAAAAAGGGAGACTGTAGTACTGTAAAAGTAGAAATATGAGCAATTACAGAAATTAATATAACTGTAATTGCCTGTCACTCCCTGTCACCTGGAACTATGTTCTCACATTCTGGGTGACAGTGCTTGTTATCGCAGAGTTTTGACCACTGCCTGAGTAAAGGTAGTTTTCACACAAGTTAGCAATTTTAATTTGCTAACTTCAAACTTGAATATTGGAAATGAACATTGGTGACCTCACTTGCAAATGCTGTTAGGTGAAATACTGTGGACCTGAAAATTTTAGGTGTTTAGACCTCATGCTTATGTTGACAGGTAAATAGACTGTTTTATTTTCGAGAAAGTTTATGCAAATTTAATTTACGTAATTACAGTGCTGGTGCAAATTCCCTTCCAATTCAGTGAAATTAATTTTCTGTGCCTGTATCCTTAAATGTCAGAAAGCAATGCACACTTTCTCAATGAAAGAGAAGAAGGCAGAGAGAAACTTCACTTGGGTTTCCATGTTCAGATGTATTGAAGTTTCTAAATTGAAAATAACCAAGACCAGCAAATTATTCCCCAGAAAGTAATCAATATTAGGAGATCTCAAACAAACAAAGAATAAAGCCCAAAACCCAAAAACCTTCTTTGGCAGGGGATGGACTAAACCTTTAATACTCAAATCTGTAAACAGAATCATAGAATGGTTTGGGTTGGAAGGGACCTTAAACATCATCTAGTTCCAATCCCTGTGCTGTGGGCAGGGATACCTTCCATTAGATCAGGTTACTCAAAGCCTCATCCAACCTGGCCTTGAACACTTCCAGGAATGAGGCATCCACAATTTCTCTGGGCAACCTGTTCCAGTGTCTCACCACCTTCACAGAAAAGAATTTCTTCCTAATATCTAATCTAAATCTACCCTCTTTCCGTTTAAAAGTGGTACCCCTCATCCTATCACCACACTCCCTGATAAAGAGTTCCTCCCCACCTTTCCTGTAGGCCCTGTTTAAGTACTGGAAGGCCACTATAAGGTCTTCCTGGAGCGTTCTCTTCTCTAGGCTAAACAACCCTGACTGCCTCAGCCCGTCCTCATACAGCAGGTGCTCCAGCCCACTGATCATCTTCGTGGCCCTCCTCTGGACCTGCTCAAGCAGGTCCATGTCTTTCTTATGCTGGCCCCAGAGCTGAACACGGTACTCCAGGTGGGATTTCAAGAGGGCAGAGTAGAGAGGGAGAATCACCTCCCTCGATGTGCTGGCCACAATTCTAACACAAATCTAATGCCAGAAGACATAATCAGTATTGTATCATACTATACTAAGTAATTTAGTCAAAATAATCTTGCATTTATCACAATGCCTTCCAGCTGACCAAAATATATGCGTGGTGAAAGCAGCTAGGGTCAACTAAAACATTTTATTACTTTGCTTAGCAATTTATTCTAATAGCAAACCCCTCAGTGTTTAAGAAAGAAAAAGAAAGCTGCCTTATCATATTTCTCAGTTCTCTTGTGAATTTGCAAATCAGTTTCCTGCCTGTGGTTCTTGTTTTGCTGTTTTTCCATTTAAGTCTGAAAGAGTTAATCCCCAATGTACCAATTTACGATTACCTGCTGGGGCAAGCTGCAGAGTGCCTGAGGGTTGCAGTTTCCTAATCACCCAGATCAGAGGATCTCTTGGACCACTTCACTGTTTCCCTTCAGTCTCTGATATCTGTGGTTTCTTTGCATAGAAGCCGGGGGGGGGGGGGGGGGTTGGAGGGAGGAGGAGGAGGAAAGCAAGGAAGGGAATCTGGATGCTGCTAGGATACATTCCTATTCGGGAAATGCTCCTGGGAGCAGAGGCCAAGAAATATTCACACCCAAAATTTAAGAACTTCTGAAGCTTTTGTCCTGGGTGTTTTTTTGGGGGGAAGGGGAGGTTGGTTGGTTGGTTTTTCAGTTGTTTCACCCTTTTTGTATATCCTCTTATCTAATTTTTTTTAGTGATACTGATGCAAACTTTGGGACTGGATTCTTATTTTATCTTTTTTTCTAATACCGTGTAAATAGTTATCAGTTCAGAAAAGATAACACAGACATCAATAATAAAAGCACAGATAATATTAATGTAATTCTAAATCTTAATAATGATGTTCATGAGTTTCCATTCATTCATAATATCTCTGCTAGATCTGTCATTGTTGTATTACACACATCTGAAGTTCATCAAAGACGCGAACTACCAAGGACAGGATCTGGGGAATTTTCAATATAAAATAAATAAACCTAAGCTGTTGGCAGACATCCATAGAACAGGACAAGACAACGTGTACAAATAGCTGTAGTTTAGTTTTTGTACCTTAAAATCATAGCCCAATTTAATTGCAGCCTACTCCTTCTATATGCAAGCTGTGGATGTCCAAAACAAATATCAAGCACTTGAATAGTGCTTTAAAGCATGATGTCTCCACTCTTACATAGCTGCAAATTTATGAACAAGTAAATGGAATTTTTCTAAATTTGAGCAAGTAAATTTGCCTTTGGGCAATGAGTATAAGAAATATGATCTCACAGTCAGTTTTTCCACAATGTTACATGTTTAAATACAGAAGTTTGTCATAGAAGTGCCTTCTGAACCATATGTACAGATTTACCAGCATGATTCTACAAGAAATTGAAATTATTGAACTATATTTGAACTGTGATAGAGATATGGTGTTGTATGACATTTGAATTAGACCTGGGAATTTTAGGAAAGCCTTCTTGGAAAGAGAGGTATCCTCTTAATTTAAAAAATAATAATAATATAATGGTTTTTTAAATTATGTAATTTTTTAATTTTTTTTTTTTAAATTATACCTAAAGTAGAGATTTTTTCCTTCCTCTAACAGGCATATTCCTGAGTTTATGTTTTCCACTGCTGTCTAAAGATACCCCTGTTCAGCCTTTGCTATGGGCCAGTCATGACAGCCTGGAACTCAAAATGTGCTGTTTCATCCTACTTCCCAGGCCATTTGCCAAGATGACCAGTGGTGTTTAAACTTGCTCAGGCTTCCATATCAGGGAACAGATGGTGTAAATCTGCCCTGAGATGCAGAATCTGCACCATCCTTCTTTCTCAGTCAGCTTAGCACATATTAGTTTGTATTGAAGGAGAACATATAGCTAAGGACATACTGTGCTAGGCATTGTACAGGCATAACAAATTGAGAGGTTTTGTCGAGGGAGCTTAAATTTAAGTTTGAAATGAGAGACAGCAGGTGGATAAGACAGATGGAGAGAAAAAACAAAAATAGCAGTAAGACAGCTGTAACCAGTGCAATAAGCAGTGGTCACACCAGCTGGCTAATCACTGACAAGTGGTTCCTATCATTGCCACAAAGACAAGCTTGAAGGAAGGATTTAAAGTGGAAGTGAGGATTTTTAGAGTTGTTTTTACACAGAAATGTGAACGTGAGAAAAAGACATTGTTTGTGTGAAAAATGCAACAAGCAGGCAATCAGAAGCCAGGATTCCAGCCAGCACGGCAGTGGGAATCTGCATCCTCTCTGTATATATACAGCTGCAGTTGAGGTGGGCATTAACCTTGAAGGGTTTTAAAAGTGATAAGTTGTATAAAATGAGAGCTTCAATAAGGAGGGTTTGCGTTAGCTATGTTTGAGGCAATGAACAACACACTGATTTGTACAAATCTACCTAGAAATATTTTAGGTCAGTTTAAAGGAGACAAGTTTAAATATGATTAAGAAAGACAAGACAAAATTTCCTTCCTCAAAGGGATACACAAACATCTCAACAGCACCAGTTTCAGTAGTGGGGGTCGGGAGGCTGAGTGGGACTTAGGAATGGATGTGTTCAAGGATTGGCATGTCTGCCTTTTCACCTCAAAAAGTCAAAACACTTTTTCCTGATACAGCCCATGGACCTCTGTGGACTTATGATGTGCACCATACATAGGGTGTGTGGAGACTCCTGGTATCTGATGTGCCTTGCCCAGGCAGCAGAGACAGACAGCTCTGTCACCAGGGAAACTTCACTGTTTCTTTCCATCAGCATCCAAAAGTGCCTATAGTTAAGAACTTATTTGGAGCAGGTTTGCTATTTAAGAACGTAGCTTTTCAGTTTTGGTACTTTATGCTGGTCTCTGAAGCTATCTCTCTGTATCTCTCTCCTCTTCACAGATGGTTTCAACAGCTTGAGCTCAACTCTGCAGATGATGCCAGATGCTCCCTCTCTAACAGGCAGTTTTAGTTCTCTCACCCACATACACACAGATGATACCAGATGCCCCCTCAACTCCAGGCCTGACCCAAGTGAGTGCAAAGACACACACCCAAGCAATACAGTAGATCTGCATATACTAAACAAATGAAGCCAGGTACATTTTCATGAGTTAGGACTTGCTAGAAGAACTTTGTCTTTCAGTGGCTTCTCCAATGTCTAATCAATATTTACTCTTCTCTTGCTTTGCACCTATTTCTTCCTCTTTCTAAATCAACTGTAAATAGATTACAATTTAATACTTGAGACTTAAAGGGCTAATATAAAGTAGTTTAGTTTATACACAGGTCACAGATTTACAATATGATCATTTATAAGGTAAACATTTATTCCATTTATTTCTGGATCTGTTAAATGTGTTTATTCAACAGTTATTGGAAAACAAATAAACCCACCTTTTGTTTCAATGAAACAAATTATGTATATACAGCATTTCCTGTGGAAAAATATATATATTACCCCCAAAAGCTGTAAAAATAAAATTATGTTCTACTGCAGGAATGCTGCAAAGTTAAAATTGTATTTCTAACTGACATTTAGTGGCCACTAAACACTACCTGCATAGTATCTACTATTGTAAAAATTGTATAACTGTAACTGAAGGGTGTTAGGGAAAGAAGATTTTCCTCTGCCAATTTGTTTATTTAATATCTTTTCAACACTTTGCAGATGTCAGTCGAACCCTTCATGCCAGTTGTTTTCAAACTGGTAGACAGAGACAAATGATACTTTGAAACATATTAAACAATAACATTGGTTATCTTGTCATCTTGTTTCATCTTGTTCTGCAGGTGGTCTTACTTCTCTTCAGGTTCATCTATACAACAAAATCGAAGAGTTAGATCTGGTGACTAGAAGATCTACTAGGCTCTGCACAGCTGTAAGGGTCCAAGCACAAACATCGGATTGCAGGACTGAGGTTCTGATATTACAAGTTTCAAAGGACCCAGTTCTATCAGTATGGTGCTCACTACAGGAGTGATTTTGCTGCTTAAATGACTCAGCTGCCACACCAAGAATACACAGAATTCTATAGGAGTGTAGAAGAATACCTTGAAAAACTTTAGATTCTGCACTGTTTAAAAGACAAACCCAGAAAATAATTCTTGGGATGGTGTATAATGAGTAATTAACACTGTATTAGTATCCTAGAACATATAATCAGTCAAATAAAAACAGGTGAGAGTTTCTATAGTCTCTAATTTTCATATTGTGAGATGCAGGTTTTTCTTTAAAATATTTTACATTTTATCCTCTCTTTAAAATATATTGGGTGCCCTATAAAGTGTTATTTCAAGCACTGAATGTTTTCTCAAATACTACAAATAAATTAGCTAATGTTCTGTGAAAATTTGTGCAGATAATCCTGTAATTCAATACAGAAAGACGTGAACAAGATGTTTATATTGCCTGGCTTTGTTGAGAAAATATATTTTTTAATTTTTCCAGCACTCTGGACACATTTTAGCATTATTGGAGGGTTAAACTTAGAAGAGCATTAGGCATTTCTGATAGTCACTCTGAGTAAGCTGATCAACACCAGTAAAAGTGTCTAGGAGGAAGTGTCTTCGGAATACAAAAAGTAGTACTGAAGCAGAAGAAACAAAATGAGAGAGACAGAAAGAATATTACAGTGCCAAAGAACAAATATAATGTTAAGGGTTTTTCAAATCAAAATAGTAAATTCTTAATATGACTGCCTGAATGGTTGGTGGTTTTCAGTCTGTTTCCTTCTTGCTCTGTGATGACAGTGATTCTGATTTATTTTTCTTTATTATACCTGTGCATATGGAGTGGAAGTGAGATACCCAGTGCAGCAATGTGGTATTCTCGGATGCCTTTGCTTTGACTTAATGCATATGGGTATATTTTAGTCACAGTTTTGCCAGACCATGAAAAGAACCATCTGGAACACATCAAATTGGGACTCTTGAACCTAGATAAAGAGAAATCTAAAAGTTACACAGTGTTTGAACCAGTTCTTTCTCTGTCAGAGCAAAGTATTGGCTTAGAAAGTGTCCTAGGGCTTTCCTGAAAGCATTGGAGGGTCCAAGCATACACCTGGTTAGGCATATCATCAGAGACTTTATGCTATACGTCTATGTAATATACAGATATTTTAAACACATACAGAATGCCTAGCTCTAGGTTTGCTGGGCTTTTGCAGACCACATGAAGATACACAATATGTCCAACATGTCTAGTGTCAGACCTTAAACACACAGTTTATGAGATGTCTTTCAAAGCAGGGTTTTTTGATCTAGTTATTTTGGTCTATACAGCAAGGTTGTAGTGAGGTCAGAAACACTGCAAGTGATTACCTTAGCACTGGGATATTCTAAACAGACTATCTTCCTGACAGACTTTATAGACTCAACTCAGTCTTTTGAACAAAATAGCATTTTCAATAGGAAACACTAACTCTTCTCTAAATCCTTCACATTAGATTCCAGGACCAAAGGATTCAGGTTACAATTTAAATGTCTGAATTCTTCTTTAATCTGTTCCACACATATCAAATTCAAAACTGTTATATGCAATTATCCATTCTTGGACGAGTCAAACCTGTCAGTGTTGTTCCCCTGAGATTTTGAAAATAGAAATTTCAGTGCCTGGTAACATGAAAGTGTCCAGAAACGATCCAAAAGGTAAGTATCAACTTCATGGCAAAAATACAGACCCTTAATCACTGGGAATGTTTTAAAGCAGGCTGGGTAGTTGACTTCCTTTCTTGTCCCAAAAAAAGCTTAGATCTCAATGTAACAAATTCATCTCACCTGCAAGCAAGCCTGCTTCTCAAAATGCTGACTGTTATTGTGGGACTCTAAATTTTTGTTACTGTTGATGAAGCTTTTCTTTGTAAATCATCAACCTGAGCATATTCTAGTTCAATAAAGATTGCAACTTTTTTTTTTTTTAATCTGCTAGCTTTTCAATGACTGTATGAGACATAGTAACAATTCGTCATAACTAGTCTTTATACTCACCAGATATGATACATTTTGGATTAAAAAAACTTGTATAAGACATGAGTCTTCTTGGAACAATGAGTGTATAAAACTTGCTCTTGGTTACTCATTATGTAAGATAAATATCTTTAACCAGCAGTCAATCCAAGCACTCTTAAGAGCACAGGTGTTGGTCATTGCATAAAACCTGTAGGCAAACATTCAAAGAAGACGCATAATCACCCTCCTGGAATAACTGTATAAAACTTGGCAGCAATGATGTGTGGAAGAAAGAGGAGAGGATGGGAAGTAACATTAATCTTCTATGAGAAAACAGCAAATGGAGAAAGGCTGCAAATGTGGGCTGCTGTTCACAGAAAGGCTATAGATAAAATCAAGTGAATAACTAATGATGTGGGGAAAGGGACATTACCAAAAGGGGGGGGGGGGGGGGGGGGGAACGACGACGACGACAAAAAAACAACAAACAGAAAAAGAAAGAGAGAGAACAGTATCTGAATCTCCTAGAGCTGAAGATTCCGAGTAAATTTTCACAGTCATTTATGGTCTGAAACATTTGAACAGAGATGGCTTTGCTGTCTTTACAGAAATGCAGTGTATAGAAATACAGAAAAAGTGCTGTTTCTCAACAACTATTATACTGTTGTCTCTCACATGTTTTCTTTGCTAGAGACTCAGTCTATTTTGGAGTAGTTTGCCTCAAGTTTTAGTCCTTTGTAGAGCTGTACCAAAGAGTCAGAGCCTGTCTAGAGAGGGAAATCAATGAAGCACTTAGAACAATGACAATGTCTAGCATCTGTTTCTAATGAGTATGACAGTGCAGCTTCCGTTAGCTTATGCTCTTTTTGGTCAACATGTGGCTAAAAAGTTCCCAATTACACTATTGGCTTCTCGAAAATGGAGAGAGTGACTCTAAGATTCATGTCAAAAGGTAACACTGCAAAAGACATCTCAGTCCTCTGTACAACTTTCTCAAGCCTATTTTCTTAGGAACTCTAGCTGAAAACTTGATGAAATGTCAAGTCTTCACAGGTTTGCCCTTAATGAGCAAAACTTCAGTTATACTTCAAGGCATTCTACTTCTTTGAGGCTTTTTTTTTGACTTGAAACTCTCAGTGTCCAGCCGTTAAAGTCATATTTCAGAGACCTCGTAGATGATATCGATTTTTCTTTGCCAAAAAAAGATCACTACCTTTAGGCAAGGTGTGAATACTAGATTACTGCATTTTTTGCTTCCAACTTCTAATTCTTTTGTGTCCTAAATCTAAGTGACTTATTCTTTTACTAACATATGTTCAGTACAAATATTGAAATATTATAAATCCTACCTTCCTTCCAATGTCACAGTTATGCATCACAAATAACGCTAATGAAGCTGAGGGGCTAATCCAGGTTTATATTGATGCAAAGGACAACAGGGCTTGACTGTGGTCCAATTCATTGATTGCATAGAATTAAACATCTGTTTTATACTTTTTCTCAAACTTGAAATTTCCTTAAGACAATAATTAGGCAAATAAAAATTAGTCTTTTATTCAAAATAGTACAGCCTTCTTTTAGCTCCTTACTATGTCACATGCATAACCTTTAGCTCCAGAACTTCATACAGCTTTTTAGAAGTTTTTTTTGCTTTTAATTTCAAATTTTAAAGTACCTACATTATAGTGTATCCTACACAGGAAAATATTATGTAGGTATTAAATAAGGTTAAGAATTTTGAAACAATTGCAGCAACTTTTCTTTCCACATCGAGTATATTTGTTCTTAATGGAGGATCTTTAACTGACTTTTCAAATTATTTCAAATGATCATCCAACATCTGAGGAAATGCACAGAAACACTGACATTTGTTCTTGCAGTGTTACAGTGACTGACTGCAAATTCAAAGTGCTAAAATGGATCTGAACTCAAGTCAAATCAGTTTTCAATGTTAGAAATATAAAGGTTGGAAGATAAGATGTGGGAATTAGACAATGGGAAAAAAATGAAAATGGTTATTATAAGAAATTATTTTAAAAGGAGAGAGATGATTTTTTTTTTTTTTTTTCAGAGAAGACATTGGAAGGAGTTCCTTTTTTGATACTTACATTGTTAAAATGTAGACACATGAGGAACATTAACTGTCAGAAGATTTGGGGGTGGGTTGTTTGGTTTTTTTCCCCATTTATTTCTAGATTGCACTGTTAATGCTTACAGAAGAGCCAAGAATCTAGCAGGAAATAAGGCAAAATTCCAAGATGATCAATGTATGATTTTAAGAGATTAGATAATACTCTTTTTCTTTTAATACAAAAGATGTTGTACATAACCTTCCTTATAAAGTACTCATGTTTATTTTTTTATTTATTTAGATTTTGTTCTCTAGCCTAGATCATGATTCCTTTACTCGGAGTGCTATAAGAATCTGCCATGTGTAACATACAGGCAGAGTGCAGAAGAAAAGAAGCATAATTGCCCAGTTTTATAGGTCTGAAATTTTGGGACTCAGTAAATAAAGTCCAGATATTCAAAGCTATTTACAAAACTCAATAGAAAACGTTTATCTCACCTAAATACGGCTATCTAAGGGATAAGTGTCTAAATCTAATGGTTTAGGCTCTGTTAAATTCACACAAAACTCCATAAAATGACGTGTGAGAACTGGGGACAGAGCTAAGTATTCCAAGGCCCTCGTATTTCTCCTTGGTTGCAAGGCTAAACACAGTTACGTAGTGTGACTAAGGAGGAACTCTCTGGTGCACAACAAAATTAATTAGATGGTGCACTTAAACAGGGGTGTGTTCTATTTCTAATATATGAGACATTTTCTGCCTTCTCACACCATAAGGACACTGGTAGAAAATCTCAATGTATGCACAAAGTCAAAGGGAAGAAAAAAAGAATAAACTATCTCCCCTCTCCAGAACACCCCAAAACTTGTCTCTCGCAATAGCTACTTCATGTTTGAGTGAAGAAATGCAAAGGAAGTCACAACACAGAACTAAATCTGCAAAGATTGTTTAAAATTTAGTTGCACAACAAAGAGTATTTAAATTCCACCAGTGAAAGAGACTAAAGGATTCAAAACAGATGTAATCTGAAACATTTTTTCCACTGGTGTTAACTGGTGTCATATTTCATTACTGGTCGAGTATCTTAATAACATTGTATTCACAGAATTAAATGTGCCTAGAAACATGTATTCACTGGCATCTGTGATTATAATCTATATTGTTAATACACCAGATAAATTGGCTAGGGAGAAAGGACCATGCTTATTCTTGAGATAAAGAATATTTTAAATAGTCCATCAATTTTTGTGTGGGAAGGAGGACAACTTCTTAGTGGTTGCAGTGTGTGCAAGACATTTGCAAGTCTTTTTGCTCTGATTGGAATTACAGATTCAGAAGAAGGCAAAGCAATTAGAAAGCTACACACAAATTATTGCAGTTTTAGAATCTGATAGGTGTGGAGAATTTTTTTTATGAACTTTACAGGGAGAGTATGGCAATTTATATATGTTATAAATCTTTCTTCCCTTTCTGCAGAGAACCTATAAAAATATTACCTTATACACTCCAGAATAGTGTTGAAAGAACAAAACAAAGGTACTGTAATTCTCCACAGTCTGATGTTAAGTTCTAAATGTAACAAGTCATTGTCCAGTACAACTACTGTAGTTACATAGGTAACAACCTCACTTGGAGAGCATTTCTACCACACAGTAAACTCAAACATCTCAATTGAGAGTGCTCTAGAAAACTAGAGGAACTTCTTCAAGGTCTCAGCCCACTTTTGTTTTCTCTTCCAGTGGCATGCAGGCATGCTACACAAGGTATGATTTTCTAGGATTTTCTTTCTTAGAGGTATCACAGAAATATTCCTGTGCTCTGATAGAAACTGTTGCATATTTTGCTGTTTTGAATGTTAGCTCATTTAGTCAGGTGTCCACATATATTCTAATATTTACCTTTCTTTTTAGTATGTTATAAGAAAAAAGAATATGTAAACCAAAATAAGATACAAAGAGAATTAGGATTCCATAAAAAGGAAAAGTTTTTATGATGAAGACTGAAGAGCCTTCTAACTGTAAGGCATATGAGATAGCTGGTCTTTGGTTATCAGGGTTGGCAAATGAGACATTCCAAAAAGTGAAAATAAAAATCTCCATAAGAGAAAAAGGAACCAAAGGTTTGGATAGCACAGGAATAGATACAAGATTCCCAGAATATAGTTTAACTTGACTGAAAATTTATTAGGTAGGATACTTGTAACAGGCTAGCCTTCTGTATAGTTTGGCTGAAGTAGATCTAAGGTAATGAGTCATTGGGGAAGTATGGAGTCAAAAAGACCTGTCTCCTGTTGTGTGTTCCAAAACTCCTGTCAGGCAAAATACTTGACTTCAGTTACATCTGTGGAAATTTTCAATTCTGTAGAACAAACATTTGCTGATATAAAGTCTTCTATGATAAAACAATCAGGTGTAATAAGTAGATATAAATGAACATATTCAAAGATATTTTCCCCATGAGGACAGTCAAACAATGGGACTGGCTGTCCAGAGAGGTTGTGCAGTCCCCTTCATTGGTGATTACCCAACTAGATAAAGTCCTGAACAATCTGGTGTGATCCAATAGCTGACTCTGCTTTGTGCAGGGGTGTGGACTGGAGACCTTCTGAGGTCGCTTGCAACTTGAATTCTCCTGTGATTCTCTGATTCTTTAAAATTCAGCTGCAACCTTGTCCTGGTTTCAGCTGGGATAGAGTTAATTTTCATCTTGGTAGCTGGTATGGGTCTGTGTTTTGGGTTTAGGATGAGAACAATATCGATGATACACTGATGTTTTGGCTCTTGCTAAGTAGTGCTGAGTTGTTGCTAAATAGGTGCTAAGTGGCACTCACACTGGCCAAGGACTTTTTCAGCTTCCCCTGCTCTGCCAGGTGCACAAGAAGCTGGGAGGGGGCACAGCCAGGGGGAGTGCTGACCCAGACTGGCCAAAGGGCTATTCCATACCATATGACATCATGCTCAGTATATAAGCTGGGGGAAGAAGAAGGAAGGGGAGACATTGGGTATGATGGCGTTTGTCTTCCCAAGTAACCGTTACGCGTAATGGAGCCCTGCTTTCCTGGGGATGGCTGAACACCTGCCTGCCGATGGGAAGTAGTGAATGAATTCCTTGTTCTGTTTTGTTTGCGTGCACGGTTTTTGCTTTGCCTGTTTAACTGTTCTAATTTATTTTACTTCAATTATTAAACTGTTCTTATCTCAACCCACGAGTTTTCTCCCTTTTACCCTTCTGATTCTCTCCCCCATCCCACTGGTGGGGAGTGAGCGAGCGGCTGCGTGGTGCTTAGTTGCTGGCTGGGGTTAACCCACGACAAACCTCCAGGTCCATCTGCATGTTTCTGGTACCAGACAACACAGCTATGCCTGATTCTTGCAGACCCAGCCCCATATGTGAATATCTGCCCACTTTTTACTTCCAATGTCTTAAAGCATAACAACGTAGGTTACTTTCTGACTATTGCTTCAAAACTCTCTCTTACTCCTGAGTGTAGAACCACTGACATGAAATGGCATCATGATTTTGATGCTTCTCAGTTTCTTTCAGGCATTGGAAATGGAAACACAAGATAAAAGCATCCATATTATTGTACACTTTAACTCAGAAATAATGTACTTCTTTCACAGAACATGTTCTTATTACCATTGCTTCAGTAATTGCTTAAAAATTAAATTCTTTGTTTCGTAATTAGACTTCATTGGCCTGACTATGGTGGCTGTTCTCCAAATGCCCACCTGGATACATCTCTGAAGATATGAAATTAAAGACTACCAGATGCTAGTACAAGCAAAGTTGTCTTCTTCAATGTACCAGGGTTTTTGGACAGCTCCCAAACCTTGTCAAATTAATAACAGTAGAGGCTACCTGCCTCTTTACCTAACTCAAATTCCAGTCAATATAGCCCATTGAAGAAAACAGTTGGCTTTAAACTGGCAGTTCCCCTAACCTAACTGTTAAAGTGAAGACAAACCTTATATTACCTTCTCAAGCTGAGCCCCTCAGCCAAGATGGTTGGGCCTTTGGGAAAACATACTTAAGAAAGGGCAAAACACTACCCGGCAGTGAGAAACAAGGGAGAAAAATGTATGAGAAACAGCCCTATGAACACCAAGGTCAGTGAAGAAGGAGAAGGTGCTCCAGGCACTGGAGCAGAGATTCCCCTGCAGCCTGTGGTGAAGTTTTGGAAGAGGCCATGATGGAACAGGTATTTCCCTGCAGCCCATGGAGAGGACTACATCAGAGAAGATATCCACACTGTAGCCCATGGAGTGCCCCATGTTAGAGCAGGTGGCTATGTCCTAAAGGAAACTGTGGCCTGTGGAGAAACCACACTGGAGCAGGCTCCTGGCAGGAGCTGTGGCCTGTGGAGAGGAGCCCATGCAGTAGCAGGTTTATTCTGAAGGTCTGCAGCCTATGGAGGACCCACTCCAAAGCAGGGTAGAAGTGTTAGGAGGAGGGAGTGGTAGAGAGGAACTGCTATGGACTCATCCTAACCCCCCAGTCCCCATTCCTCTGCACCACTCAGGCCAGGGGGGGAGGGAAGGGAGGAGGCAGAAGAGTCAGGAATGAAGAAGTCAGGTTTATTTTGGGAAAAAGGGGTGGAGTTTGGGAGAAGGTATTTTTGTCTTTGTCTTTGTTTCTTACTATCCAAATCTATTTTAAGCAGGAATGAATTAAATTCATTTTCCCTAAGTTGAGGCTGTTTTGCGCATGACGATAACTGGGAAGTGATCTCCCTGTCTTTATCTTGACCCATGATTTTTTTCATTTTATTTTCTCCCCCTATCCTGTTGAGGAAGGGAAGTGAGAGAGCAGCTGGGTGGGCATCTGGCAGCTGGCCAAAGTCAACCAACCACAGCTCTATCACTCAATTATGAAAACACTTTTTTACTTTCAGTGGTCAAACACTGGAACACATTTCCCAGAGAAGTTGTGGAATACCCATCCTTGGAGACATTCAAAACCTCTCTGTACACAATCCTGGAAAACCAGATCCTGCTTGAGCAGGAACATTAGACTAGGAGATCTCAAGAGGTACCTTCCAACCTAAATAATTCTGTGATTTTGTGAATAGTTAAATATCATAGCCAGGAATTACTGAAAATTCTTCATCAATTCTTTCTTTGGGGATGTACTGGTTTTGGCTGGGATAGAGTTAATTTTCTTCATAGTAGCTTGTATGGTGCTATGTTTTGGATTTATGGACTAGGTTTTGAAAGATAAGAAGGGAGTAAGACACTCAGATCATATTCTTCAAAGGGTTTTGGGAATATAGTTCTCCAAGACATTTTTAGAAAATTCCAGCTTGTATATTTGTGTCCAAATTGAGAAGTCTCATTAAAGTACCAGTGAGAAGACTGTTTATCTTCCTGATTGCAGTTTGAGAAAATAGTTCCGATAAAGATGTTAAAAATGCTTTTCACAAATTGCTTGCACTGTGACTGAAGGGAAAACTTGATAGGCAGAAGAGGAAAACCTGTCTCTGCAAAGATATCATAAATAAGTTCATTGCATTGTAAAACATGAAAAGAGAATAAGGCTTGTACATCTCCACATTTTGTACAATTAATCACATTAAAAAAGATCAAGAGGTGGCATTGTCCAGACACTACTAAGGCACAAATAAAGAAGAGAGAAACAGGTGTTTGAGGAGGTTTGGGGGTTGGGTTTTTTTTTTTTGTTTGATTGGGTTTTTTTTTTGTGGAGTTTTTAATTAACGCTTAAAAAACATATATACAACACTCAACTGCTGTAATAAAAGCAGTTGACAGGTAAATCCAAAGGCAAAGTCCTCAGAATAATTAAGCATATTTATGTCTGCTTTGTTTACTAAATTCCCAGAAAATCATCTGTGAAGGTGAAATCTCACTGATTGCAGGTTTTAATTTTTTGGTGATTGTTCAAATCATTAAAACCAGCTGTAAAAGTAAATGAAGCATTAGGTTAATATTAATATAAATTTCTCATATTTCAAGTTAATTGATGTTCAGCTAATTATGAGCTAAAGCAACATTGGTGCCAATTATTGCAGGGAATTAGCACATTGGCTTACTCCTACAGAAGAGGTAATTTTTCATGACTTCTGTTGAGTATAAGCAAAGCAATGTGTTAAGTCAGGTTTTAACATCTTCATTAATGATCTGGAAAAAACAGAATCAGCATATTAATTAAACTTATCTACACACTTAAGCCAATAGCCTATTGTTAACATTTAGAAGGAAATTAAGGAAATAAAAGGTGACACAAACTTAAAAGAGACTGGTTTAGATAAAATGATTTATAATGTTAATAATCTTTTAAAATAATATGGAGAATTAGTCAAAATTCAACAGTTACTGTTGAATTACTGAAAAACAACCAGACATAAAAAAGACCTGGCTTCATAAGATAATTCAGGGAGGAAGGGACCTCAGGACATCTCTAGTCCAACTCCCTGCTCAAATTAGGGTCAATTTTGAGATCAAACCAGGTTGCTCAGGGCTGTGTCCAGTCAAACCTTACTAACCACCAAGGACAGAGACTGTACAGCCTCTCTGGGAAACCTGTTCCCATGTTTGTCTGTCCTCATGCTGAAAAGATTTTTCCTTAATTCTAGTCTGAAACCCTCTTTTTTCAATTTATTCCCATAGTCTCTTGTTGTCCTGTTTTGCACCTCTAAACTCTTGAGTTTAAAGTCTCTTGTCGAATCAGCTTTGGTAGTTTTCATCAATTGTAAAGTGAGGAAATGGGAAAGGAACATTTTTCTTGTATTAATTAACGTATATAGATTCAAAGTACAAGTTTGTAATGAGTGCTAAATTGAGTTTGCTGAGTGAAGCAAGAACAGGAGTGTAAGGAGAAGAAGCCAAAACATCTTAAGGTTTCCATTTTAAATGCGTTTTCAGCTTAGTTCCCAAAATAGATTATTTATTTAAGTGTGGGTGGAAATCTCTGAAAAAGTTAAAGAAGAAGAATATGGACTTTTGCAAGAAAGGGTCAGAAAGGTCCTCCCTTGCCCAGATGTGAACAACAGCATCTCTTCTACTTCTGACAGGTCTTAGGGGTCTCTCTGTGAAGCCCTGCTCTTCCTAGGGAAGTGCCGTCTTACAGCAGGAGTAAAAAGAATAAGACATTTTAAGATCCCTCCTACATGTACACACTCTCTTGCCCCATACACTTTCTTATGTGAGGACCTACAAAGAGGACTTAGGCTTGTGTTGTGGTTTAACCTCAGCTGGCAACTAAGCACCACACAGCCACTCGCTCACTCCCCCCTAGTGGAATGGGGGAGAGAATTAGAAGAGTAAAAGTGAGAAAACACATGGGTTAAGATAAAGACAGTTTAATAGGTAAAGCAAAAGCTGCACATGCAAGCAAAGCAAAGCAAAGCAAGGAATCCATTCACTACTTCCCATCGGCAGGCAGGTGTTCAGCCATCTCCAGGAAAGCAGGGCTCCATCACACATAACGGTTACTTGGGAAGACAAATGCCATCACTCCAAATGTTCCCCCCTTCCTTCTTCCCCCAGCTTATATACTGAGCATGATGTCATATGGTATGGAATAGCCCTTTGGCCAGTCTGGGTCAGCTGTCCCAGCTATGCTCCCTCCCAGCTTCTTATGCACCTGGCAGAACACGAGAAGCTGAAAAGTCCTCGACTAGTGTAAACTCTAGTCAGCAAGAACCAAAACATCAGTGTGTTATCAATATTATTCTCATCCTAAATCCAAAGAACAGCACTATACCAGCTACTAAGAAGAAAATTAACTCTATCCCAGCTGAAACCAGCACAGCTTGCTATTTTGCTTTTATGGGATCTGGAAAGGCAGCCTCAAACACATCTGTGCGCTGCCTGCACAGACATACTAAAAGCCTGCATCATGTACAAGGACATCTGGGATTCATTTTCAAATCAAACTAAAATGTGCTAGTTAAGAAGAAATGATGCCTGGGCCAAGCAAGGAAAAGCTCTCTGAAGAGTTAATATGCAACTCTGTCTGAAAGCACCTGGCAAAATTATGTATTATACTGGGAGCTAGTTTAAATACTTCTGTTTATGTTGCCCAATATAGAATTAAAATACCTTTTTTTCTTGAAAATTGAATGGAAAAATAATATGTGATAATGTAGTTAAGGAAGCATGTGTAAAAAGAGATAGAATAAAGAAAAATTGTTTGCACAAGAAATAATTTCTTCTCTTTAGAATTCTGCCTTTGCCAAATAAACAATGACCTTTTTATTCAGTACTACCAGTCATTTGTTCTAATATAGAATGACTTTTCTGAAAACATGTTTATAGTTAGGAGTGCTTTGCTGGCACATGATTATTGGAATAACTGATTTTTCAGCTCAATGAGCAAAAGTATGTGTTCAGAGAGAAGATTTTCAGATAGATATCTTTTAGATCACTTGGGAGAAAGAAACTTTATTTCACTTTAAATAAAACCAATGTTCTGTATTTAGAAGAGAATTCAAATCCATCTGTCATCCATTACAAGAAAATGAATGGTCTTTTCTCATTCCCTTCACTTGCTTGAAACCCTAGACAACTCAGTTGAAATTCCTTTGGTTTTTGTCTTCTCTTTTTAGCAGATTTATTCAAAACTAATTTAAAAGTTTATTAGTCATTCAATGTCATCAATGCACAGGTAGTTTTTAAGGCTTGTAAAGCTTGAACCGAAACACCATTCACTAAGACTGTTTTAGTTCAAACCATTCACTGTCCCTGAGTCTGTAAGACCCCTGAGACAGCCCTGAATATCCCTTATCCTCACAAGTTCTTTCGCTCAACAATTTATTTTTTGTTAGTTTACATTAAATTATTTTAAATATATCACACAATTATTAACTTTAACCAAAGGTCCTAATTAGCAACTGTCTACAAGCACTGTTAGGACAGTTAGCTTATGTTTGTGTTCAGATCCTTGCTCTAATGAAAAGCTGTTCTAAGGGCAACAGCTCCAAAGAAAGGGGCTGAGAAGGAACTTCACTTGATGACTGCATAGGACATCATTCAATCTCTGGACACCAGGCAATCAGAAGATTGCATCATGCTGAAGGAGAACCTAAAGGATGGAAAGCACACACACTTAAGAAAAGAAAGTCTTAGGTATTAGAGAGGAGGGAAAGGCCTCTATACCCATGAAGAGGGCTGAGACTATCAGGGCTTTGTCCTTCCAGGATTTCCATTTTGAAATGAGAAGACATGGGGAGAGGATGCCTCACAAGAGCCTGGTTCACCGGTTTCATGGGCTGCAGAGGAATCTGCACAGTTAACATTCACCTGCCAGAAGTCAGATGACCTTCTAGTCAGATGGAACTTCTAGTAATATCAGGCAATGGTTTAATAAATAACTCCTCCCTGAAATTAAGACAAGCTAACAAATGCTGACAAAAGAAAAAGGGAAATTATGACAGTTTAAAAAGAAAGGAGAAAGAGGATTTTACAGTCAGATGAGAAGAAGAGAAGAACTGATATTAAAAGGCCAGAGAGAAGACATTAGCCTCCTTATATGGTTGGTGACCATGATTTGGGAGGAGAGGGGAACTGCTATTGTGTCATTGCTTAGTCATTGAAATGGAAAGATAGCAAAGTAGGCAACATCACCTACTGTCCTTGTTTCCGTCTGTTCTCCTAGAATGAATCTAAAAGCCTCTTGTGGTCACAGGAGGTCGAAGATGGCTGTGAGAGACATTGTCTTGTGACAGGAGGTAGACCGTGGTCGAAAGTCAAAGGTCTTCAGCCCCTGCTCTTGCCAGCAACAGCAGTGCCTGAACTTCTGCATCTAGCTCTAAGAATTTGTTTCATTTGCTTGGCATTGTTACTTCAGGAAAAAACAGAGACTTTGGAGGAGACCAATTCTACTTTTTGTGGTGTCAGAGCAGAGAGCAGTGAATCTCATTTGCTGCAAGCAAGTACTACCCCATACTATGCAGGGGGGTATGACATTTCTTATAACCCTCTGGCATGCTTGTGAGCACTAGATTGTGCACCACAAGTTTGTCACAGTCTTCATGCTCCTTAAGCTGCTCATCTAGCTGACTGAGCACTCAGTTTGCTCATGTCCTGGTTTCAGCTGGGATAGAGTTAATTTTCTTCTTGGTAGCCGGTATGGGTCTGTGTTTTGGGTTTAGGATGAGAACAATGTCGATGATACACTGATGTTTTGTTCTTGCTAAGTAGTTGCTAAGTGGCGCTCACACTGGTCAGGACTTTTCAGCTTCCCATGCTCTGCCAGGTGCACAAGAAGCTGGGAGGGGGCACAGCCAGGACAGCTGACCCAGACTGGCCAAGGGGCTATTCCATACCATGTGACGTCACGCTCAGTATATGAGCAGGCAGAGTTGGCCGGGGCAGGGCCAACAATCGCTGCCTGGGGGACGGGCTGGGCATTGGTCGGTGGGTGGTGAGCAATTGTAGAGTGTATCATCACTTGCTTTGTATTACTATTGTACTATTATTACTTGTTATTATTATTGTTATTATTACTATTACTACTGTTCTATTTTTATTTTACTTTAGTTATTAAACTGCTCTTATCTCAACCCATGAGTTTTCCCCTTTTGCCCTTCCGATTCTCTCCCCCGTCCCACCGGTGGGGAGTGAGGGAGCGGCAGCGTGGTGCTTAGTTGCTGGCTGGGGTTAAACCACGACAGCTCATTATAAGTAGGCTGCTCAGCAGCCATTTCTACCTGCTTTTGCAATGAAGCAGAAAAGAGAATACTCTGAACTGTCTCTCATCATTGGCAGAGTCAGCTGAAAGTTTTGGGTTCATGCATAAAAAAGTAGATCCAGTGAAAGAAATCACTTGTGTCTCGTCAGTAGTGCACCCTAACTCCCTCCAAAACAGGACAGCAGGACAAGGAGTGGCCATTCAACCAGGATCATCTATGTACAAGTATTACACATTTTATTCCCCTTTGGCAGAAATTTTTCATCAATTCAGCCCAAATTAAATAAACTTCAAAGTAACTTCAGATTGCATTTGTTTTTCCAGTAAGTACTGTATTCACATTTTTTTTCTTAAAATACATCTAATTTGTATTAAAAAAAAAAAAACAAAAAAAACCAAAAAAACAACCCAAACCATAACTATACAGTTGAACTGTACTAGTAAGTGTGTCAAATATGACTGTAGCTCATGCTCTCCGAGTTACTAGAATTCGTTCTTTCTCTATATGTGAAACAAGCAATGCTGGTACAATGTTACTAACAGAAGTATACCTACTTTCAGTGGTTCTGCTGGAGTATGTATGTATGTACTTGGATAGATTGCAATATGCCGGTAAAAGTTTTGTGGAACCTCAGCGGAAGTCAGTGGAAGTGGTGTGAACTTTAGCCTAAAAGGGTGTGAAATCTGTTTGGCACACAAGTCAAATGAACAATAAATTAAGCAAATTACTTGCTCTTGTCTGATTTACTCACGGCTTCAGAATAACACAAGGAATTCAAATTTAACCACTATAAGGTGAGCACTGATAAAATGGAAGGAATTACAAGCTCAAGGAAAGATGTTCATTTTAAGGGATACATAACATGTGAATAGTCAGGAGTAAAGATTACAGAGGGCAGAGACAAGTAGCTAATACATATTAATATTTTAAAAGAGAGGATCTGTAAAGTATTTTTGAGAAGTATTGCTATAAAGCTGAACATAAGGAAGTTGAACACAGCATGAATATTTTTCTGCAACTTAAGCCAGTTAAGGCTGCTTTGGCAAAGGGATGGATTGGATATGGCTTCTTCAGCTTTCTGTCTCAAATGTGTGATGTGTGTGCTAATCAGTTTTGCCTAAATAAGGGTGTCATGACAGTGCCCATAGATATCATATATTGACCAATCCATTCAAGCTACTTTGTTTTCTGAAATTGCACTGGGAAAATTAAATAATCATTGAAAGAATAGCATCACTTCCATCAATGCCTGTCTGCTTTTTAGGAGTGTTGGAACTGGGTTATTCCAATGTCATTTCAATTCTTCTTTCTTTGTAAGAGAACTATCCCAAACAATTTGCTTAGAAAGTGAAATCTTCTTATTGCATTAAATTGTCTTTCCACATTATGTTGCTGTCAAAAAATGACGATACATATAAGCCATCAAACATGGCAAATTTGTTTTCATTAGGAAGCTTTTCAATTGTGTCTGTGTGTTGTTTCCTAATCTTCTTATATGTAACCTCTAGGAATTGCAAGGAGATGAGAGGCACACAGATTGCCTGCTTGCTTTTTATTTCTTCCCCTGAGATTTCACTACTGCTTCCAGCAAATTTAACATAATCTTTGTGCAAACAAATCTTCTCTTTTGTCTTACTAAGACTTATCTATCAAGCCCATTTCAAGAGTGTGGATATGAACAATATAATGATATGCATTTTGAGATGTTATAAGCTCTATGCAGGACAAGAATACTAATGTGTCTTATAGGAGCATATAGAAAACCAGTGCCATATTGATATTTCATACCCCAGTTACAAGATGGTTCATTGATTTTCCTAAACTCAGGCACAGAATGTATTATAACCAAGAAGGACCGCAAATAGAAAGAAATTATTTTAAATTCAGTATTAGAAAACTGTATAAGAAGTAAATAAGCAAGCAGAAAGTTAAAATGACTTAATGATAAGAAAATGTGCATCAGTGATGTTTTAATGTTTTCAGTGTTATTGCTTTAAAACTATATTAGTGTTTATTTGTGATCCAATAAATTCTTTAATTTATACAGCAATCAGAATAATAGTTGTATTTTAAGAATACAAAACAGGGCCAAAAGATTTAAGAAAAGATCTAAACTGATAAACATGAAAAATAATAAACATAGCTTTTTTAAAAAATATCTTTTGTGAAAAAATTTGGAGCAAAAATATTTATGATGTGAATATTCAGGTTCTTAATCTATCCAGTTCTGAAATCTTACTGAGTTTGAATTCATATCAAACCAGATATTTTTCTTCCCTCGTATGTACTATTTTTATACTATTTTTATTAGCAGATGACCTTAAAAAAAAATGCCCCTGGGGGTAGTAAAGCAAATTTACCCATTACTTTATAGTGAAGATCCTCAAGGGGAGTTCAAAGATTTTCAGAACCAGCATACTGTATTTCAGAAGCCTTAGAAAATGGTTTATGTTTGTATTTAAGTCTTTCCTTTTATTTTTTCCAAAAGGACCTTGCATATATTCTAGCTACCATTTACTCAACTCTTGACAGCTCCCTGGTTTAAAAGTATACTACAAAGAAGCACATGTATATTCATAAAGAATAAACTGTACTTGGGCTAGGGAAAACATTTTTTACTGCATTTATATTTCTTTGTAAGTTTGGGGGATTTTACTGTTCATGAAAATGAAAGATTTATAGTACAGGCTGGTTCAAGGCACAGTGCTGACAGGTGCTGTGCATTAACATTTCTATACATCTTTGCAAAAGGCACTCCACTCCTGACTTACAACACCTCTGCTGCTCTAATACTGGTTGCCTACATTTTCCCTGTGCCAAGGCTGTCAGATTTGTGTTGTATGGTGGGTTTTGAACTGGCCAGCCTTCCACTGAGGGCTACAATAAGATCACCAAACTAAATTCACATTTTCTCTAACATGGAAGTAAAAGTAATGTAAACCAAACATATTAGTCCCCTCTATGTCTACCTCAGTGACCTTAGCACCTATACTCATTTTCAAAGCAAAGATGCAACTGCTGCACTTTCACACCTTCCTGAGTGTCAATCAAACCTCCCCTGAATGATGCATCTAAAGTTGCTGCAAAAGGATGTAGGGCTTAGGAGCTTTTCTACTTTCTGTAATAAAATGGGTGTGTACATGGGAAATCTGGGATTCCATGGAGACATTCTCTATTGTGTTATGCCAAAAAAAGCTTTATTTTTTAATTACAGTGAGATATCATTGCTTAAGGGTAATGTAAGTGCTGTGAAAAAATCTTTGAGAGTAAAGCTATCTGGAGTTGAAGGTATGGGGCAAGAGGAAGTGAGAGAGTTTGGTACTTCCAGGCCCATGAAAGCCTTTGACACTGAAACTTGGCTACAGTCATTGTTTCTTAATATTTCCACGTGACAAAGTCCAGTTTCACACCAGGTTAATAGAAAACCAGTTTCTATGTCCTGTTGTCCCACTTCAGCTTATGCAACACATTTGTGGAAAATTTAACTCTTCTTTTCTTTTGTAGTTATCCCTTGAGAATCTGATTTCTGATCCTACTTGATACCTGAACCACATAACCTAAAATGACAGCCAATATTGAATACTCCAGATGATAAGTTTCAGTTAATCAGAGCAGAACAGCTTTTTCAGAATTTATAAACCATTCATACACAGATTAGAAAATTTCCTCTACTCAAAAGTTCCTACAACTTAGCTACTTAATGTCCTTGCTGTATACCCTAATTTCAGTGATATACTCTGAGAAGACACTTGGATAGGTGGAAAAAAACATATGAATATTTTTTCCAGATCTGCAACCTTTTGATTTCTAGAGGAAAAAAACTGGAAAAGAGATACGTATCCATGTAATAAACACAGTATAATGGAATTCCAGCCTTCCCTTCCAATTTAAAATATGGAGGTTAATACTTTGTGTATGAGTTGATGGTCTCACAATGTTTCCTCATTTTCTTTTTATTTGCCTTCTCACCAAGACACGATTTAATAACCTGTTTTGAGAATAAGGTTACGTTTCCTGATTCCTCTTATTTTAGAAGAACCTAAAGTAGGCAATTGCAGAGCTCCTTTACTCTGACTCAAACTCTCTTCAAGTTATGCAGCATGGTTTATTTCTAGCGATGACTATAAAGCTTTCTCTGACGCCTTACACTGCATTCAGTTTCATTCTCTCCAAAAACCTTAAATCTTCATTAGTTTTATTCATTTTACCCTGCAGTCTCATACCTCTTTCATTCCTCTTAAGATTCAGCTTTACTGGAGAGGAAAGGAGAAATCCAGTTGATTTCCCCCAAATGATTCACTTGGTTTATAAAATGCATTGAATGTGCATTTAACTAAGGTACACATTTATGGAATAAAAATTAGCAGAAGTACACACAGCTGGCCTGTTAAGTTCCAAATGTAAACCAATTTCAATTCTATGAATTGCTTTCATTTGGGGCTCTATTTTTTTTTTTTTCTCTGATCCATGTGAATGAAGAACATTAGCCCATCATACTTACTTATTTTATTATGTTCAAACAAAGAGAGATTGTGAACACAGGATGCAGAATATTTAATTAAGATACCCAAAAAAATATTTTTTCTTTGACTTTTAGAAAATTTACATACATCTTTTCTTATTTTATATATGCAAATGTATATCCATATCCATATCCATATCCATACATTCCTGGGTGCAGAAGTTAGAAAGTTTAATAGAAAATAATGACACAAAGTCATCAACAAAATTGACATGTAAGGATTTTCATTTTACTAATTCTACATAAATATAAAGGCATATCATTAAGTGAACATTTAATTTACCCATATGGTCAGCATTCCTACTGCTAGGCTATATGTCAAACTCAGAAGTTACAATTCATTCCAGATTATTGCAGGGAATATTTCTTCACTCATATTTGCTGGGTAGCCAACAGACTAAGTTCATCTAGTTTAAAGTTAAAAAATTCTTCTCTTTAGGGCTCTGTTCAGACAGTTTCCTGCCACCAACTTGAGATTTGACATTTTGCTGGCACTCCAGGCTGCATGCCAAGGCTGCCTGTGTGAGAGTTCCTGGCACTTCACTGTATGGAACAGTTCCTGTGCAATCTACCAGCATGGTGTAATCTTTTACGAAGTATTTCTGGTAGAGAAAAGGATTGATTTACAGCAATGACTGAATCTTTCCCACTTCTTCTCTCCTGCAGGGTCTGAACATCAAAGGTACTAAGAAGAATGTAATGGATATGAAGAATAGCTTAACAGAGATGAACTGGAGTCTCTTTAATGCCTTTTATTTTCATCTCTACAGTAATGACTGAGTAATTTTTAATGTGAATTACGTTTAGAAATCATAATATATCCTTTAGAAACATAACTAAAACTATATTGTTAAAATTAAATATATAGTTGCTGATTGGCAAATAATAAAAGTTGAAATATATAATGATATAAGAAATTTTAGATAGGAAGCTTTATTGAAAAGCATTTGTTCAATTGGTGAGGCCGCACCTCGAGTACTGTGTTCAGTTTTGGGCCCCTCACTCCAAGAAGGACATCGAGGTGCTGGAGTGTGTCCAGAGGAGGGCAACGAAGTTCGTGAAGGGTCTAGAGCACACGTCTTATGAGGAGTGGCTGAGGGAACTGGGGTTGTTTAGTTTGGAGAAGAGGAGGCTGAGGGGAGACCTTATTGCTCTCTACAACTGCCTGAAAGGAGGGTGTAGTGAGGTGGGGGTCGGTCTCTTCTCCCTAGTAACAAGCGATAGGATGAGAGGAAACGGCCTCAAGCTGCGCCAGGGGAGGTTTAGGTAAGATATTAGGAAAAACTTCTTCACCGAGAGGGTGGTCAAGCACTGGAACAGGCTGCCCAGGGAAGTGGTTGAGTCTCCATCCCTACAGGTATTTAAAGAACGGATAGATACGGTGCTTGAAGACATGGTATAGATGGACTTGGCAGTGCTAGGTTAACGGTTGGACTCAATCTTAAGGGTCTTTTCCAACCTTGACGATTCTATGATTCTATGATTCTAATTACATGAATTTGAAAAACACAGAACATGACCTCCTGCTTTTAAGAAAATGAGTGAACAATACATTCTCAGATGTTCTGTTTGAGAGGCATTGAGTTTAGTCAATTAAGCTCCAGGAAACAGATTTCATTGATTGTAAGACAACTCTTGACACTATCTACAGTATGAAAAGCTTTGCAGAATAGCATATACTTCAACCAATTTGCACTTTTTAAAAATCCTATTAAGTATTGCACTTATATACATACATTGAAAAGTTGAAGGTTGAAAATAAGATTTTTTTTGTAGTAACGTAACCTGTAATGTCAATACCTCAAGTGCTGTAAACTATTTGAAAGTATCTACAGAGATAACAAATTAATTTGTTATGATACAATAGAAAATTGTCTTCTAAAACTTTTCTCAGTATTAATATTAGAAACACAAAATTTGACTTCACATATTATGCCTTTTTCTTAAATTGCTGCCAGTCAGATGCAACTCGTCTCAAGTAGTTTGTGCCATGAATGAATTTTCTCCTACTCTTGGGACTGAGTCTAGCTTGTTCTACATATAAGAGGAACTGGCAAGTTTGCAAATGTTCCCGTTACAGAAGACAGATGTCATGCTAGGTTTAAGTGTTATAATAACTCAGAAAGAGGTAGGTTGCAAGAGCAGGAGCAATAGCATGATGCAGAATATGCTTTTGGCATTGTTACTTGAAAGGACAGACTCCTACTAGAACAGAAAAGTTAAGTTCTTGACACAAACTGCCAAATTAGTTATTTTGAAACTATATAAATAGAATTGTCTTGCATAGCTGTTTTTCAGTAAATACTCTGACTACATAATTTTTAAATTCACTTGGAAAATAGAAAAAATGTCATAAAAACCTATGATAAATGTATGTATTTTTTTCCTATAGGTTATAGAAATTAATTAATTAAAAATCTTATTTTCCTTTTTAATTCTGTACAAGACTATTTTATATTCTACTAGGGATATAGTGTTATTTTCTGTAATGTGCCTTAAGGAAGCACTATGTATACTTCAGGCACACTGCAAGTAGCAATCATTCTAGCATTAATTTACCCATCCAAAATTCAGATATTACTTTTCTTAACCTCTTCCCAACACACTATCCAGGATAGACAACTTATTTTAATGATCCAAGCTGCAAGCTAACTGAGTGTCTAACCTGAAACACAGTGGCTATATATGTAAGATCATATTAAACAGTTCTTATTCACCAGGGTATGATCATCTACACTGTTAAACCGTTAAAATAGAATTTATTTTAATGGTATGGACATAACCAGACTGTTCAAGCAAACCAAGATGCTGTACAAGTCTGTTTTTGCATCATTCTGTTTCTAAAATGCTTTATGTTTGAGAAAAGACCTCAGATTGATGAACAGTGTGAGCCTTTTCATTTTACAGGGATCTGGACTCCATATCCTGTAGTCCTCAGAGCTGACTGGAGTCTCTGCAAGCATTTATATGGTCATCCTTTCTGAGAGACTTCTGGCAAGATTCAGCTGCAGATTCAGATAGCCAACTAGTTATCTATAACATAAGTGTCTACAAGTGAGATGGATGTCTAAGCTCCTATTATATTCAATAAAGATTTAGTAGATATCATTGGTGGAGCCTACAAAACAATTTTGCTCTCCTTAAATTAGATAACTAGTAGGAAATATCAGTTTCCTATACACAGGATTCTAGCGCCATTTAAATTACCCTAAGATGTCCACTGGCTGGTATGACAAAAGATAAGCAGAAGATCATTGCTTTGTGGACCAACAGCTAGAGGCCAAACTCAGATGCACCCTGTGCACAGGCCACTGAATCCCTCTAGGGAGAGATTCAGATGCCTGGAAATAGGCATTTAGTGCTATTTGTATTGCTATATTTGCCTTGGTCTCCTACTGGAGAAAGTTTCAGCTATGCCTTATGTCTGATATCTGTAATCCCTTTATACATGACTTAGGTTTCTTAGGAAGTCACAGAGGGGACGAGATGCCCATGTGTACACAAGTAATTGAATTAGCTGAGTCAGTCTCTAGATTCCTTTAAACACATAGTTAAAGTCCACTGCCTATAAGGGGATATTAGGTATTTAGCAAATATTCAGGCACATTGATATAAAAATGTAGGTGTCTATCTCAGATTGAACCCTAAACCCTATACTGTAAACACCTAGATGTGATAATCTTAAACACATCTCAACATGTCTGCATCTGGAGCAGAGTACTCCTATTTTCTTCCTGTCTTTCACGCAACCACCCTTTATGGATAGCCTTGGAAAGAGACATTTATCTGACAATGTTTCAATGACTGCACTTGGTCATGTATGCTGAAGAGCACACATCTGCTACATGGTGGTCTTTCTCCCTAAGGAAAAATAAGAAGATCCATTCATATGTTTTTTAAGAATGCAAAAGAAATATGTGTCTTTAATTGAACCATCATCTTCATTCATAGTAATCCAAGAAATTTTGAAGGTTCACAAACAACTAACAATTCAAGGCTGAATCTTATGGGGATAGAATTTGACCCCTGGATGAGACATAAGTTCTTCCACTTAAAAAAATAATACTTTCTGTGTAAGTGCTTCCTGTGACTCCTGCTACAGTTCTGGCAACTTTTGTTGTAAGATATGAGTCAAGAAATAAAAGTAATCCAACACATCAACATTTAATAGAAAATAAAAATCTTCACTTTAGAGTAATCTAATTTTCTTGAGGAAGCTATCTCATTTAAAAATGTAGCTGGGATATTATCTTCATTGTTTATAGTTCCTATAGTAACAATAGTTAACTATCATTAAAGTTATAGGCCTAGAGATGAAATGCTCTTGGTGTTTTAACAAATGTGTGTAATACAAAGAATTTATGTTGCTGAATCCACAATCTTTTCACCAACCCCCTGTGAAAACGAACTAAACAAGTAAAAATGAAACAAAACAAAACAAAAAAGAAGAAACCCCTGTCACCTGTATTAGTTGTTTCTTGTCTAATATTAGTTATTACATTACAGGAATATGATGATCAAATGAAACCACCAGTGAAATAAACAAGAGCATTCACAAGTTGAAGGAACTTGCATATTCCATCTTACATAGTTAAAACTCTTTTATTCTACTGTGAAGACTTCAGATAAAGTCCTAATTTGTAGTTCATGGGAATTATGAATATTTTATGCAGGTGGAAAACAAGAGAACAAATATTCAGACAAGAACTGATTTTCACCCTATACTACTTTTAATTCTTAATTTTTTAATTCTTAATTTCTTTTTGTCCTCTATTGCAACAGCACTATAGCATTATGCCTTTGTTATACTTCCCGTTCTCCTTTTATAGTTTTTGCCTTGGCCCATTTGTGGTTTTGAAGAGGTTTTTTTTGCAGGAGAATGTCTGAAACGCCCCCCTAAATTCACTAATTATCAGAATTACTCTGGGACTATTGAAAAAAAATGTTTCAAAAGTTTTTTTTTTAAAAAAAAGGTAATGATTCTTTACTTCCTAGCCATCCAGAATGCCTAGACTCTTGGCTCCAGAGTGACCTTTCTCTCCTTTTTCACATCCTGAGGCATGCAGTAATTTCCATCTGACTTTCAGGCTGTTCAGGCACATCACAGGTACATCTAGCTTCACTCAGAGGTTCTAAGCTCATTTCTGTATAAAAGGTGAGACAGGCAAGGTTGTTTTAATGTTCAGATGAGAATAGGATTACCCATTAGGGACTCCTAAGGTGATTGACAGGACCTCTATCTTCATGAAGTAAAGATGTTTCAATCATGTTTTCTTACTGGAATTAGTTTCTTATGACTGAAAAATCTTCAGTGCTCATTAAGAAGCAAGTTCGCACATTAGGAAAAAAGTCAGCTGGAGAAAAGGCAGTTAAAAAATGGGCCATTTCTTCCAATCCAGCCAGGGCTGTAATGTTGAAAAACATATTTAATTTCCAATGTATTGCAAAGAATCTTCCCATTCCATAAATAAACAAAGATGGATAAAGATTTGTTTCCGCTTCTTGTGAAGTGATTCTGGAAAGTTTATTGTGTAGACTTAAAAAATGGCACCAAATGGTAACCTCAAAAGTGAATAAAGTAAATAGAAACTCAGCTGTGCAGGAGACTACCAAATAGGCATACTTCCTTTAACTTATGCAGAATACAAAATGTATTTTTAAGACTTCTCTCAATTTCACTAACTGTTGTGAATTACTTGCTGCTTCTTTAAACCACTTATTTTCTATTTCCCATAGCTGTGATACAAATTACCTTATTTTGTAGCCTACCGGGTTTAGTTCACAGCTTTCTGAATCTCTTTTTTTGGAGACTAATGTAAATGATTTTATTTTATTGATTCCCCTCTTTCAGAGAAGAGAGAATTAATGTTTTGTGTTGTGCATTTTGGTTTTGGGCTTTTTTCCAGAGATTTCAGCAATGTGTTAACTATAATCTGGAATGCAAAGTACTAATATGTGGCAGAATTTCATTGTGGTCTTAATTAAAATGTTCTAAATGATGGATAAAACTCCCACAGTCCTGGAGCCTCTTATTTGTGTTAATCAGCTCCTAATGCATAGCTGTGTGTGTTTCTAGCCAAAGATTAGATGTGTAAACACTTCCTTAAGTTTTATTTAAAGCTGTGCAAGGTCATGTTGGATACGTTTCAGACTGTTTTTTAACTGAGCCACAATTCAGTGTGTCAGCTTTGTGTGACACAAGAAAATGTAGCTATAGATTGCAGCGCCTTAAAAATAGGATAGCTAATTGGACTGAGTTTCTCCAACTGATTTCTCCTTTTAATATTTCCAATTAGCATATGCTTTTGGTTTCCTTTGCAGTATAAATGAAGTAGAGGGAGCAGGAGTGATCTAATCTGAGTTTATCTGAGATACTCAGGCCAGGTAGTGAGTTGCCACCAACAACCATCCTTGCAGTGAGCTCTGCTGCTTCTCCAGTTGATTTCAACACAGATTCTCATCCTTATGTGCCTTCATAAACTGATATTCATGTTTCTGCACAGTGCAGTGTAGAGCTATGAAGATTTTGCCATCCAGCCCATAAGTGGAAATAGCTCCCATGACTAAACACTTCCTTCTTAGCAGAATTTGGAAGCACTTGGTATTTAAATCCGTCTTACCTGTGGAAATACAGTATCTGTAAAAAAAAAAAAAAAAAAAAAGAACCTTGGTTATTAATGTCAAATACTAAGTCCCTGGCCCCTTCCAAACTAATTAGCACAGCTAATAAACACAGACTGTAAACAAATAGACAGGCAGGGTAGGTCTTTTCCTTTCTCACTGTGGAGGCCATGTAGTGAAGAGAGACTTATGACCTACAGCTTTAAATCTTCAGTTCCCTTTGTTCTCTGCTCCCCTGCTGCAGTACTGGCTTCATATCCATTTCTGGTATCTCACCACAGCTTGTTTGCATTTCTCCAAAGCTATTGTGAGTGTGACCGAGGAGTTTTAGAGGAGCGATAGGTGCACTGGCCTAAGAAAATGAGTGATTTCATTGCCATGGCAAGAAAGTAAGAGAGAGAGATCAACATGTGATAGCCTTGATAGATCTGTTCCTTGCAGGAGTAAACCATTACAAGAGTACAACAAAGCAAAATATTTTTTATGCTTACTTATTCTTCTTATTAATAGGTGAATATCTACATTTTGCAGAATCCGTAGAGCTCTAGATACCATTTTTTTCCAATATCAGATTATAAGTATGGCCCTATTTTAAGAACGGGGCCACAAGTTAAGCAATTTGGAGACTACACTATATTAAACTTGACCTCAGGGACTTTGTTGCTGTGGTGTATAGACTCTGACTGGCAGTCAAACACCCACCCAGCCTCTCACTCATTCCCCTATCCTGTGGGATGAGGAGAAAATAAAAAGAAGGCAAGAAGACTCATAGATCAAGATAATGACAATTTAATAGAGAAAGCAAAAGCTGCGTGTGCAAGCAAAGAAAAAGAGGAATTAATTCACTACTTTCTGTCAGCAGAAAGATGTCCAGCCACTTTCTGGAAAGCAGGGAATCAGTACACATAACAGTTGCTTGGGAAGACAAATACCATAACCACAAACTTTGCCCCTTCCTCCTTCTCCCTCTGAGTTTTCATTGCAGAGCATGATATCATATGGCATGGAATATGTCTTCGGCCAGTTAGGGCCAGTTGTCTAGATTGTGTCCCCTCCCAAACTCATACCCCCAGCCTACTCACTTTGGGGCAGGGAGAGGGGAAAGAGTAAAAGTCTTGATGCTGTGCAAGAAGGGTTCAGCAAAATCCACAACATTGGCATTTTATCAACATGGGTTTAGACACAAATACAAAGTACAGCACCGTATGGGCTGCTATGAAGGAAGGTAACTTAATCCCAGCCAATCCCAGTACATTTGCTAAATTAGAGCTTTAGCAAATCCACATACTGACATGTGCAGATTATGTTTTATATTCTTTTTAATTTTTAAGTATCACAGACATGCCTGAGAAAATATATCCTTATATGTGCATGCACAAATGGAAATCTTATTTGTAGCACTGAGAAGAAAAGACCATTTGTTTTACCCATTTTAAAAAGAAGATATATTAAATGTTTCCATTTACTGTTTAATTTTATCTAATGCATCATCTTGCAGAAAAACTTCTACTGGTTATTCCTTGTTCTTTGGAGGAAAATAGGTTTCAGGAACAAATCATACCATATTGAATAATTGCCATCCACTTTTAAATTCTATAGAAATGTCTTAGAATCAGACAAATCAGGAAAACAGAAAACAAAGGATATACACAGCTCTAATCAATTTAAAGGTTATGTTCAGGTTATAGAAATAGAAAAAAATGCTTCATTAAGCAAATGACCTTGAACTTCATCCATGATAGATACTGTAGTTAATTAAACTGTATGCTGAGGTAATATATTTTACTGTATATGGAAGCATTTAGATGAAAAAGTGGGTAATGGATTTTGCTAGTCCAGTTTTTGAAAGCACAGTAATGAAAAGAACTCATTCAGACAGATGAGGTTATTGCGCAGAGTTTTGCATATATATACATATCAGTGTAAATTCTCAGGGTTTTTTTTTCCAGTGACTTGAATGGTATTACTCAGATAAGCATGTAGGTATATTTTTACAGGAAAACTTCAAAGAAAACTTTTCAACTCTTATGCAATTTTAAAACTATTATTAAGTCTATAATTAAAGAAAAACATGAGCAATTAATTAATAGTCCCTATATATTAAATCACGTTTCTTTCCATTTCCTTTTTTCAGTACCCATTTTCTCTCTGAATACATTACAGTGTCACCTACTGTTTTGGTTTGTTTTCTCACCTTTATAATTTTCTTTTCACTTAGTATATCATTTCAGAATCTTTGATTTTTAAGAAAGATATGCTTCATTTATTTTAAATTACAGGAGAAAAATGTAAAAATTAAAGAGGGATACAGAAAACGTGAGAAGAAAAGAATCCTAAATACACCTTTTGTTGCTTAGGGTGACAAATGCATTGATGCAGATAAAGAAAACAAAAGAACTCAAAAGGAAAAGTAATAGAAAGGTAAAAGGAAAAGAAGAAAGTGAAATAAACATGAACTTCATTTACCATGCATCAAATGCATTATGAGCTGCAAATGCATCAAATATTCATTTGATCTCACTTCAGAATTATATCTGCTCATTTTCATAAGCTCTTTTCACAATTAAAATATAAAATGAAAAGTGTTTATGATCTCTGAACATTCTATCTTGTCTGTCTAGATAAATTAATAGCAAAACATGTATTTGTATAAAAGTAACCTCCATTCTTAAGTACAGCTAACCTAACCTGAGGTTAATGATGATAAATTATTGATCTTGAACCTGGTCCAAGACATTTAACATAATTAATGAATCTGTATGGCCTTGTAACGTGCTTTATTTTATACTGTAAGCAAGAATGTTAGGAACTAGAACTATAATTCAAATAACAGAAAAAGGTAAATAAACTGCAACCCAGTTACTGAATGGAGATAATTCTTAACGAGGTCTGAAGACATCAAGGAAAATACAATGTTGGAAGGAGTAAAAAAATAAATGCTTTCAAATTATGTTAGGAACACAAGAAATCTTAGCAATAGCATAGTCTTACAATAAGAGAGATGGGGTAACACTTTTCACAATTATTAGGAAAGTGCTGATAGAAGAGCTGGAAATTTTCAATAAATAATTTATGTATTTGGAAAGAAACATGAATGTTTCACATAAAAATCATAAAGCGCTTTATTTTCCATTAATAAAGGAATGTAATATTCCAATGGGGATTTATAGGGGATAAACAATTTTAAATTTAATTTTGATAACTTCCATGTGTGACTTACAAAAGAGCTGAATGAGAAGATATGTGGCTTGCTGAAATCTATTTTTAATGAATGTTGATATACTACAGAAATTTCATTAAACAGACATCGAGCTAATGTAGAAAATATTCAGGAAGGGCAAACAGGATGATTCAGGTAGTGATAGCTATTATATATTTCTATTAACTGTGGGGAAATATTAATATCTGATTTGTTAAAAAATAATTAAAGAATGGTATATAATAGATTACCTTCGGCTGGGGGTGCATGGCTAGAAGGTGCATCCCCTGGGTGGTGGATAGGGGATCCCTCTCTGGAGGGTGCACCGGATAAAATTGAAGAAGGTGCCGCGAACCAACGCAGCCTAAGGGAAGGCCACCCTGACAGAAAAACCACTGGCCCTCCAAGTCATGGGGGTTGGGCAGGAAGCCAACTACCTCCTCCCGGAAAAAAAAAAAAAAAAAAAAAAAAAAAGTTGCAGAAACGACGAGCATCAACTTTCAAAAAAACCGAAATGGTGGAGATGATAGAGAAAATCAGTAATGAAGTGAGGAGGAGGAAATGGAACTGGATCGGTCATGTCCTGAGGAAAAAACCAACAGAAGACTGCGCTGTGGTCCTTGGGTGGACTCTAGAGGGAAGAAGAAAGTGGGGTCGCCCAAAAACGACCTGGCGTCGGATGGTGGAGGTTGAGAGGAATGGTGCAGGCTGGAACTCTTGGGAAGCGGCACGGCACGCAGCCACAGACCGATCGAAGTGGAAGAACGATGTTCGCGCCTTGTGTGCCTCCTGGCACTGAGAGAATTCAGATTCAGATCAAATATAATAGATTAATGTCAATATAATTTTAAAAGACTGGTGTAGAATAAACTATTATCAATGTAATTTATGTATCAGAAAACCTGATACAAGTTTTCTCTAAGAATACAACGTACGTATCTAAAAATTTATTGGAAAAAAAAAGTTGGCGATGTGAAATCTTCACTGAATTATAGGAACTTTAAAAATGCCATATGGTCTAGAGAGACTGGTGCCATTCATAGTTTCATAAGTGATGAGAAAGTTAATGTAACTTCACCGTTCATAATTTCTGGATAACACTAAGAAGGTAAAGGAAGGACTCAGCAGTCATATGGAAGAAATGGAGTCAACCTAAGCAAACAGCATTTTAATGAAGGTAAAAAAAATATTTACTCACCTAGGAAAAAGAAATAAGGGACATATAGATGAAATGGAGATGATGCCTTTTAGAGAGGGAAAAAGAGAAGTGGATGACTAATTACATTGTTACCAGTGCAATACTATTGTAAAAAAGAGCTAATATCGTCATTGGCCAAGTATAAACAAAAGAGTAAGTAGGCTGAGAAAGTAACATTATTCATGCTAAAAAATTATTGTGGAAAGTGTTATCAGTTCCTCAAATATCAGTAATATACCTTGCATTCCTGAGGGAAAATAACATTTTAAATTACAATAGAACTTCATACCTTTGTGTTTTTGAGGAATTAAGATTTTAGGTACAAAGAGTGAAAGGAATATTATCAGTAGGTCAGCAGTAATTAAACAAACTTGTAGGAGAAGTATTTTCTTAAAGTATTGTGTGTATGATAAGCTGAAGTTTCCTGATGTCATTTAGCAGATACATGAAAAATACTAGTGTTATGTACTCTTTTTTTATATGTGAACAAATTAAATGGTATATAACTACATATATATATATATATTGCTGAAAACAAAAGAGAATTCTTAAAGGATTAGTGACATGAGTATTGACTGTTCTTTAGTTGTACTGACAATATGAGTTGACTTACATCAAGATAAAAATAATACCAACATGAAAAAGAGATTATTTCAAGGTACTGGTCTGTATCATCTTACTTTTGTTCAGTGACATCTGAAGGCAGCTTTTAAGATGAAGTTAAATGACAATGCATGGCAAGACAAGCAGCTAAATGTTCTCACACTTCTGGTCCCCTCCTAGTCATCAGCCATTGAAGATATTGATTACAAGAGAGAATGATGCATATTGTTAACAAATCTGACAGCAGCCTTCTCACGCATCATTCAGTATTGAATAGCATAAAGCTACTTGTCAAAGAAGAAAATGTCTCATCTAAGTTTCTGTCCACAAGGTCTTGCCAATTATTATCTATTTCATGAATTTTAATACTATAAAGAATAGTGAATATCTTAAAGTTCTGTCAGAAATATTATTGTGGAAAACAATGTTTAAGGACAGATGGATCTAGAAGTGTGTTTTGCATGTTATGTGAAATTGCACGAGTGTTTCATTTTTTTCAGTCTCTTCATGTGTCATATGTAAAAGGACATCCTTTCTTTCTGAAATACGCCAAATGTTTCTGACAACAGCAGCTTTCAGACAATGTTAAGGATTGATTAAAGACAATTTTCAGTCTTCTACATTGTGGCATATTAATTTGTGTTTTGTAAATTGTCCTAAAAAAATTACTTAGAAATGGCCTTATTTAATGTCCAGTGGGTGTTTAATCCAATTAGTGTTAGTCCTTGTCCTTTTCATAATGAAATGAGTTTTACTTCAATACAACCAATAGCTTATTTTTTTGAAGATTTTTTAATATCAGTCTCTTAATTGCCATTTACTCTTGCTATTATTATATTATAAGGAGATTTAAATAAAACAAACTGCTTTCAACATTGTTTCACTGTCAGGGAAAAAAGAAAATATTCAAGACACAGAATGCTGCACTCAGAACACTGGACTACTTGACCCTGCTTATTATCTTAGCATTATTTCAGATACCATTAAATCAGGGTAAGGTTAGCAGGTTAACAATGCATTGCCATTACTTCAGTTTTCAGTGAACAGAAAAATACTTTCCAACATCTAATGGAGCTCTTTCTTTTCTATTTCCAAAACATATGAAATCCATGATCACTTTGACCATTGAACTATTTACTGAAAAATAAAAATGAAACTAACCTCTGAGAATATGCTTTCCTGAAAACTTCTCTTTTTAAGGGAATGGGGGGGGAGGGGGGGGAAAAGAGCTTTATTTCTATATTTCTATTGCATGATAGCCTGTACCACTTTTTAAAAAAAAAAAATTACTCTTGTGTTAAACACATTCTCATTAAACCCCTTAAGCAGTTAAGATTTCAATGCCTACTGCTTTACAAAACAGAAGTGAGGGAAGGGAGAAAAAGAAATGTTATTTGTTGAAGCCTCTTTTTCTTTTTGTGATGAAAATTCCTCCTCCTAGAAAAAGTAAAAAATAGTTCATGGCATGAGAAATAGACAATGTGTGTGCATTACTACAATGCAGTGTCCAGAAATAAATTAATGGTGCTAAAGGGCAAAAAAACCCTTTTAGGAATTTAGCAAGAGTTTAAGTAATGGAAATATTAAATACAGTAACACAGTAATTATCCCATGTACTTACCTCAAGTCAATATCTTGTGTTATTAGACCAGAATAGACAATGACAAGTTCACAAAGTAATAAATAGCCAGTCACCAGTCCATTAATTAATCACATCTGTGCCACAAAAATTATTCCTTTTTCTCCCCTTTCACTTAACATGCAACCACAGTCTCAGGGCAAAACAGGTGAAAAACACCACCAACAAAAATAATCTAGTATGTAGGTGCTTTATTCCTAATAATATAGACATTTAATTTGCTGGGACAATGAAGAACCCACTACCTACTTGAATAAGACTTTTTTTTAAAAGAGTCACACAAGACAGGTACCTTGGAGAAATTAATTAGGAAATGTAAGTTCAAAATACATTGTGACATTGTTATAGTAAACGTGGGTTTGCTTTCTTACTTGGAGAAATTCATGGGAAAGATCTATGGTGGTATCTCTTCAGAATAAAAGATGCACTGAAGAGGCAGTTTTATACCTAATGATAGTCTACCCCCGTTCCCAAATACTTTTAGGGAATTGACTCAAACCTCTGAAAGAGGTAAGTAGGAAAAGGCTAATGGAAGCCATGAAACATATCTAGCTTACATTAATTATGCCATTTGTTCATTAATAGTGAAATTGGTGCAATTTCTTTACTAGACTTGTGTGATCTGAACATTGGGCACAAAGAGAATAAACGCTTTTTGTGTAGCTTATTTAGCATCAGAAAAGAAAAGTCAAAAACTAAAATTAACTTCTCTTTAATGATATTGTGTGTTGTTTCCCTAAAGCTAACAGAGCTATTAACATTATTTAAAGTTCAAAAAGAGTCTTTATTAGCTACAAAAGGGACAATGTGCTCCTGAAACACTAAGAATAAAAAATACATGACTTACATCACAAGAGCTTTACTTAATATTATTATAAACAGTAAGGAAGGTGATAAGAGCAGAGTAGGCATGGATAGATTCCCCATATGCTGTGTTTTCATCTTCTGATGTAGCATTACCATAAGAATAATAATAGCATAAATTGTCTGCCAAGATGAATTAATATGTAGAGAGCCAATTTAATAAAAGCTCCCAGTGGTTCAAGAATTAAATTGTAGAAAGGAATTTGTTCTACTTAAAAGTAAATTTATGAATAACACCTATTAGCTGCAATGCAATGCATTATTAACTTTAACTGTGTGGGTGGAAAAAAAACTACCCATTGCAAAGAAAAAAAGTCAATTTGAAGCAGTAAGACTTGTTACATATTTGAAATTTTGGTGGAAAAATAATTACGTACTATAGACATGTTGTTGCAGTAGACATACCGATGGTTCAAGGCAGTGTCTTAATTTTTTAGGGAAGGTTACTGTTTTATTGTATGTCTGGTTGATTTTCTGGTTGTTGAAGACTACGGATGGTAGGTCAATAAAAGCAATGCCTGTATAATCTGACTGTCTTCTAAGAAGACTTAGTGATGATCCTAGAAATGTTAATTTTAGCTTGAAATGATTTGGTAAGTTGTTTACCACACCAGTGTCTATTTATTCATCATCATCATATTATTAGTGCTCTTGTTTATATTTGTGTTATGTTTTATTATTATTAATTCATAAAGAATAGGTATAATCAGAGGATGCAGAGCAAATACAGAGCAAAGCAAGATTAAATCGTTTAAATCAAATAAACTTAGTAATTGAAAAGCTCTGAAGAACACTACATCTGTGTGAGCTGCTTTCTTTTGGGCTGTGCAGATGTATTTGGCATACCATGCAGGGCTGCAGTTAAATGTCACAATATAACAATGTCTGAAAGTTCTTAATGTTTACCCAATAAGTCAATAAAATCATGCAGTGCATGTCTAAACATTTCTTAAATGTTTGTTTCCTATGTGTCTGGGAGCCCTAATATCAATGGATGGAATTGCCTGTTAAGCAAATTGGTGTTTTTATCAAAAATATTTTTTTGAGGCTGGCTTAGGTTTTTAGCAGCAAGACCTGTCAGCCTTTACCTGTGCTCCCCTTCAGCTAGTTACAGAAGCAGACAAAAACTCACATAGGGAATATCCACAGTAGCTCTCTTTGTGCTCAGGGAAGTGTAAGCCTGTCGATAGCTTGCTCCTCCAAAGACATAACCATATCTGCCTATCTGTGAATAACCATTGAAGTCCTCCAGTGCAATACATAAGTAGATCTAAAACACTGTGTACAATTCTGTCTATTGATAAGTTACAGAACACATTTTTGTCCTGTTCTCATCATCCTCCAAATTGTGCAGTGAAACCAAGATTTTTTTACAATTATCTAGGTAAACTCTTCTGGTGTTTGAGCTAATTAAGTTCTCTGTGTTTCCTTTTATCTTAAGTCCTCTGAGGAATAATAGAGCATTGTATCATTGTTTTTCTATAGCTACCTTTTTATTACACTTCGAACATTATGTGTTTTTCCATCACATTTAATCACTATTCATGTAATAGCTTTACTGGCTTGGGTATTTTTATTTTTATCAGGAGTACACACTGACTCCCAAATAAGGCTGTAGAATTTATCCGCCATAAAATTAAAGACATTTGAAATGTGCAAATTTTCAAGTTCATTGAACTGATATGATCAGGCTATGTTTCATAGACAATACTTTCATACCATTGAAAAAACAAAGGTCAATATTGATTTTAAAAGGTTTTGTGCTCCCTTCTTGATTGTGAAAGTATGAGATTACACTCTTTGTGAACAAATGAATATAAATGTAGCTATCTCTGGTACTGTTCAGGGATATAACATCACTAGTTTACTAGATGATCAGATGTAAACTTCTAGATTATATAATTGTGTTTAAATCTTGTGAAACAAGTGAAGTGGAAGATGGTTGCTTATTAGAGAAGCCTTTGGTGGAAAGCAGTGATAAAAGTCAACTCTCCTTTTATCTTGTATTAACAGTAGCAAACAGTGGCCTTTTTATTTTAAGGAGTTGAATCACAGGAAGCTATTAACATTTTCTTGGAAACGGTATTGTCTTGTTAGTAGTCTGTGCAGGCAAGGTATGATGCTTTCAGGATCACTGGATTTACCAGCTCCAAGTACTAGTTCTTGAAGTTCAATACCATGTTAGAGATGAAGGATCAAGTGTGTATTGCAAAATCTTACATGTTGGTACATAAGTGTGGTATGTTTAAGTATGTATTTATTTTAGTCAGGCTATGGAAGGATGTGGAATGTGTTAAACATCAAATGATGGCTCAGTTTCACTGCTGTCACCTCCAACAATGAGAACAGCAACAGAGAATGCACTGACATTTATCCACCTCTAGCAATTCTCTTACTTTCATGGATTTGCCTTTCAGGAGAATTGTTGCAACTCAAAAGCATATAATTGTAATGCTATTAATTCCTCAGATAATTACTCTTTTCTTCTCCCCCAAAGATTTTTTTTCCTACACATAAAGCATTCTTCTACCCTGTCCATTACTGTAGGTGTGTTTTCTCTGCAGAAAAATCACATAATTTTCAACATTTGTGGGATCCGTCTGTGAAAGCTCTAATGCCAGTGAGGATCTCAACATGCAGATGCAGTATAATTCATCTTCCAGTGTGCTGTGATCCTGGGCTTGGTACTAGCATGTGCTGAGCACAGTAGGGAAATAAGACTCACTAATAGTTTATGAGGATTTTAAGGTTCTGGTGGGGATGAACTACCCTGTCCCTAAGGACTGTGCGAAATGGAAGTGTAATATTATGGGAAACAGAATGAGTGACAGATCGTGATAATCAAGATTTACCTGCTTCACAAGATTTGATTTGGAGAAAAGTTGCTTACACATGATCACATATAGGTTTTATATTTGCACTTTGAATGAAGAAACATTACTGGAATTCTACATGGCATTACTTTGACATGCATGATTTGGTACAATGCATGCCGTCCCCAACCCCAGTGGGCATTTAGAAAGTTCAAGTAATCGTGTGAAGTAATAAAGAAAATACATTGTTATGTTGCATAGACCTCGGAATGTCATGTCAATCAACAAGGCCAAGAAAGCTATGTTTTATAAAATTTTACAAAACAGGAAAATATTTTGTTGTCTTCTCATTTTTAAGCTTAATTATCCATAACCGTGTTCTCACTTTCTAAAGAGATACTGAAGCTCTAACATACTTATCTGATTACAGAGGCAACAGTTTTTAATGAAAACACCCAACATCTCAGGACTGGATAAAATTTTTGTAGAATGTGACAAGTGGGGAAACTAGCAGAAGGTAAAAAATGAAAAAACTATAACATTGGAGCAATGATGCAGATTTATGATGCAGAAAGCTGGTATGCTATGAACTTTTCTATCTCAATATTTAGCTATCCCACTGAAAAGTCACATTATTAATCTACATTTCAGTTAACACAGTATAGTAAACATTAACTGAATTGGTGGAGGAAGAATTATACTCAAGGACATTCCACAGTGTCAATTGGTTGTAGTTCTTTGGAAAAAGAGCTCAAAATCGTGGAGTTTGGATAGACTTTTGAGGAATTAAATATGACCCTCTGAATAATTTTACCTTTTTAGACAATAGTGCTCAAAAAGTGCTTTTTCAAAGATTATGTTTAGGGTAAATAAAACTCAGCAAAAATAAATTGTGTTCATTTCTTTCTTGTGGTTCTCAGGGTAGATATTTAACATTACGTAATGATGTCTGTATACAGTTCAGGTATTAGAACAAGTGCAACTTTTGAGACCTCAGAAAGAAAAAGAGGCCCCAGTTAGCACACCTTTAATCTTAACAGGAATTTCAGTTAGCAGAGGTAAGAGAAAACTGCAGTTCAGAAAGAGACAGATCCTTCTCTCCAGAAGTGACATAACTGAACTATCACAACCAACACTTGAGTGAAACTCCTTTAGGCGGAAAGACGAAGCTATGGAAGAAGGACTAATGCTTCTCAATTACACTTCTGCAAAGGTTATCCAGTAGAAACAGATTGCAGAATAGTACAGAGTGCACCTGCTACCTGGAAATATTTCAGCTTTCTTTGTATGGGGCAGTGCCAGTGTTTAGAACTAAGGGTAACTTGCCACAGATAGTTTTTCTTATTTTTGCACAATTAATTTTTTCCTTTGGATGTTAATTCCCTGGAGTGAAGGGGAATTCTTGGCTCAAATTCTGCATCTATTCACACTGAATAATTCAAACCCTTTTAGAAACTCAAACTCAACTGCTTTTCCACCAGATTTAGAAAATAAGTAATTTTCACCCTTTAACTGAGACTGAGGATAGAGTCACCTTCCTCCCAAAGGTGTCTTTTTCAAATTACAAACACATGAAACAAGAACAGGGACATGACAGGGAGTGCTTGGCCAATTTTGTTTACCTGTACAAATTCAGTGATTAACAATAGATTGGAATGCTTTGACTTTTTTTCTTTTGCTTTCTCAAATGAAATTAGGCCCACAGCACAAAGAAAGAAGCATTATCTTTTAACTTCAGCATACATTGTTTGTAGACATTTTTCACAAAATAATCAGACACAGCATAAGACCAAATTTAGATGAAGAACAGCTGCATTAATATAAGCTCTGGAATTTTTCTAAATTTTGCTGAAACATCTGCGTGAGCCTAAGACCAATATATCCCTCCTGTTTCCCTGAAGGCTGCTTGGCATAGCACAAAGCCCTCTGGGCTCCACAGCCTTACACTGCAGTCCCTAATGAGTGGCAGTGTGATCCTTCTGCAAAAGCCAGAGCACTATGAATTTTGAACCAGCTGAGCCAGTGTCTGAGCTTACTTAAGCTCTGAGATTGCTGTGAAAACAACCAGCAAAGCCTGCAGATACCATGGCTACCAGCAGACAGTCAGCAGGTATAATTGTCTACTCTGAACTGTAGAGGCTTATATGTTAGCTCATGTCAGTAGGCTATAGAATAAGCTCCGGGACTCTAGCTGTATTAATTATAGGGGGAAGGGAAATGCTGGTTGCTTCTAGATACATACAGCAGACCCTTCTTCCCCTTACAAGTGAGGTAGTGCATAGTGAAGTATTAGATCTTTTTCATATAAATGATATTTAAATGAAAAAGGCTCTATTTCATATGAGCTGACAAAGCGTGGCCTAAAACACAAACACCAGCAAACTCTGAAAAATACTATCCCTGCCCTCTCAGTCATGTTTTAAAATAGGAAATACTTAGAATGATCCTCTTAAGTTTTTCTTTTCAGTTCTTTCGTACACATTTTTTCAATTTCAACCCACTGCCAGCCCTTCCTTCCAACCCCCCCAAAAAATCAAGCTGATTCACATTTTTTCTTTACTGACCAGCTCAAATTTCCTAGGGAGATAAAAGAGATTCTGTGCCCTCGTTTGTCAAAATATGCAGCTGGGAAAAGGTAAAAAACAAACTGCCCATCACATGGGGAAGATGGTCCCACGGTTGATTACTTTTCAGAGTCAGGGGTAAAACGTCTAACCCCAAAATTGTGTCTTTTCTCATACCTAGAAAAATGGTAGACAAAACCCACATGAAACCCCCCACAACAGGTGGCTTCCATGTGTGATATCTTCTGGAACTAATACTTTCTTTTTGAATGTTAGCACCCTCCTATATTCAGTGACTGTATTAGAATTGAAATTAGCAACCTTTCTTCCATTTCAGGGTTTTGTAAGTACACAAAACCATTTCTAAAAGATTATCATAAAAGTTTATCAAAAGAACAACATAAAAAGCCCTTATGGGCCAGCTGGAAATGTAGAGATGTTTTCTTCAGCCATTAGAATTCTTATATTATGTAATTCTTTTGCATTAAAAAAATAATTTCTCATAGTTCATGCTCCTAAACCACCTCTGTTAGATTCTCATACTTCAGCTTGCCAGGTTCCTATGGTAACAGTAAATCTTCACTCCCTGTAAATGTAATCTTTCCCAGAGGGGTTCAGAAAACAGACCTCCTGAAGTTGTCTTCAATAACTTTTGAATACAACTAATTATTTTAAGCTATAAAATGCATGCAATTTTCAAACTGTGTTTGCGTGTTGTTTTGGGGCTTTTTTTGTTTTGTTTAGGTATTTGGTTGGGGGATGGTGGGGTTTTTCTTAAGGAAACAGAAAACCACCTTTCCTTCCAGTAGTACTTTACTTTCATCCGGGCTTTTTGTTGACATTTCACTTCATCCTTGTAACTTGATTTTCTTATTTCAGCATTGTTTATTTGAAGTTGTTCCTTGCATTTTTCAGTGTAGATAATTTCCTTGAGATTAAAAAGCAAATATAAAAAAAATGTTGTCTTAGTATTTAATATGCTCTAGCTACAATGAAACATAAAGTTTAGTAGTAGTAGTAGTAGTTGTAGTAGTAGTATTCACGTGTGAAAGTGTGTACTGGTTTGAAGCCTTTGCATTTAAAAACAGATGAAAATTTTCTAGACTGCATGTACAAAATATGTTTATAATTGTAAGTCAAATCCTAAACATGGAGTTTGGTTACATTACAGTTCTTGGTAACTTGAACAGCAGTCTGAATTTTTAAATGAAAGTATTTCTTTTTAAATTGGAACTTAAAGAAACAAAATTAACATGTTTGCCATTAACTGTTTAGCTTTTCTTAATTCAAAATTTGTGACAAGGAGCAGTAAAATGAATGTGTTTCTGTTTGCTCTCATACATCACACTGATGGAAATAGTCATGCCAGAGTAGTCTAAAATTATCCAGCATTCAAATTATTAATAACAATATTTATGTTTTTAAAAAGCCAGCTGTAGTTACCGTTCTAGCATTCACTCAGTAGATACTAATCTTTTATCCCTATCTCCATGAGAAACTAACTTGGGCATTAACTTTATATATATATATATATATGTATATAAAAGAAAATACATAAATACAATACAAATAAAAATATATAAAATATAAATAAAAATATATACATAAAAAACATTTTTAGGTGGTCATAAAATTAAAAATTCATAATTAAAAATTAATCTCAGCATTTCTCCTTTCTCTTGCCTGGAGATGTGATCAGCTGGAATAAAAAGTGTGCAATTTTTCATAGCAATAGTTCTGGGAAATCAAAATTTCTGTTCTGTAAGAAATTTTCATTATTTGCTATTTCTTTAATTCTACTTGGATAAACTGTAATTCTGAACATTTCTGCAGAAAGAGAAATTGATAAATTCTTTATAACCTAAATTTCCATTGTCTGAACATCTTTTTAAGGATAAAAATCACGATTGTAACAGAGTATTTTTCTCTCTGATAAGAAAGAAAAACAGAAAAAGTAGAAAATATACATGGGTGCCACTTATTCCTCAGAGTATGGCACTTAAGAGAAATACACTCTGAGAACAGCTCTTGATTTTATTTGTGTGTGTGTATATTTATACACGGTCCTTTCAGATTCTTTTGGATTTGTTGAAGTTCATCCTATCAAGTCCTACTTTGATTAGCAGTCTTATCGTTTATTGATCCCTCTGCAATAAAAACTCATGGCAAATATTAGAAAAACAAGTTGACAGTTGAATTCAGATGCTTAAAAGGGCTTTCTACATTTGTCTTGTAACAAAGAGCTCAGCTTTATTCCTTGTCACAGCTCTGGAGAGTTTTGGTCTGTTTGCACCAGTAGACACCTGGTTTTAACAACGTCCTTCCATGGTTTTGTCAGTGGCTCCTACATTCAGTGTTTTAGAAGAAGGAGGGGTTCATTTACTGTAAAGTTTTGGATAGTACAGGATATTTCCATTCATAATAAAAATACAGTGAATTCAAACATATGTCAGAATACTGTATCCCCCAAAGTGCTAGTAAGTGTATTCTGTGAAGTTCTAACAGAGCTAAGTAATTTTACAGTGCAACCATGAAAGTAGTTGTTTGCAGTCCAGGTGAGATTCTTACCTCACCTCCTCTATGAATCTTTGTTTTGATTAGTCATTACTGCCCTAAGGAAATCATTCAAAGAGCAAGAAATGTAAACAGACAGATGATACATTTTTTTTGGTACCAAGATTTTGTAACTAGATGTTGGGAATTGAAAGATCAATCTAAATGTCAAAGACATTCTCTTTTGGGCATATCTGCTTTCACCCAAACTTTTTGAAGACCTCATTCAAGGTGTGTGAATTTACTGTGATTTTCTGATAAATAACCACAAAAAGAGATTGAAAATAAAATAATAATAAAAAACCCAAACCAACTGACAAGGACTGTTACAATATCTAGTTTTTAGGCTCCTGTGGAAACAAAAATCTCTGAGTACAAGTGTGGAGGGGAAATGATGGAGGTAAAAACAGAAATGGGAAAAAAGGAAAAATAAAGCAGCATTCTGGTTTTGCCAAATAGGAAACCAAAGCACAGGGACATTCCTAAAATCTTGTGTCAACCAAGAATTTATATGCTAGTCTATTAGAAAAGTATGCTGCTATCTTGAAGTGCTCAGAGTCTGAAAGGGTGAATAGTTAACCCTTTGCAGGTCTGTAAATGTGAGTAAACGTCAATAAACCTGTCTGATTCATTTTCTAGATTAAAAGACTAATCACTGTAATATTACATAAAGAGGTGGCATCAATAACATCTCCATCTGTGGCAACTTCTTTTTTAAAGAAAGGGGTTAGTATAGCTTATTCGGAGTTTTTAAGGGGATTTAGGGATCACTATAGAGACCTCAGTATAACGTAATGTTAAATAAATTCCTCATGGACAGTTCCAATATGTTTTGTTCCAGTTCAGGCAGAAACTAGAGCATGCAATTAAAGACTCTTTTAGAGATACATAGAAGCAAATCTTTATGGATAACTTGAACATCCAGGGACGTCCAAGAAAACAGGTATGATACTTTCCCTTGCCTCCAACTGTTTGTACTGCAGGAACTTCCTCAGCCATTGTAGGATAGCATTTTCACCCCTACCCAAAGTATTCTGTTTGCCAGAAAACAATTGTACTCAAAAGAAAGAAAGAAAGAAACAAAGAAAGAAACAAAACCCAAACCAAAATTTAAAAAAAAAAAAATACCACAACCAAACAACAACAGCAGCCTCTAAACCGGAATGAATTTGGAATTTCTGATACAATGCCCCATGCCTTCCAATTGAAAACGGCCTTGGACAGAAGACTGGATAAGCTCTTCAGAAACTCCTTGCCTGCTCACATTTTTATTGATTACAAAGAGATAAACCAAGCCACACACTTCACTAATGTCTGTCTTATTATTAACAAGGTTGCAAATTAGATTTCAGCCAAAATAGCTCTACAGACTTGGGGGTATTTCAGTGTTCAGGGTGAGGAAAATTTCTGAGGTAAATCAGGTTACCTGAGTACGACTGCACAACGCAGCTGTAATTTGTGGATCATATATCTTGTGTCATGATTTGAGGCAAGAAACAAATTTTGCTGCAGGACAATTATTCATCTAAAAGATAATGCCTCAAAAGACAAACTAATTTAGATATTTAAGATCTTATAACATTTTCCATTGTTAGGTCATTAATGCATTGTTATGTTTTCAGGCATACTGTCCACAGGTTATCTGTTAAATATGATTTGACTCAGTATTACTGGTGTTTATACTACAGTTACTACTGGTGGTATGAGGAATAATTTATTTAAGATCTTCATTTTACTGTTTCTTCGCAATTCTGTATTACTGATTCTACATATTTTCTTCCTCTATTCCACCACCATTAAAGCTTCAGTTTTGATTTTTTTTCAGGTTATTTGATGGTATAATTTACCTGGGAGTACAGGTGGTCTAAGGTAATTCAGACAGATGTGACTGAATACTGTGCTCACTGCATACAAATAGGGCAAAGAAGGGGTTATGGCTTTGACTGCTTTTCCTTCTACAGTTCCTCTACTACATCAGCATACAAATTACAGTTTACCTGCAGGCAACTGATTTGGCACTGTTTTATGGCATATGTTTATCTGTAAATATATGCAGTGTATACCAAATGGTACAGTAAAGTGGCCTGCCAAGTCTAATCAATTTGCACTAGATAATGCTGCCCTGTTTCATTGTGGTTCTCCCACAGGCTTTGTGCTGAGGGATGTCGGAGTGGCACAGGAGCCACGCTGGTAGGCTGGCTCCTGTGGAGGACACTCGTCCTGCTCTCTAACATTATGTTCTTGTACACATAAACGCTTATGTGTAGGGACTGGACTGTAAGAATGACTGCCAGGAACATTTCCTCTTAGGTATTGGAACTACCTCTTTTCCTTCTGTTTCTTTTCTCTCAAAATTAATTTCTTTTTCTTACTGTAGTATTTTTCTGGCTCTAGTTTTATTTTTTTTTTTCTTATTGTCACTTTTCTTATTCGGCACTTCCCTAGCTTGCTTTCTACTAACATGGCTGTTCCCTGAAAATAACAGTCCCTTTGACCTCTGCATTAGTGTCATAGGGATTAAATAAAATCACTGAACTGTTTAACTTTGTAAATTCTAGCTTAAGTGCTCTGGAGTGTGACACTTTTATTAACTGAACCCCAGAGTGTATTATTATATTTACTTCTTTCACACACTGTTACTCACTACTGATGAAAGAGTAACTTTGTGTACATTTAATATAAAATAAAAGTCCATTGCCATGAGGAGTTTATCATTTAAGTTCAACAGACAGTATGGGAAAATGCAAGAGATTTCCCTGGGTTTGGTCAATGATTTCACTGCAGTTAACATTTCACCATGGGAACGTAAACTTATCTACAAGACACCTTCTGCTGACATTATCTGTTTTAAATTTCTGATAGTTCTATTTTTACATCCATTCTTAGAAGTGTGAATATTAATGATAGCAGAAGGACAGAAGAAAGCTTGAAACATTAAGCAAAACAGAACTAGTATTTTGAACCACAAAATTATTGGTGTTTTAAGGGGTACTTAAAGAAGGCCTAGACAAAGGCAATACTCAGGCTAATCTCCTAAAATTACCTATAATAAGAAAGTTTCTGTTTCTTTATTCTAATCAGAGAAGAACCAAAATCACCAAAAGTGAAGTAAATTTGATTATCTTAAAAAAAATCTCTGTCTATTTATGCTCATGAGAAAGTGTCTCAAATGAAAGCTACATTCTACCTACATTGAAAACTGGAACAGAATTAGGCTTGATTTTAACAGCCTTATGCCCATATATTTCATTAAAAGTTATATGCTTATTATTAACTTAACCTACCTATCCACCTCCACTCTTTCTTGTCTTCATATTTTGTAAGGAAATTATCCCTTCCTAGTGCTTATTTTCTCCCTAGCTCCCTTTTCGTTCATTGGGTGGTGAAAGCAGCAGTCATCCCCCTCTGCAGAATGAGCATCGCAAGCTCCTTCAGACTCCTCTCATAAGATCATCTCATCATTCCCTTAATCGTTCTTGTAGCTCCCTTCTGCAAACAGCTCTGTCAGGAGAACATGCACATGTTTTATAAATATTAGCAGCAAGATTTATCACAGATTTATATGTTTTTATTAGCACTAAGGCATATATACAATAACAAAAGATTCCTCAACTACCCAAATTGAATTGTATGGCTGCAGTGCAGTTACAACTGGGTAGAGAAGGATACCATTACAATACACAGCTGCCTACTGTCATTTGAGAGGTATTTCTTTTTTATCATATGTGTAGGATCTTTGCTAACTCTAAATGTCCTTTTTGTGATATTTGTTCATTCAGCTGGAGATGTAGCTCTCCAACTAAGTTTGTTATGATTGCTTCAGGTACAGATAGGTATAATATCTTTGATTTTATAGAAAAAGAAGTCCAGAAAGCCTCAACATTTGAATCCTCACCTCCTCAGTCTATTGAACTGATTAATGAACTCTCTTCCTTGATCAATGCTTTTTGGTTTTTGAGCTCCAAGCTTTAGACACTCCATTTGAACACAATCAGCTAATGACTAGTCAGTCAATTTTTCTCCGTGACTAGCTCTTCCATAAAGTCTACAACCACCTCATCTAAAATTGTCAGTACTTCCTAAAATAGATTAAAAAAAACCTTTTAGGTTAATTCGATGACAATTGTGGTTATTTCATTCAGTAATATCTGGAATACAGTTATTACTGCCATTTGGTTTCTAATTGATAGCTAAGAATGCCAAGACTTTCATTATAACATAGCTTCAGTAGTATTTACCTCTCTAACACTTTTTTTTTGTTTTGGTTTGGTTTGGTTTTTTTGTTAACAGATACAAATCTGACCATATCTAAATTATCCCTTTGACTTTATGGTGAAATCTCCAGCATTATACCAGTTTATATTATCTTATTTTCCTAAATTGGTTTCGACCCAAATGAATTTTACTGTAGTCCTTTTCTCATATCAGAAATTGTGCTAATAATGCTAGCATACATGGCTAACCATGCCTTTTCTTTCTTTACTATTTTTCTCAACAGCTCATACCCTTGCTATACTATTTTTTCAGAAAATTCTCCATTTTCTTGCCTTGGCTACTTGCTTTAGTGTGTAACTTCATAGTATTTCCTAAATGATCTCATCCATTTTGTCATTAAACTGGACAAAGTTTGTTAATTAAATTAATCATGTGTCTAACTTTATTCACAAATCAGGGTTTTGTTTGGTTTTTTTTTTTTTTTTTCTGTCATCACCATTTAGCTGCTCTGTTCTCTTTTCTGTCTTTTTTTTTTTTAATAAGAAAAAAGATTTCTTCCCTTCCCCAAACTTTTTATACTGAGACACAAAGCTTTTGTTCTGTAAATACCATACAGTTTCTATAAGGCACAAAAAGAAAGCAAAATACAGACCTGAAGTACTAGAAATTACATCATTCAAAACACATGGGAGCACAAAAATAGTTTCTCTTACTTCAGAGGGGTTAAGTATCTTGTTCTCAAAAAAGAATTCCCATATAGGCTGCTCTGCTTACATCTTTCTGATCTCTAGGTGTCTGCTTTCAGGTGTCTTTTACTTAATTATGTGCTTGAGTGAGCCACAGAACACTTTAAATAAAACTAACTGTCCCATTATTATTAAAATAAAATAATTTGCATGAAGAAAGTACTGAAAGTCAGGCTTCTTTAACCTTCTTATTCTAAGTATTAGACTTGCTTAAATACTTCTAAAATAGCTATTCAAAATGGCTGAATATATGTAAGCTGAACAGGACTGTGCTCTGAATGTGAAACAGAAGCCATCTGAGATCATTACACAATCACATACTTTCTTTTGACATTTCAAAAGGAATTTGGTTATAATACAGGAAGCCTCTATATTCAAAATTTCTCTTGGATCTTTGTTTTTACGTTTTGTTGGTGCTTTTAAATTTGCTCTCACTTCACACATTCTTCTTTTTATTCCATTCAGATTGCCACAGAAACATTTCTTGTCCCTCTGTTAAAGATGTGAAATATTTTGACTCATATTTACAGCAAAGTCTGATAGTAATTAAAATACAGCTGTTGCAAAACATTTCTTATTGCACAGATTTATAGTGTTCTATTAAGAGATTCTATACATAGTAAAGGAACAGTTCTCATAGCAAAATTTTATTTTAGTTGTTTTTATCTTGATAGAATACAATAACTTTGGCTGAAATGCTCCAAGAGAAGTGTCCGGTTTAGACTTCCACTTCTCTGTGTTTTTTGCCCCTTTGTCTTGATGTCAGCTTCAGTGAATTAGTTTTTTCCAAGAATGAGAAATCAAGGCAATGTATTCTCATTAAAAATAACTAATTATTTTTTTCTCTGTGAAATCTTAAATAAACTCACTACTTTGGATCAGAGTCTTAACTTAATCAGTGAGTTACCCTGTGACTGACATTTGCCATTTCAGTGAAAATCTGCAAGAACCTAAGTTATACATCTTTGCAAAATCTGAACTTGCAGATGTTAAGTAGAGACCTTCTTGGTCCCTAAAGTACCTGAGAATTCATTTGCCAAAAAAAAATTATCTGCCCTCCACCTTAGATTATTTTCTTTTCAATTTTTGTGTCCACTGTTCTTCTGGATACAAAAAATGATAGAAGGAATGAGTAATTATCTCAGTCCTGTTGCTGCTGTTGTTTGGTCTTAGAAATACAGAGCGAACCTATCAACAAAAGAGAAGGATTTGGAATGCATAATTTAGAAGGAAAAAACAAATTAGGAGACTAGTAAGAGGACATAGGATTGGTTTAAAAGGGAGACAAGCACTGAAATTCAGTTGTTCAGGCTGGGACTGCCAAGCAAATACAGGAGTCATTGTAAAGCAACTGTCTGAAGAAGTTAAAGACCTTATGCTAGGCTAAAGCCCAAAAATGTAGCAGAATTAGGCTAGGGATAATGTGGCTGGGACTATGCATGGAACTACAAGCAGAATATTGTTTTGGAGACTAATCAGTACATATTCCTAAAGAACCTGGAATACACTAGAAAGTCTGGACTGCTAATTTTTTTTCCCCTTTCATGAATATCCATGAAACTAATTGAAAAATTGAAATATTTCAAGTATGATATAAGCAGAAGATAACTGTTTAGTATCATACGAATTATTGGGCATAGGAAAAGTTCCAGCAGCTTCTAATTCCTGAATTCCAGAGTCAGGGACAGAGGATTTTGATGTATAAAATTAAAAAACCACTGAAACTGCACTGAATCTGGGCTAGGAAAATGAGAAACTTCGGGCCTTGAACCTGAGACACTCTGAATAAAATTTCTGCTATAAGGAGCAATGTCAAGTGCTTTCATCTCAGTGCAGAGATGAAATACTTTTAAGATAATACCAATATAGTGGGTAGTGTTTTGCTTTCCCCTCTGATTTAAGGTTCATAGCAGTGGTGCATTATTGCCTGGAACCAATGGAACAGAAGAAATGTCATCATTTCCTTATATTAGCGACTTTTCTCCATCTTTTGCTGCACCAGCTAATATCTGTCAGGTATCTTCACTGAATGAACAGAATAATTAATATTTTCAGAGCTAGGGGTTAATTCAGCAGCTCCATTATAAGACATCAATGAAAGCATCAAAAAACAAAGCAATTTCAAGCTAATACATTATTTCAGAGGTTACTACTGAAGGCATACTTTTAACCTTTTTTTATCTTTTTTTTTTTTCATAGAGCTATATTTTAACTCTGTGTAAATCTGTGTAAAATTATATTTCAATTTAGTAATCTTGCAACAACAGATTTTTGTTTAAAGTACTGAAGTATGTACATCAGTGACTTCTCCCACACTTAGTGCACAAAAACTTTTCAGGCAGCTCACAAAGAGGTAGTTTATCACACAATGTCCTTTCCACTAACAGAAGAAGGAGATGTGAAAAGGAATTTAGTGAAGAGTGAACAGGATGATCAACTTGCTTTCAGGAGAGACATTGCATTAAAGGCGACTAAGATAAATCCCATCCCAAAAAGCACATCTGTTACATGTGCAAGGAATTGCCACCTTTCACATAACAAAAGGAACCAAACACCATGGACAAAGAAGGTATCATGGACTCCAGGCTGCTGACAGCTCCTCAAGTGAATAGGAAGGGCAAGGGGATCAGAGCAGTAGTAACACAATCAGTAGTAACAGAGGCCTGTAGCTTGAAACCTGTGGCATCATTCTTGCACAAATCGCAGGGAAGAAAAGTGGGAATCAGAGGGTAAGAGCTGCTAGTTGTAACATTCTGTGAAGAGGTTCCAATGTCTATCCTCTATTCTTTAGATGACCTTGTCCAGAAAGACAGGTTACTCTCAAAGAAAGCTTGTAACTGTGACACCTATGATTTCTCCGACTCTAGATGATTCACCTTCTGAGCTGTCTTCCATATCTCAAGTCTGACAACTCCTGTGGGACAAAGTGTTCCACAAGCCCATTTGTCTATTTATATCCACTCTGAAGAAGACTTTCTGTGAGGAGGCAGATAGCTCCTCTGTAAATAGCAAGAAACTGTTATTCTCATTTTCAGAGGCAATGGTGACTCCACCGGTCAAAACAAGGGGAAAAAAAAAAAAACAAAACAACTTGTGAAAGTCCATGTCTGCTACCATCCTGCCAAATTAATATAGGTGTTTTCATTAAAAGAAATATTCACTCTACTCAAAATAAGGTTTTCACTTCCTGAAACCATTACCATTCTCTGGCTTTTAAAGAATTAAAAGAGGTATCTCATTTTCTTCAGTAAGTTCCCTATTGTGAGATATATACTGTACTGAGAAGTGGGCAATGGGAAGGTATCTCATTAGTGCATTTTGATGGACTAGGAGAAAGTGGGAAAAGTTACACAGCATACTGCTTGAATGGCAGGAGAAGTGCTGTGTGCAACCTCTCCATGTTGCCAGTTAACTGGATGGCAAATCTAATAAAGATATCAAGATTATAATAAAAAAGGATGAATACTCACAGATCTCATAGGTCTCACAAGGTCTTATTATTTCTTCAGTACACATCACATGCAAATTCTTCTTTTTAACACAGAACAGATGGAAAAGTACTTACTGCTTTCCTTGGTATCATGAAGAGAAAGTATAAGTACACAAAACCTTCCTGCATGATACATTTAACTTTTTATTCCACTGTGATCACAGAAGTTAATTTTAGGATAGTAATGTTATTCTGAACCAGATAGCCATTGCTTCTGGGGACTCTCAAAGTAGGAATGTTACCAGTCTAATAAATTACTCAAAAGGAAGAATTCTGCAATTTGTTTACAAGAGAGTAAGCCATGCCATTGGCTTTCCAGTGTTAACATCAATGGCAATCAGATAAATTGATTGACCCACGTGAAAAATTATCTTATTTCACACTGACATACTAAATTAATCAACAGTGTAATTCAGACAGGGATATGGACTCTGACGGTACAGCATGAATAAATCACTTGTGTCTGGCAGGGAGCAGCCAAACTGCCCTGTGATGGGAACAAGCCAGGAGCTGAGGGGGACCCCAGTGCAGACCATACCCTCACGGGCAGATGCAGTCCCAAAGGGACTGACAACAACAGGCAGAACTAGGGGTTGGCAAAGGTGTACGTCAACAGCACCAGACAAGGCAAAGGAACAAACCAGATCCAAATTTTGTACAAGGATGAAGGTGTAAGCAGAAGTAAAAGGAGACAGGACTTCTGTCCAGATGGACTCCAGGTCTATTCAGAAACAAGGACTGCAGAGCAGCACAACTACACCACAACCCAAGCCAGGACTAAAGGCCCCCAACTGACCTTGAATGAAGCCCTCGGGCCCATGAAAGGAAGGGAGAAGGCCCAGGTGAGGCTGGTCAGGGCCATTAAGGTACTCAGGACCCTGACACTCAGACCCTTTGGTTTATTATCAGCTCAAAACTGAAAAGTCCAGGGTACATAATTACCACTGTCATTTTTTGGGGATTATATCTCAATGTTTAAGTACTTTTGAGAAGCTATGAGAAATGTTTCAGCTTCCCAGTACTTTCAAAATTGTGTGTCTTTCATGAAAGGTTGCTCAGGAAATACCAGAACCAAAAATTATGTTGAGTAAACAAGACAAAACTTGTGAAACATGTCTAGTCAATTAATACCCAAGTCAAGATAATGAAATTGTTTATCTACTAATGATGTATTATGATTAAAAATTTAGAGATACTATATATGAAAAAACCAATAAGATGTTACAAGGAAAGTGTATGTCTATATATACAATCCAAGAGATCAAAGTTCAGATATTTTCAATCAACCATGAGATCTTTATATTCATGTTTCAATTTGCCTGCTGAAGTGTGTTATAGCTTTCTTGAGTGGGAGAAAAACAATTTCTATTTGTACAGCACCTTCTTTATAGCAGCAATTTGGGTAAAATACCTGTAAGTGCAATGATAAAATGAACCTATCAGACTCATTAAACCAGTCAAATCCTTCTACTTCAAGCTGGCAACACAGTGCATTTCAGGGATTTTTTAGTGGTATCTACAAACAATTGTAGGAAAAACCTAAGTATTCTTACCCTAGGCAAAATGTTGATAAGAGGACCTACTGAGACATCTTTCTAGTGAATCATTTGTATGTTCCATGTTACTTTTCTCTTAGTCCTTGTTCAGGCAGATTTCAGGCACCAATGGTGCCTTTTCAAAATTGTATGTAAAGAGTGAAATCATGATGATGCAAGGTGAGTTGCAGCTGGCTCATGGTATTGTGGTCTCAGATGCAAGTAAGTTACCTGACGAATCTGGATTGTGTGGGAATTCTGCTGGAGATACTGACAAGCCAATATCAGAGCAAGGAAGTAAGAGGAATGGGAAGAGAATAGGCCCTCTCTCTGCAATTTATGCATACTTCTGGCATGTTAAGGACATCCCTCTTATTGGAACAATCTGATGCTTCTGTGGTAGCATGTGCGCCAATTAAATTAAAGAAATTATTAAATCCCTCTGAGCAATCTGGGTGAGGGAATTACCCACCATTAGCTTGCCTGAAAAGATAAACTAGAGCAGGTGGAAGGACTGTAATTGCAAGTCACCTCTCTTGACTTTCTAGTGAGACCAAATTCATGAAATTTCTGGAGCTAGTTCAAATACAAGACAGAGACAACAATGCAAAAATTTGATCTTCAGGACCATGTACAAGGTGTTCTTCAAGGGTAGTATATTTACCGTGAAACCAATATTGACATTCATGTTGGAACTGAGTATATTATAGTGTGGATATTTGCTCAGCAGTAGAGAACCCCGGTGTGATTAACACACCCTAACATGTCTTTATTTCTGGCTTTGGTACTCTGTGTGCTTGCATTTGGATGCACAAAGACTTGGAAACGTTGGTAAGAGAAGAACCAGAGATGATGCCTAGCGTGAAAATGTAGTTTGTGGGACTCTACACTGCTGAGTTATACCACAGCATTGAGGAAGATTTCTGAGACAGGGTATAGACCATAAAGACTCTTCTTTGTTGAAAAAAAATTGGGTGTCATGCAGATTTAGCACTGAAACTGATTGACACAAATGGAATGGTAGCTTTGAAAAATGTTATTGGTACAAAAATCACGAATCTGGGTGCTTGAAGAGACAGGTTACCTAAGTACCTACATAGACCTGGCATATGGTGAGTGCAAAATTTACTGGGGAAAATCCCAGGGGAGATTTACTCTGAAGATTCAAGACTTCTCTGAATAACTTGTTTAGCCTTCAAGGAAACCCCATTTTTTCAGCTTCTATGAACAGAACTTGCTTTTACGTGTTCATCTGGAGAGGTTCATCAGTAGCATGAGTGACACTATTTGTTTTTTCCAGACACCTATGAGAGCATTTTCATACCATGCTGGGAAGAAAGGACATGATGAATTAACAATGTATTCTTCACCTAAGTAAAATTTCTTTGTAATCTCAAGTAATCTCACCTGGTTTCTATTTATCCTTTCCAACACTGTTGATTGTTGTTTAAATGATTCCTAGTTATGATATTGTTATGTATATAAACTTTCATTCCTTTTTAGAATCCAGATAAATTATATTCTTCTGTTATACACTGTACAAATGAGTTGCACAAGCTAACTATTCATAACGTGAAACAATATTTTCTTTGTTATTCCAGAATATGGAAGGAGATTTTTTCTTGTGCACTGAAAGGGAATAAGTGAATGTTTCTTTTCTACTCCTATACTATTTTTATGACTCTCTCTGCTCTCTAAGATAGAAATGGTTCCAATGTTATACAAAAACATGGTCATATGAATATTTTTCCTCATCTTTCATTGAACTTTCAAGACTTTAGTTGTCTTTCAAACTCCACAGAATGTATAAAAAAATAGTTAGATACCTTAAAAGAAAATACTATCAATAATGATAATTTCGCAATCCAAATCTCTGAAGAAACTTATTAAATGTCACCATTAACTCAACTGAGCTTCATCTTCAGTTTTAGTTGGTGCACTCATAACTGAATTTTTAAAAATTAAATTTATAGAAATTATCTACTCCTTTATTTTGGCTTTAACTAATTAAACTAAATAGAAGAAAACATTCTCAATATGATATTAAAAATAAAATAATAGAGTAAAATATCAAAGATATAATAATAATAATAAAAATTGTTATTAACAATAATTATTAATAATTATTATTGTTATTATTATTATTGGAAACAATAATAATATAAAACACAAACACACCCCCCAAAAAAACCCAGTATGCGGCTTGGACATGAAAGGATTTTGAAATATCTGGTGAAAGATGATATATTAAATGTGGTGCTTGCTTTATCAGGGGCCAATGTGCTAGTGAGAAGGTTATAATTAGTCAATGTGGTCTAAAAAATACATGTACAAGACTTAAAAGATGCTGAACAAGTCACTTCACCCTTTGTGTTTCAATTACTTCCTCTGCAAAATAGGGATTATGAAGACAATTATCTCATTTGTAGGCAGTCAGATCTGCAAGTAAAGAGCAATATACAAATGCAAGGTGTTACTCTCAACGTCAATGGCAATTAGATTTGATCTCAAGACATGTAAATTAGGATTAGCTCTACTGATTTTAATGGAATTATACTAGTTTGTAGTCATCCACTGTTTAGAAAAGACTGGCTAAGATGCTGTAGTAATTGAAATGCACAAAGAAATAGGAACATTATTAAATAAAAACTGACAAATAAATGTTTCACAGATATTACCTGGAACACTCATGCTAGGGTGTCTTTTAATAACACCATTCTCAGTCTCTCTCCCTGTGAAATGTGCCAGAGCTAGAAGCACAGGGGAAAAGACAGAAATAATGTGACCTGGTATGTATATGTTATTTTAGTTTTTAGTAAAATTAAGAGAACATAATAATTACAGGAGGAATTCTCAATGGAAAGAAACAGGAATCAAAATGACCATGAAGACTCAAATGTTTTTCTGGATCTTCCTTTAGCTCAGTTGTGAGGTTCATTGATTTGCATAATGTGTAAGGTAAACTGGTATATTTGCCGCAATATTACTATACTGTATTATGTTCTTTTTATTTTTAATAAGTATGAATGAAAAATTAAAACCTTATAAAATTGAATTGCTATCAGCATTATTCTAGAAATAGTGGTGCAAATTTACTTTCTGGAATTTCAAATTATTGCATAACTTTTTTTTTTGGAGGATACATTAAAATTAGTTCAATTAGAAAGGATCACACGTAGTTGTCTTACTTATATCATGAGCCTTTTCCACCGTAGAAACAAGATACTACTGCTGTTTCTCTAAGGTCTTTCTTTAGATCTGAGATCATCATAGACAGATGGTCAGGAAGCTGTCTAATATATGGCTCACTTACTTACAAGAGCGATATTTGTATTTAGGGGTAAAAAGTTTTGTTGTTGTTTCTGGGTTTTCTCGCAGACTTTGAGTAAATAACTTTCTTGACTTGATAAAAACAGGTCTCAGATTAAAGCCATGGTTCAGCTGAGATTAGGTCTATACTTTTTAACAAAGGAGCCTTTAACATGACATCAAGGAGAAAACTATTTTCAGAACAATTTGTGGTTAACCTTCAAAAGAAATCTTACTTGGTGTTGCTGGCGTTCACAAGTGATAGTGATCTTGTGATGTCGTGTCTTTAAACAGATTGCTTGCAAGTTTCTAACTACAGAAAATGCAAAAGTCCTAAAGTCAGCAACACAGCTGAACAATTTTGAACCATCTAGGATAGGCGACAGTACTGAACTCAGTTCAGTGGTTAGTTCAAATCATGCTCACACACATACACAGAACTATGATCCTACAGATAAAAATTATTTTTACAAGAGCTACATGAAAAATTGGGAAAATGCTCATAATTTCCATTAAAAATACTTGAACTGCAAACAATTTAGGGCACAATTTTTCATTACTGCAGTCAATAGCCATTTTACCGTCGAATTCTGTAAATAAGAATTGAGATCTATCTAAATAAAATGGATTGTTATCTATGACATACGATGTGCCATAGGGCTTCACTACAAGACTTTTAGGCTGATGTTTTGTAGAATAAATGAAACAATACTTTCCCCTTTTGATATTTAAACATTTCCCTTGAGACGAGCATGAAGTCTATTGAGATGTAGAATGTTTTTTTTTTCTTTTCCATTGAGTAGGGAAAAAAATTCATTTTCTCAAGTGTCTTTTTTAAACAAAACAAGCCAAAATAGTTTTGGAAACTAATAGTTTAACTATGTAGGGCTTAAATGAGCCAGTGCAGTTATAGCTTTACTGATGATTAAGTCAAACTGCTTTGAAGAAGATCCCTGTGGGCAGCTTTTCTCTTTGGTAATATAATAAAAACTAACCATTCAAATTCTATTTAGATGTAAGTATTAGTAATGAAACAATACCAAATACTAGCACAGCATTCTAATAATCGTTAGTAAGAATTACACACATTCATTAAGAGACTGTTCCCTTCATACCTCTTCATATTTATGCTTCACCAGACAGATAAAAATCCTTTTTTTTTTTTTTCCCCTCACAAAAAATTTTGCAAAACTCTTCAATGTATGGCCTAACAGTCCACATAGCTCTATGAGCAGAGGCCATGACTCTCATACACATGCTAAGGAGGGCCATGTTAAAGACATCCCCTAAATTCTAATTGCCCAGGGTTATTACAGAGCCATTTCAGATCAGACTACTGTGGTTTCCAGGGTTATCAGCTTTCTCATAGCGGCTGGTATATAACTTTGATTCACATTAGAGCTACTTTCTATTCCTATTCTGAAATATTTAAACCTGTTGCAGATTCAATCACTAAAACCAGTTCATTTAGACAAAGAAAGTGTGGGTCTGTTGCAATCTCAATCCATTCTCTATTGTTTTCTTTTACACCAGTGTGTACCAGTACTGGATGTTTCAGAGGAAGACATGCAGAACCCCAACAATGGGCAACATTTTAAATTTTCTGTTACTCATCAGAACAATACTTGTTGCTGTGTTATTTCACAGAGGGTTTATGCCAGATTCCAAGCTCCATAGATTCAGGTGCATTTTCATTCCTTGGGAACCAGTGATGGATTGATCTCACTAAACTTCAAGCTTCTAGTCTTAGGCTCCTTGCCTAGGCTAGTCTTCTGTTCTCCTGTGAAAAAACAATAGAAAAACAGTTTAATATCTAGCATGTGGGTGCAAAACCTGCTGTGAACCTTTAAAAAAACAGATTTTGAGGATGCTGCAGTCACAGCAATCAAAATGTCACTTGTATAGGAATTTTCAGACTATGCCAAGGAGCACAGTATCAAGGGAAGGAAATGGATGGGAAGAGGAGGGAAAATGTTTTCAGGAGGAAAGGCTGCAGGTAGTAAGGTTAAATGAATGATTGTGTTCAAGATTTTAAGAAGCTGTTATCAGTAAAGTAACTTTCTAAAGGAAAATATTTTAGAGTGTGAAAGAATGCCTGAAAAATGTCAGTTTAAAATATATATATACATTATCAAGGTTATTCCAACAACTTGTTAAAAGAGGACATTCTAAAATCCTTCACATTCTAGTAATTTATTTTGAATTTCAGCCAAAAAGTAAAAAGGCAACTTAGAAATATTTGAAGCCTTGGCTTTTTTGTTAGCTTAACTTGGACAATTGCTACAAATCTAAGCATAATAAATAGGGTCAATATATATACATTTCATAGACTATGTGCTGCTCAGACAACAATAATTACCAGTAGGAAGACAAATCCCTAGTGACAAGCTGAGAAGTCAGGCCAGCCAGGGAAGGTGAGTCCCAGCAGGGCAGGAGGCCAGGCATGGCACACCTACAGCACTGTTCAGGCAAGGACTAGAAGACAGAGCTCAAACAGCAGCTCTCCAGTTAAGGACAGAGGCTCCTGATGAGGCTCCTTGCAGCTCTTTCTCACAACTTCATTGTTGCCACAGCAGTATGGTCCATGGTTACAAACCTGTGAAACAGCAGAGGGGACTTTGAACACAGGGAGCTAAAACGCTGGGAAGGGGGAAGTGGTTGCAGAGCTATTAGTGCACTTAGAGCCCCAACAGTAGCTTCAATAGCAAGACTCGTGTAGCAGACTCTTACTGACCTTGAAAATGTCGGTGGTATTATTCAGACTATATCCCATTCTGATTATTCTTCTATAATTTAAAAATTATTTCCCTGTATGTAACCATGGCTGACCGCTGATCAGAACACAAAATAAGTTTAAATGAGAGAAAATCATGGTATCACAGGAAAAAATCAAGCTTTTAGTGCCATTCTTGAGCCATGCAAAAGGGCATATGCAAGTCTTCTGTTCTAGGATTAATGTCATCATTCCTGGGGTATATTTATTCATGAAAGGCACCTACCTTTGAGCAAACATAGGTTTTTGATGCTGCCATTTAGACAGGAAACTTCAGGCTTTGAACAGCAAGACCTTTTCTCTGTTGCTTTGTTTGGGAAAATGAAATAGATCCAGAGAATTAGTTTATCCTTAGGGGATGTTTGAAAGGTGGTCATGGAGCCTATAAAAGAACAGTGTATTTACTTCCCCTAAAGACTTTTTTTTCAGATTTTATACAAACCTGACAAAATTGAGCCATTGGTATGTGCAAGATTTCAGGTACATATTCCTGAGGAACTATCATACAGTTTCAAAATCTGCTGGGGAGTTAGGAATATATTATATACATTTCTGTAAAGGCAAAATAGAAGAATGAAATATTAAAAGATTCATCAGAGTGTAAACAATTTTTTTCTATTAATAGAACAAAATTTTTATTTGGTCTATGGATTTAAAATCCAAATCTCTGCAGTTTTAAAAAAGTTATTCTAAAATAACATGAGGCTCCATCTTTTATAATGTTAACGTCCAATGACTTCCATAATTTCTATTCATTATTCCAGATATCTAGACTGGAATGTCTGCTGTCATCTACTGTGTTTCTAAAATAAGATTTATCAGCATTTCACTATGAAAAAGTCCTTTTTGCATACCAAAGAAATATCAGGCATAGTAATTCAAGTTGTGGTCTATTCAAACAAATTGTGTGTTCCAAATAGACTTCTACAAGTGCCAAATTAAAAGAGAGTCACAAGTTTTCCACCACTTAATTTGCATTTCTTGTTTCAGGCAATAAAGTGCTGTAAAGAGAAACCTGCAAAACTCTGTAAAATTCTGAAGGTATGTGGTATTACACAATAGCAAAATCCTTGGGATAAATTTTAAAGTACTTTTGGCCCTTTTATGGAATTATTCTTTACTTTAAAAATAATTTTTAAAATGTCCTGCTTCTGACTGTAATTCAGAATACCAGTGACATTTCATCTCCCCATAACTATTGACCAAATAGCTCAAGGGACTGGAGTAAGCAGAAATAGAATAACAGAATAGTTGAGGTTGGAAGGGACCTCTGGTTATCATCCAGTCCAAATCCCTCTGCTCAAAGCAGGACCACCTAGGTCTGGTTGCTCAGGGCCACATCCTGTTGGGTTTTGAATATCTCCAAGGCTGGGGACTCCACAGCCTCACTGGGTAACCTCTTACAGTCTTTGACCACCCTTGCAGTAAAAAGTGTTTTCTTATGTTTAAATCTAATTCCCAGTGTTTCAGTTTGTGCCCTTTGCCTTTTGTCCTCTCACTGGGCACCAACAAGAGGAGTCTGTTCCTTCTGCTTTAATTCCCACCATCAAGTATTTATATCCATTGATCAGATGCCCCCAAACCTTCTCTTCTCCAGGCTGAACAACCCCAGCTATCTCATCCTTTCCGTGTAGGCCAGATACTCCAGTCTCTTCATCATCTTTGTGGCTCTTTGCTGGACTTGCTTCAGTATGTGTCCGTCTATCTTGTACTGGGGAGGCCAGAATGGGACCCAGCACTCCAGATGTGTCTCACCAGAGCTGAGCAGAGGGGAAGGATCACCTCCCTCAACCTGCTGACAGTGCTTTGCCTAATGCAGCCACAGGTGCTATTGGCTTACTTTGTCACAAGGGCACATTGCTGGCTTATGTTCAACTTCTTGTCCACCAGAACAATGAAGCAAATCTGCTTCAGTGGGTCCCCAGCATGTACTGGTGCATGGGATTATTCATCCCCGGGGCAAGACTTTGCATCTTGTGCTGTAAAACTTGATGAGGTTCCTTTTGTTTCATTTCTGCAGCTTGTTGCGGTCCTTCTGAATGTCAGCTCAAGCATTTGGTCTATCAACCACTCCTCTTGGTTTTATATTGTCTGCAGATTGACTAAGGGTGTACTTCTGTCACATTGTCCATGTCATTCCTGATTGCCATAAGCAGTACTGGACCCAATATCAGCCTCTCTTTATACCACTACTGACTGTCCTCCAGCTGGACTTCATGCCACTGATCACAGCATTTTAGCCTGTTTTCAGTCCACTTTGTTCCCCATTTTTGTAGTCCATATTTAATCAGTTTGCCTATGAAGATGTTACAAGAGACAGTGCTGAAAGCCTTACTGAGGTAAAGATAAACAGCACCCAGTGCTATTCCCTTATCCCCAGGCCAGTCATTTCTTTACAGAAGACCATCAGATTGGTCAGGTTTTTTTCCCCCTTCACAAATCCATGCTGGCTATTCCCTGTAACCTTCTTAATATGTTTCCAGGATTAAATGGTTTCCGGGATGATTTGCTCCATCACCTTCCCAGAGACTGAAGTAAGGCTGACCAGACTGTAGTTCCCTGGATCCTCCTTCTTGCCTTTCTTGAAGATAAGAGTGATTTTTCATTTCTTCCAGTCTTCAGGAACCTCCCCTGATTGCCTTTTATTGAGCACTTGTGGGCAATGACCACACACAGCAGAAAGGCTATTGCACTGGCTCTGAGTAGAGAGACATATTTTCTGATTTTGCTACGCATTTTAAAATGCTAAATTCGAGGTTCCCAGTTAAGGGTGATCTAAACAGTATTTAAGCCATACTGCATACCTTTTAACAAGACCTGACATGATTCTAAGAAATGTTTGAACAGTGCAGCCAGTGCTGTGTCTTTTAATGGGAATAAAAACATTACTTCATTTGCCAGTGTTGTCATTCTTACTGCATTAAATTCACTTATCATAAAATATTTTCTCAAGTAAACTTGTCAAACTTCTTCTAGGCCTCTTACTACATATCCCAAAAATGCCAGAGTTGCATCAGTTTATTTTTTTTTTTTAGTTATGCATAAAATTTTCCTGTATTTTCCATGACAGAATTAAGGACAACTCCCTACAGCTTTTAATGTTTGTGTTATTCAAGACTTCCACCTTTCTATGCCATTTGCATTAACTGTAGGAAAACTCACTCACCATCAGCAGAAACCTTTCTGCTTGTCATTCAATGTTGAGAAGCCTTTTAGTTTGTAGTCCAGGTACATGGTGGTAAAACCCACGAGCACATTTTTATTTTGTGAATGGACAGAATAATGTAATTTAAGACCATTTTGAGAATTCTGGTTCTTTTAACCCATAGCAGAAAAGAACTTCAGTGAAATGCAAGAAGGCTGGCTCAATAACATAGAAATGTAAATAGCATTTCTAACTAATAGAGAGTGGATTAACTAAATTGGTAAGTATGGAATTTTTCTCTACTTAATGCCCATATATTTATGGGGAAGGCTTACTTTAACATTTTCCCTTAACAGCCCCTTTGAGTGACATTGTTCCATCATAACTTAGCAAAAAATAATTCTTTTACCCAGTTGATTTGACTTGTTGTCAAAAGTAGTTTTACAATAGCCTTTTGATTCAAGAATAATAAATGTAATTATCTAAGAAAGAACTGAATATGAAACAATATACGAAAAACTAATTTGACAGTCTTGAGTTCTGATGAAGTTTGTTTTCTAGAAGTTTACTGTGCCTCTAACATTCTATCTTTTCTTATTCATTTTCTACCCTATTTTAGCAGGCAGTTTGTTACCCATTGCTTTAATGGAGAGGCTCTCTGAAGATTTTATAGAGAAAAAGATTTATAAAATTAATTTACATATATATATCAAAAAGATTCCTTTTAAATGAACCTGTAAATGTTCCTTTTCAACCTTATATTTAAAAATTCCTTTTTAATCTATGCTGAAATCAACAAAGGACTGAATAAATAATCATTCACCACACTATAATTTTTTGGTCTTATATGACAGCATTTTTTGTTTGTTCTTACGTTTTTAGTTGAATACTTCATAAAGTAAAAAAACGTGGATTACTTTAATGGTTCTTATAAGCAGGTACATGAAATAGATGTGACCTGTTGTGTTTGGGCTTTTTAAAGATATTTTTCTTTTTCCAGGACTTTCTATGCCTATTCTTATTGAAATGGCTTTATCTGAGGTTTTTTTATGAAGTTATGTTTTAAGGAGGTTGTGGGAATTTGCAAAGCTTATTATGGAATGTTTAGAGGAAGAGTGGAAGGCAAGGAAAGAAAAGGATCAAGGTAGATGAGAGAGAAACCAGTGCGGAAAAATGGAGAGGGGAGGGATGCTGGTCAGAGCATTTTTATGCCCATGTCCCAGGTCTGATCACCATCTCTCTTCTACCTTCTTGTTAAACTCTACTCCTGGGTATTTTTATGTGTGTTCTCTAGTGCATGAGCGCATGTCTGTGTGCGCATGTGTGTATATGTGAAATTGCTAGAGAACTTTGAGTGGAACAAGTGGAGAGTAAGGATGAGAGGTCAGGAGACCAGCAACTAGAGAAACTGGGTTCTGGGGTCCACCCCTGGATAGACCAAGTGTCTAGGGACAGCTACTGGGGCAGTCCGTGTGCATGAACTTCTATCCTGGTTAACGAAGAGAAACAGGGAAGTCTACGCTGTTAATTTCTATGTGAGTGTTGTTTGCCTTCAGATGGGTTTTAGAGATCACCAAAGCTATTTATCGTGGAGGGGGGAGGAAAACTGCTGAGTCCCCAGGCTAGCTTACGAAAAGTGCAGCCATGAAAGGGAAGCCAGCTTCCCTAACAATCACCTCTACCCTTTATAAAAAAACTTGTGAAAAGTCTTACAAAATCTATACTTGAAATGTTCTTTATGCCTAGTTATAACCAAAGGGTTTGTTTATGAAGCAAAACCTGTATGCCAAAGGGGACAAAGATATAATCAGCTATGTAATTAAATATGAAACTTTACACGGCTTGCATCTTAGCATAGAATTTTTTCAATATGCTTATGAAATTCTTATAATGCAAAAATGTTTTATATAAAAACTGATTCATGCAAAAATGCTTCACAAAAACCCAAAGACAAAACTATGTGTATACAACCCTGGACTAATGTCTGGAAATAAAGCGAATCCAGCAAAATGCTACTTGCTGCCAAGCTGCATGTCTTCTTGGTTCTCTCTTACAATGTTTCCTCTGTAGAACGAGGAATATCTTATTGTTTGTTCTTTTTTGCTTGTAATAGTTTGACAAGGTACTATACAAACTGTAAAAGATCCCTTCATTTCAAGTGTTTCCATTCGAATTTAGTGCCCGAGCTATAAACTTGTTATCACTTCTACTTGTGGAAGAGACAAAAAGCCCTTTCAGACCAAGCTCTTGATTTGCATACCATTCCTGCTCTTTTCTACTTTAACATATTGAGATATTTCTTTAGACTAGCATAACAAAATATGATTATATTAATCACTGGATTTTTGTTGTGTGATGTAGCTCTGTAGTGGCTTGACCCTGGCCAGCAACCTAGCGCTCACCAGCCACTCACTCACCCCATCCCCACAGCAGGATGAGGAGGAGAATCAGGAGAGAAAAAATGTGAAAAACTTGTGGGTCAAGATAGAGTGATAAGTGAAGAAATAAACTGGAAAGAAAACCAAGTGATGCAGAGGCAATCACTTGCCACCCCCCACCAGCAGACTGACAGTCTCCAAGCAACGGATACTTTGGAAAGACTCCTGCCTCCGGTTTTATTGCTGAACATGATGTTAGATGGCATGGAATGTCCTTTTGGTCAGTTTGGGTCAGCTGTCCCACCTGTGAGGCTTCCTTCTTGCCCACCCTCAGCCTACTTTCTGTGGGGGCAGAATAAGAAACAGAGAAGGTCTTTATCATACGCAAGCACTGTTCAGCAATAGCCAAAACATTTCTGTGTTATCAACACTGTTTTAGTCACGAATGTAAAACATACTACCATGTAGACTGCTATGAGAAGAAACGTGGCCAGCAGGTCAAGGGAGGTGATTCTCCCTCTCTACTCTGCCCTCTTGAAATCCCACCTGGAGTACCGTGTTCAGCTCTGGGGCCAGCATAAGAAAGACATGGACCTGCTCGAGCAGGTCCAGAGGAGGGCCACGAAGATGATCAGTGGGCTGGAGCACCTGCTGTATGAGGACAGGCTGAGGCAGTCAGGGTTGTTTAGCCTAGAAAAGAGAACGCTCCAGGAAGACCTTATAGTGGCCTTCCAGTACTTAAACAGGGCCTACAGGAAAGGTGGGGAGGAACTCTTTATCAGGGAGTGTAGTGGTAGGATGAGGGGTACCACTTTTAAACGGAAAGAGGGTAGATTTAGATTAGATATTAGGAAGAAATTCTTTTCTGTGAAGGTGGTGAGACACTGGAACAGGTTGCCCAGAGAAATTGTGGATGCCTCATTCCTGGAAGTGTTCAAGGCCAGGTTGGATGAGGCTTTGAGCAACCTGGTCTAATGGAAGGTATCCCTGCCCATGGCAGGGGCATTGGAACTAAATGACCTTTAAGGTTCCTTCCAACTCAAACCATTCTATGATTCTATGACGAAAATTAACTCCATTCCAGCCAGACCCAGTACAAGCTGCTAGATCACCAGATGACTTTTAGGACAAGTTGATAGACCTAAGTCCTACAGGCCCTACTCACCCAGTAGGACTTAGGTCTACCAACTTGTTCTAAAAGCCCTTCCCTTAAGTCTAGCCCTTATTCCTCAGGCTGCCGGTACTTTAAACACTCTTTAACTCAGTGTTAGTGTGATGTGTTTAGTCTCCTACTACAGCTTACTTTCTTAAAAGAACACAATAATTATAAGCAGCAAGCTTGGCATAGAGTTTTTAAATACAGTAATGTTTTCCCAATTAAGGAACAAATCCCAAGATCTTGCAGACAATTTAAAACATATTTCTCAATTCAATATACCTTTCTCCAGCTCCTCTTTCCGATAACAGTATCTTTGTAGAAAGACGAGTGGTTGTTGTCCTGGTTTCAGCTGGGATAGTGTTGACTTTTCTTCCTAGTAGCTGGTATAGTGCTGTGTTTTGGATTTAGGATGAGAATAATGTTGATAACATGCTGACGTTTTAGTTGTTGCTAAATAGTGTTTACACTAGTCAAGGACTTTTCAGCTTCCCATGCTCGGCCCAGTGTACAAGAAGCTGGGAGGGGGCACAGCCAGAACAGCTGACCCAGACTGGCCAAGGGGCTATTCCATACCGTATGATGTCATGCTCAGTATATAACCTGGGGGGAGTTGGCCGGGGGGCAGCGATTGGTGCTCGGGGATGTGCTGGGCATTGATTGGCGGGTGGTGTGCAACTATATAGTATATCACTTGCTTTGTATATTATTATTATATTATTATATTATTATATTATTATTATTACTACTATTCTATTTCATTTTTCTTCAATTATTAAACTGTTCTTATCTCAACCCACAAGTTTTCTGACTTTCACCCTTCCAATTCTCTCCCCCATCCCACTGGGGTGGGGGGAGTGAGCGAGCGGCTGTGTGGTGCTTAGTTGCTGGCTGGGGTTAAACCATGACAGTCCTTTTTGGCGCCCAACGTGGGGCACGAAGGGTTTGAGATAATAACAGATTAACCAGAGTGTATTAAGGAATTTCTCAATTCAGTATTCCTTTCTCCAGCTCCTTTTTCCCATAACAGTATCTTTGTAGAAAGACGAGTGGTTGTATTCAGAATAAGAGGGTTTTAATCTATCTCATCAGAGTCCTGGGCTCCTTTTTCTCCCCTTTCTCTCCATCAGCTTGTGCTACAACTTTTTATAGCATCCCACTGCTTCTGCCTGATAACTCTGTTCACATCATGAGATCACAGACCTCTGCCTGGTGATTTTATTGCCAAAGCCATCTCTTTCTCATGCCTCATACAACCCTAATGCTTTCCCCCCTCTCTTTTTTCATAGGAGTAAGTTTGTAGACTGAGATATTGAATACAGGATACTCTCTATTGAATAACCCTCAATGATTAGGGCTGTATCACTGCTCTGTTAGATTTGCAGTTCCTACTGAAACTGAAAAGATATCTGAGACGATAAAGTTTTTTATATATACCTACAGACCGTCTCCCCAAAACATCACAGCAAACTTTCACATATAAATCAGCCTTTCTTTCATGGAATTTGAGTTTTCTTTCCTTAATTAAAGGCTGATACAAAGATTTATAGTGCTTGATCCTCACTTACAAGGCTTCCTATACATTTTACTGACAATGTATGTGATGCTTAAACCTTTCTAAAACTCAAGCTAAAGAGCTGAACAAAATGCAGATATCTAAATAAGAATCAGATTTGGCATGTTTTAACTTTCACAAACTCTAAAAAAAAATCCCTCTTTTTTTTCCAAGACATGGTATTATTTGGCTCTGTTTCTATTCATGTTATTTAACTTTGAGGTGGATTTCATGTCTTTTTTCCAGGTGTAGTCCTCTACAAATAAGATGCCCAGTAAATAAAGCTAGAAAGATTTTGCATGAAAGCATTAAAAATATAAAAGTGGTTTGGCTTAGTGGAGTGGAGAATGATATAGGTTCAAGTGGCTTTCAACTTTTTAGAGCTATAGCTTAGTTCTATATTTTTAATAGTGACAGCATGTTCATTTCATTGAATGATGACATCCTTTTGAAAAAGTGATAAGAAGAGTCATGGAACATTTGAGTAAGCACTGCTGATTTGTGGTTGCAGCTCTTGATGCCTGCAGTGTAACTGCCAAGCAGAATTACTGTATCTGCTGTTTATTACACTCCAAATGATTGACCTATGTGAATCCTCCTTACCTTGAGCCCAACAAACTGCTGACTTAGTTCTAACTTCAAGTAAGTAAAACAGTGACTTTGGAGCCAGCTCAACACTGTTAGTCAAACTTGCATCAAATACATTCCACACTTCCATTAGGACTGTCACTTGAAAGTAACTGACTGGAACATAAAATAATTGTCTTTTCTTGCTTTCTCCGCAGATTGTCCAATCACTTTTTTTTGCACAATGGAACGATGACGGGGTAAATTTGCACACACTGAGTCCAAAGCTATTTAAGAGCATTTTTGTCTGAGGAACATTAATAAATAACATTTGAGATTTCACTGCTCATTTAAAATGGATTTTGAAATGACTGATGACTAATTAGAACATTTTATAGTTTTTTTCAACTGCAAAACCATCAATGTTTTCACTCTGTGTAACTTGTAAAAAAATCTAATAGGGAAGAAAGAGCTGGAGAGAAGAAAAAAAAAGGGGAGGAAAAAAGTGGTGAAGGAAATAAAGCTTTTTAAAAAGATCTGAATTTCCTTGTATGACTGAGATCCATGCTAGGACTTTCAGAAGATCTACTAAACTTTTCTGGACCTGTTGTCTTTTTCAAACAGTATATAATGAGTGTATATGGTACATTACAAAATACATTTAGAATATAGGACATTGCAGTAGGAAAAGCTATAGTTATCCAGGAAAAGTCATCAAATCGTAAGCAATTGCTCTAATTTACCCTGAATTATCATTAGAAAAGGAAGTTAAAAATAAGTTTCCTAAGAACTAACATACTTAGAAGATCTGCAGGGCCATTGATGGATGTGTTTACATGCATATGTCTGCTGTCCTTGTTTTGAAAAGGTGAAGCAAGAGGTTGACAAGGTGATCTCCCATGGTCCCATCCCCCCCGAATAATTTTGTGGTTCTATGGCTGATGGGATCTCAGTGAAGAGATGGGGAGACACGAGTCTGACATTTTAAAGGTATTTATTGAGAAACATGAGGAAGAAATTGGAAGGAAACACTTAGAAATTAAAACAAGAAAAATGAAAGAAGAAAAATAGTAAGAGACAATTATAACATTTTAGTGTTCATACCATTTTAGTGATCATGTCTTATTTTTTGTGATGCTTTGTTATTAATGACCAAATTAATATGATTTCAGAAACGTCTCTTAGCATTAAAGTAATTATCTGTATATCACACCAAATTCCTAGCAAAAAGCGGATGTTACCTAGAGCTTCATATGTTTGTCTAAGATATCAAATGGCATTATCCTGGAAAGGTAAGTTTCTCCTCCCTTACACAAGGAGACTAATATAGTCATGACTATCACATCACCTGGGAAAGGACAGGCTCAAATATAATAGATTGCAAATCCCCCCCAAATCTCTTTTCTTTTGGGACAGCTGCTTTCAGCTCTGGAAATTAGTCTTGAGGGAAGCCTGGATAAAAGCAGATGGTTTCTCTTCCACTTCTCAGTCTTTCAGTATGTGCTGCACTTTTATCTTCTCTTCATTGTCTTTGATTTCCTTGAGGTATTTATTTATTTATTTATTATTGCTTAGCATTTGGAATCTGGATATATGTAAGCAGAATCCCTGTTCTAGAAAGATTTTGAGGTAAATTTTTGGGAAGTCAAAGTTTGTGGTAATATTTAAAGCTTTTCTTATTTGCATGGTATTATCTACATTTCCTTGGAATGTATTTTGTCAAAAAAAAAAGATAGAAATGTTAATAAAACCTTACATTAAGTTACACTGGGTGGGAACAAAACAAAATTAAGACTAGAAACATGTGTGGGGGAAAAAAAAAAAGAGAAAACTGGTAAAGGTTAATGTTGCTGATAAGTAAATCCATGACTGTTTAAGAACTTTTCTATTGCTAGTGATTTTACATAGAAGGCTTTCAAAGGGTATAGCAATGGGACAGAAGAAATCCTGAGTGGTATCAAGAAAAAGGTGAGAAGGATAACTGGAAAAGAATGAACTTGGCTAATACAGCTGGCAAAAAAACTAACAAAAGCTAATTAAAAGAATGGCAGACATTAAAAATAGAAACAGTTTGGGGGAATTTAAAAGAGCAAAAGTGAGCAAGTCAAGTATAGAAGGAAAGTTACCCAGAAAAGAAAGCAAGTAGTAGATAAAGATTATTTCATTAATTAGCATAGCATTCTTTCTCCTTTGAGTAAAAAGTGTAAGATAATTAAATAAGCAAAATAGCATAATATAATAATAGGATGATATGAATGCATATACAGAGAAGATCATCAGACATATTTCCTTCTTAGGGTAGAGTTGTTTGTTAGTTATTTTTCAGTAGTAAGAGGGAAATAGTTGAAAAAAAAAAGGTTAAATATCACACTAATTTATTTGGTTAATTGAATCACAATTTGAGCAGTACACAAAAGATCAAAGAACCTGATGTATTTGTGTAAAAAAAAGAAATACAGTACCTTGGAATTTAATGTAGCTTGAAATTTTCATGATTTAAGTATACAGTACCAAGTTAATCTGTAAAAATGTCTAAAACACTCAAGTGAAGGTACTTAAGTTAAACAATTACTGTTTTTAAAATTAATAGCTTTATGCCAATAAACTAAGGCAGTACTTAACCATTTACTACACGGACGTATAAGCTGATGTAAAACTTGAGGTACTGTACAGGAATCTGCAGTTTTGAACTGAATTTAAGAACTACATCTGAAAACCTTGCAGCTCCCACTTGTTCCTATAAAATGTTCATAAGAGCTTAATACTTCGAGACTTTTGTGGCAATGCTTTTCTCTATAACAGAAATAGAATCATATTGTGGTTTCTGTCCATGTACTATGTCATAAAACAAGCAAACCAACATTATTTTAATTGTATATCCCCAGAGTTACATGCACCGTCTATTTAGTAAAACATGACCAAAAAGTTGCACAAGAGCAGTCCTTCTAGCCCAGCATCCTGCTTCTATAGCAGGTAGCAGAAGGCGGCAACCCTTCTTTTGCTGCTTTTGGTTGCCTGAGTGAGAAAGTGACTGTCAGTCACTACCTCTTTCTTAATAGATGACAGAACATCATTAGTTTGTCTATTTTTAAAGTATTTTCTCCATCATTACTATGAATGACAGGTTAGATGACAGACTCCAGTGCAGTATTACAATCACCATCATCTTCCCTTAGGGTGCCACAAAGTGGTCCCAAAACCTCATGAACATCTACATGGAGAAAGATACTTTCACTGCCTGACTAAGAAAACATATAGTCACTGACCTTTTTTCCCCTACTGCATGCTGGGTAATGAAATATAGGGATAACATTTTTGTGTCTTCCTTTTTAGCTTCACCAACCTTTTCTTATTTTACTCCCAGTTCACTATGCCTTGATTTGCCTTCTTTTTCCTGCTAACAAGCCAATATGTAGGTGCAGGATCTTTTCTCAAATTGTATGTTTTCCATCAGCCCCCTATACGTATTATGTATTGCTCTGTTATTGTCCCTTGCAATAAAGCTGCAAGTGGTATTTAATTTCTTTTACCCTTCTTGAATATTTGCTTCCTTTTCTCACTTGTATGAACCTCTATTCCCTCCATTTTTATACAGAATACCTTCCTCTGCTAACTGTTTCTACTTGAATGGGCAAGAAAACAAACAAAGCCAATCAAAAAAACCAGAAAAAAACAAAAATCAAAAAAGCCAAAAAAAGCATCATGCAGTTTTGCTATCTCCTTGAAATTCCTGGAGCATTAACTCTTTTTCCAAGACCAACAAGGTCATAAAGAGTGTGCCAAGTCACCTGTAGAATCTCCCAGACTGTGGAGATCCCCTGGTGAACATTAGTACAGAGGATGCCTAGAGTGGCTGTACTTCCATAGTAGCCTTATTACCTTGACAGCTGTGCTCTTCAGGAGTGTCTGATCATGGATGGAATTACACTGCGAGGAAATCCATTGACCATGACTTCCTGGTGGGTGTTTGGTGAGGCTTTGACTTTGATGTGCCACTTTATTTACTACGACTGTCTGGAAATGAACAGTTGGAACAATCCTCAGGTTTATATTTTAATACCTTCTGGAACTGCTTCCAGCATAAGTTTGACATCTTTCCGGGACGATAGTTCTGTCTTGATGTCCTGAAGAAGATGGGGTGGTTTTCTTTAAGTGTGTTTCATGCTATCCAGGTGCACTTGCTGCTCATTTGAGCTATTCTGACACTAATGATCTGTCGTGGCCACTAGTTTAAACATGGTTGTAGACTTGCATGAGATGTAGTGAATTTACTTTGTCTATATCATGTATTGCTTATTAAGTCAAAATACAGGAAATGTATTGTGAAAATTTAGTAAAACATGGAATTTGCCACTGAAATACATACACACACACACACACAGAGAAAAGATGTATTACATGAGATTTGAAGAAAATAAAAGGACCACATCATTTATTTATTCAAGGATGTAATATTTTCTTATAGATTCCTTTCCTCTGATTCCAGGACTACTTTTATTTTGCTGGCAGAAGTCTTCTGTCTGTGATTTTGCTTCCTCTTGATACCTCTGTTAATTTGCCTGAAAGCTGTCAGATTTGCTCACTTTCAGGTTACACTTTATACACATTCATGTCAACACTTTCTTTCTCATAGCTTACTATTCTGAGATCTTCCATCATGTCTTTTGCTTTGTTTCAGTCCTAGCTTTCAGAGCTCCAAGATATAGGACTTCCTATAGACTTTGATATTAAATGCAGAACATACTTTCTGGTATGATCAATGTTTCAGCATTTGATCATTCTTTGGTTTAAACTTTGCAGAGAAGTCAATTTCTTCCTCAATCCTCTACAGGTTCCTATTGTGCCAGGCACTTTCCCTGTGAAAAAAATATTTAGAAGAATAGGCTGAGTTTCTTCCAAAATTACTAATAAATGGTATAATTTTTTTTTTTTTTTACAGACACTCACATTACAACTTTCCATATCAATAAACAAATGTTTGTGGAATTAAACTTTTCTTTCATGGATGCTGAGCTGTAAATCTCTCTGCAGTCTCTGTCAGAAAAAAAAAAAAACAACGTAATTACTCTCTTCATAAATGTGATTTTATATTCCAGTGCTCTGCTCTTCAAAAGAATGATAGGCAGGGAAACAGAACCAAGCACAAAAAACCCCACTGTCATATGAATCTACGCAGAATGATAACAAAACAAGTGTGCCACAGTCACCTACGGAAGTTGTTCCTACTCCATCTTGAATTTTACAGTTAGGAAACTAATGCTCCCTGTCTGGATTTGCCTCACACTTTTAAACTTTTTAACAACCTGTTCAAAGAAAGATTAAAACACGCTGCCAACCTTCACTTAGCTTCCCAAACTTTCATTTTCTCTGTGGTTCAGCTTTTCCTTCAAAACACTTTTCACCCCAAATAATGTCACATGACTTTACTAGTGTGCATAGTTAGCAGAAGAATCACTCTAGGTCACCTTTTTTTTTTTTTTTTTAATAAAGAATTGGGTTTTTTTATACATACTCATAAATAAGGTAATTCTTTTTCATGATCGTATAACACTAATTCATGATGGTTTGGTCTGCTAAAACCAGAAAAAAGGTGTTAGATTGGAGTTTATAAAGTGCAATTTAATTTAATTTAGCACTTAATTTCCAGCTTACAGATACAAAAACCACATACACACAGAGAAACATCCCATCTCACTCTACTTAATAAGGTGGCTTTGCAAAGAAAAATCTGGCCAGCCCTATTTTTTCATACATTCATTCTTGCCTCTGACTCATTCAATCACATTAAGTGTTGTATTTCTTGATGATAATACAATTTTGAACAAAAGAAACAAAGGAAAATGATGTTTTTCTACTTTTTAATTCTACTGACAAAATCAAAGTACACAGTAAGTACTGGTGAGGAGCAGATTCTTTTGTAAGGGCAAAATGATCTCATAATGCTTTGTTGGATTTTATTCTTACTGAACTGTTACTCAGCAAGTTAGATCAGACGGATGGTAGGTCAGTTCAATCATAAAGGAAGCTGTTTATACCGGTATTTTAAAAGCTGATCACTAGATGGGTTGCTTCTACAGGTATAACAGTAAAACAAATAATAAAATACATATTCAAATTAAGAAGAAAATAAAAAAAAAAAAGTAGAAAAATCATTCTACTAACCCATAGAACTAAATGCTTCTGAATTCCTTACCAATGAAGAGTAAAACTCTATTACTGTGAACAAACGAGCCATGAGACATCATCATTAGCACAAAGATAAAATAAAACATTCAGGTTTTGATGAAAACATGGGAGAGAATTTCCTTTTATAATGTGTGCTTGAATTAGAAATGTGCCAGACATAAGGAAAGTGAGCAGTTAGATTCTCCCTTGAAGTATTAAAACATACCTCCCACTCATTACAATGGGAACTAAAGCAGTTTTTATAT